>NC_083569.1:39486523-39810898 GCF_027579695.1 Neoarius graeffei
AACGATTGGAAATCGTGTAGGTGTTTTAGCTTGAAGCAGAGAGCTGTTTGTTAGTGATTAGCATGGCTAGCTTGCTCGGAGTGTCGAGCGCGTTGTGTTGTGTATAAACGGTGTGTGGGGATGAGCTGAACTTCAGTGAGGGGTTTGTTTTTGTGTAATGTGCTCCTAGCTGTGGTGGCGGTCAGGGGTTTGACCTCATTTACTCTTCAGGCAAATCTGATATGACGAAAATAAAAGATGAAATGAAGGTTAATGTTCGCTGTGTACAGTTTATATGAACACTTAACACCGCTAGCTTGTCAGTTAAACTCCTGACCCCATCCAGGACTCCCTAAAGTGAATGACGCATGAAATGGAATGACAGGTAGTAAATTTGAACAATAAATGGTCCCTTGTCATTCAGATTCTTACAAATGGAATAACGATTGAAATCTTTAGTTTTAGACCTCCCTAGGATAAGATAAGTGGGTGCTTGGTGGGATATCAGCTTTTACAAATGGAATGACAGGGTTTCTATATGTATTGACTGACTTTGAGCTAATGTTGTCAGTGATGTCACCTTTTACAAATGGAATGATAAGGTTTCTAGGTGGAATGACATACTTTGAGGCAATGTTATCAGTGATATCAAATTAACAAATGGAATGACATTGTTTCTAGGGTTAGGTAATAGGTGATATCTCATCTCATTATCTCTAGCCGCTTTATCCTTCTACAGGGTCGCAGGCAAGCTGGAGCCTATCCCAGCTGACTACGGGTGAAAGCTGGGGTACACCCTGGACAAGTCGCCAGGTCATCACAGGGCTGACACATAGACACAGACAACCATTCACACTCACATTCACACCTACGGTCAATTTAGAGTCACCGGTTAACCTAACCTGCATGTCTTTGGACTGTGGGGGAAACCGGAGCACCCGGAGGAAACCCACGCAGACACGGGGAGAACATGCAAACTCCACACAGAAAGGCCCTCGCCGGCCCCGGGGCTCGAACCCAGGACCCTCTTGCTGTGAGGCGACAGCGCTAACCACTACACCACCGTGCCGCCTAATAGGTGATATCACTGATAACATTGCCTCAAAGTATGTCATTCCACCTAAAAACACTGTCATTCCATTTGTAAAAGGGGATATCACTGATAACATTGCCTCAAAGTATGTCATTCCACCTAAAAACACTGTCATTCCATTTGTAAAAGGGGATATCACTGATAACATTAGCTTAAAGTATGTCATTCCACCTGGAAACGCTGTCATTCCATTTGTAAAAGGGGATATCACTGATAACATTAGCTTAAAGTATGTCATTCCACCTGGAAACGCTGTCATTCCATTTGTAAAAGGGGATATCACTGATAACATTAGCTTAAAGTATGTCATTCCACCTAGAAACGCTGTCATTCCATTTGTAAAAGGGGATATCACTGATAACATTAGCTTAAAGTATGTCATTCCACCTGGAAACGCTGTCATTCCATTTGTAAAAGGGGATATCACTGATAACATTAGCTTAAAGTATGTCATTCCACCTAAAAACGCTGTCATTCCATTTGTAAAAGGGGATATCACTGATAACATTAGCTTAAAGTATGTCATTCCACCTGGAAACGCTGTCATTCCATTTGTAAAAGGGGATATCACTGATAACATTAGCTTAAAGTATGTCATTCCACCTGGAAACGCTGTCATTCCATTTGTAAAAGGGGATATCACTGATAACATTAGCTTAAAGTATGTCATTCCACCTAAAAACACTGTCATTCCATTTGTAAAAGGGGATATCACTGATAACATTAGCTTAAAGTATGTCATTCCACCTGGAAACGCTGTCATTCCATTTGTAAAAGGGGATATCACTGATAACATTAGCTTAAAGTATGTCATTCCACTTAGAAACAATGTCATTCCATTTCATGAGCTGAAAGCATGTCATTCCACCTACATTTCAATCGTTATTCCATTTATAAGAATCTGAATGACAAGGGACCATTTATTGTTCAAATCACTAGCTGTCATTCCATTTCATGCGTCATTCACTTTAGGGAGTCCCCTCCATCCCAGTTAATGGAAGTGTAATGGGTTGTTTTACAATCAGGGTGCGCAAGCTAAAAATCACATTTAACACTTATTATCTTCAATATCAAAAGGCTTGACTAAATAAACGTGGTTGTTTATTGTAGCCCTGTGATCGCTCTATTTACCATGCAAAAATAATTTTGGTGATAACGTTATTTTTGGTGAATGTATGGCAATATGTCATATTTAGCACAATTACTCGTGTCATTTAGAAAAAGTGCTTTTTTGACCACAGGTAGCTCCAAAAGGGATGCACTTACATCATTCTTTATACCATAAAACACATATTTGGTTCCATATCATTGGAAACATAGTTAAGTTTTAATGTTGAATGCCAATAAGTTTTCAGACTATTTTGATCAAATTAGTATGTAATTGTGTCAAAAAAAAGTCCTCTCTGAGACAGCTCATTTTTCAATATAAAATAACATATCTAAAATGATTATTTTCATCCTAAAATGTGGTCAAGATATTGGGACATAAATATTAGAGACAACTAACACAAAGCTTACAGCCTTGTATTTAAAAGCACTATGGAAGTAGTGGATTCTGAATTGTCAAAAAAAAAAAAGTCCTCTCTGAGAATCACTTCATTTGTTTCTCCCATCTTATAGCAGATTACACAAAACTACCATACACACGTCAAAAAATTACCTGAAATCTGTTCTTTACGGAAGCCGAGAGAGGCCCTTCATATAATCTTTTTTTTTATTCACCTTGTTATTCTGAGATCATGACATGATTAATTCAGGATCTCGAGAAAACAACACAACTAATTCGAGATCTTGAGAAAACAAAACAATTATTTCATGATCTCAGCTGGATCGCTGTATCTCCGTCGGTAGAGACGAAGCCGGGCCAGTCTTCTGCGGAGGTGCCGCGGACTAATTTTGAAATTATCCCTTATTAAAAGGCTTAATGCAATCTCTCCCTGTGTCAACCCCTGATCAAAATATTGCCTTATTAGGTGATCGATTATTCCAGGCATTCTAATGACCAAAGTTGCATCTATACAGAATGAGAAATAGCCCCAAAGTCAGCATATCACAAGTTTCTTGGCGCACCCGAATGAACCATTTCTCAGCTGTTTACTCGATCTCGAAATAATGGTTTTGTTTTCTCGAGATCACGGAATAACGGTTTTGTTTTCTCGAGATCCTGAATTAATTATGTCGTTATCTCGGGATAACAAGGTGAATAAAAAAAAAAGGACTATCTGAAGGGCCTATCTGAAGTAGGCATCTTTTGCTTTGATTACAGCTTTGCACACTCTTGACATTCTCTCAATCAGCTTCATGAGGTCATCACTTGAAATGGTTTCCAACAGTCTTGAAGGAGTTCCCAGAGGTGCTGAGCACTTGTTGGCTGCTTTGCCTTCACTCTGCGGTCCAACTCATCCCAAACCATCTCAGGTGGGTTTAGATCAGGTCATTGTGGAGGCCACGTCATCTGACGAAGCACTCATCACGCTCTTTCTTGGTCAAATTGCCCTTACATACTGTAGGCTAGAGGTGTGTTTTGGGTCATTGTCCTGTTGAAAGACACATGACGGGCCCACTGAGCGCAAACCAGATGGGATGGCATGGCATGTTGCTGCAGAATGCTGTGGTAGCCATGCTGGTTAAGTGCGCCTTCGATTTTGAATAAATCGCCAACAGTGTCACCAGCAAAGCCATCACACTTCCTCCTCCATACTTCACTGTAGGAACCACGCATGTAGGAACCACCTGCTCACTCTGCGTCTTACAAAGACATGGCAATCGGAACCAAAAATCTCAAATTTGGACTCATCAGACCAAAGGACAGATTTCCACTGGTCTAATGTCCATTCCTTGTGGCCCAAGCTATTCTCTTCCTCTTGTTGTTCTTCCTTAGAAGTGGCTTTTTTGCAGCAATTCGACCATAAAGTCCAGATTCCCGCAGTCTTCTCTGAACAGTTGATGTTGAGATGTGTGTGCTACTTGAACTCTGTGAAGTATTTCGGTGGGCTCTTATCTGGGGTGCTGTTAACTGGCGGTTTCTGAGGCTAGTTACTCTGATGAACTTATCCTGTGCAACGGGGTAACCCGAGGTCTTCCTTTCCTGGGGCGGTCCTGATGAGCCAGTTTCATCATGACGTTTGATGGTCTTTGTGACTGCACCTGGGGATACTTTCAAAGTTCTTGAAATTTTTCGGACTGACTGACCTTCATTTCTTAAAGTGATGATGGACTGTCGTTTTTCTTTACTTGGTTGAGTAGTTCTTGGCATAATATGGATTAGAGCAGTACTCAAATAGGGCCATTCACTGTATACCAACTCTACCTCTTCACAACACAACTGATGGTCTCAAACGCATTAAGAGGTCAAGAAATTCACTCTTGACAAGGCACAGCGTAAACTGAAAGCCATTCCAGGTGACTACCTCGTAAAGCTGACTGAGAAAATGCCAAGATGTGCAAAGCTGTCATCTAAGCAAAAGGTGCCTACTTTGAAGAATCTAAAATATAAAACATTCTGGTTTGATTAACACTTTTTTTTTTTTTAACCAAATAATTCCATATATATTTCTTCATAATGTCGATGACTGACTTTTTTTTAGTATTAATCTACAATTCAGAAATTTTAAAAATAATGAAAAAACACTGAATTAGAGGGCGTTTCCAAACTTTTGACTGGTACTGTGTGTGTGTGTGTCAAGCCTGAACTTATTCGTACCCCTGGCAAATTTTGACTTAAAGTTACTTTTATTCAACCAGCAAGGGTTTTTTTTTGTTTGTTTTTTTTCTCTTGACTGGAAATGAGACAGACTTCTCCCAAAAGATAATAAGACCATGTACAAGAGGCATCATTGTGGGGTGGAAAAAAAATTCTCAGCTTTTATTTACATTTGAACACAAAGTGGCATGTCCAAAATTATTCATACGCTTCTCAATAATCAATAGATTAGATTAGATGGAACTTTATTGATCCCTTTGGGAGGGTTCCCTCAGGGAAATTAAGATTCCAGCAGCGTCATTACAGGATAAATAGAGAGAACTTCTAGATAAATTAAGTATTTACATATAAAAAGAATGATATGGGGAAGAGAGGAAGGGGGTGGCAGCACTTGCACTTTATATTGCACATTGTCTAGTATTGCTTTTTGTCAGGCTAGGCTACTGCTCCTTTCTGTCCTCCTGTCTCCTCCCCCCCCCCCCCCCCCCCCCCCCCCCCCCCCCGAGAGGAGTTGTACAGTCTGATGGCGTGAGGGACAAAGGAGTCTTTGAGTCTGTTCGTCCTGCGCTTGGGAAGGAGCATTCTGTCACTGAACAGGCTCCTCTGGTTGCTGATGACTGTGTGCAGAGGGTGACTGGCATCATTCATGATGTTCCTGTGTTTCCGTTATGTACAATTGGCTGCGGCGGGCCGCCGCGCCTTGATTTTTGCCACCGCACCTTCAGGAATACCCCTAGGAGCTATATGTATTCGGCTACATTATCCGTTGCTTGCCCAGTCTTTGCGTTTGGGGCAAAGCGCAGTTCCACTGGCCGAGCTAGCAGTTACTTGATTGGTTTCCACGGGTCGCCGTGGGCTCTGATTGGACAACGTTCCGCCTGGAGCAGCGTAGCCAAGCCAACCTGAGGTAAACTAACTGCTACGTTTTCTTCGCCGATTGTCGGGAGAATTAACGATGAATAATCGAATAATAATTAACATCTTTTATATTAAAGTAATCATAATGATTGCTGTAATTTATCCCATTAGATTCCATGGCGGCTGGCGTCGGCCGTATTGTATCCCATAGCGGCCGGCATCGGTGTTTTAATAGGCTATATAGGTGAACGGACGACGCCATCATCCCATTTACAGATAAGCCTAAATACTCGTAAGATCAATATTTCAGACCCTCTTCGATTTATTTTCATAATAAAAACACGTCTTTGTAATCAATTATTTTTAGATATTTTAGTTTTACTCTAGATCTTGCGGTTTGCGAGCCGTCCTTGGATACAAACCACAGGTTCTATCTGATAGCTTATACACTAAATATCGAAACTTCAGACCCTCTTCGGTGTGTTTTTAGAACCAAAGCCATAACGTTTGTATTTAACTATCTTAGTTTTACTATGAGATGTTCCAGCTCCTTCTTGTCCGTAGTCTAACACCGAGTCGATAGTTGGAATTGAGATGAACCGCCACCGTCATTTTACAAGGCTCCGGTGCGTGCTGTTCAAATGGTAGGCTACATCACTTTTGTTGTGGATGAATTGTATTTATACGCTCCATTATAGTGATGACAGTAAACTTGGACATTTAAAAATGGTCCCACGCCACACTTCGCCGTGCTGCTTCATGTTGATTTTTAAGCAGTTGACCTACGCTACGGAAGCTCGTAGGTAACTGAAGCCAGGGTACGACCAAATGTTTGTCCGTGACAGACAGCGAAATTCATTGCTTGAAGACTTGCACTACGCACAACACAACAACCTATAGGCTATTCATTTTTGTCGATGAACGTCATTCTTCTTAACGAAATTCTTAATGGTCAATTATCGATTAATCTAGGCTATTGGTTATGTGATGTCCATCCCTAATTCGAGCATACACTGTTGGGTGATTCTTTAATTTGGGGTACATTTCGCCGTAAGAAAAAAATAAAACATATTGTTTTTCAGTGAATCAACCAGTCTTACAAGTTAGCATAATCCTTCAGGGTAACATATCCAGTTGTTGCAAAGCTTAATCATTAACCATTTTTTTCTATTTTTAATGAAATAAAATGTTTTTCCTTCCGAGCTTGTCAACTAAGTTACGGGCAAACTGATATGATTTCAATCATTTGGCGGAATCTTACACTTAAAGTAAAATTAGATTTGAAGACATATTTAGTCTTTTCTGCCAGATGTACAATATTTTAAAAAATGTATATATTTTATTCATTAAAATTTCACCAAAAAACCCCTATGGAGAAAAAATCCAGGACCGTGACGTCGCCCGGTAGGACGCAGCCGGGGCCCCACCCTGGAGCCAGGCCCGGGGTTGGGGCTCGTATGCGAGCGCTTGGTGGTCGGGCCTTTGCCCATGGGGCCCGGCCGGGCTCAGCCCGAAGAGGCGACGTGGGCCCGACCTCCTGTGGGTTCACCACCCACAGAGGTAGCAGTAGGGGTTTGGTGCAGTGTGGATTGGGTGGCAGTCGAAGGCAGGGGCCTCGACGACCTGACCCCCGGACACAGCGGCTGGCTGTTGGGACATGGAATGTCACTTCGCTGGGGGGGAAGGAGCCTGAGCTTGTGCGGGAGGTTGAGAGGTACCGGCTAGAGATAGTCGGGCTCACCTCCACGCACAGCTTGGGCTCTGGAACCCAGCTCCTCGAGAGGGGCTGGACTTTCCACTTCTCTGGAGTCGCCCATGGTGAGCGGCGGCGGGCTGGTGTGGGCTTCCTTATAGCTCCCCAGCTCAGCCGCCATGTGTTGGAGTTTACCCCAGTGAACGAGAGGGTCGCCTCTCTGCGCCCTCGGATTGGGGAGAGGGCTCTTGCTGTTGTTTGTGCCTACGGGCCAAATAGCAGTATAGAGTATCCGGCCTTCTTGGAGTCCCTGGGAGAGGTACTGAGGGGTGCTCAGACTGGGGACTCCATTGTGCTACTGGGGGACTTCAATGCTCACGTGGGCGATGACAGTGACACCTGGAGGGGCGTGGTTGGGAGGAACGGCCTCCCCGATCTGAACCCGAGTGGTGTTTTGTTATTGGACTTCTGTGCTAGTCACAGTTTGTCCATAACGAACACCATGTTCGAGCATAGGGGTGTCCATAAGTGCACGTGGCACCAGGACACCTTAGGTCGGAGGTCGATGATCGACTTTGTAGTCGTGTCATCTGATCTCCGACCCTATGTCTTGGACACTCGGGTGAAGAGAGGGGCTGAGTTGTCAACTGATCACCACCTGGTGGTGAGTTGGATCCGCTGGCGGAGGAGGAAGCTGGACAGACCTGGCAGGCCCAAACGTATGGTGAGGGTCTGCTGGGAACGTCTGGCCGAGCACTCTGTTGGGGAGGTCTTTAACTCCCACCTCCGGGAGAGCTTTTCCCAGCTTCCGAGGGAGGCGGGGGACATTGAGTCTGAGTGGACCATGTTCTCTACCTCCATTGTGGACGCAGCTGTTCGGAGCTGTGGCCGCAAGGTCTCCGGTGCCTGTCGTGGCGGCAATCCCCGAACCCGGTGGTGGACACCGGAAGTAAGGGATGCCGTCAAGCTGAAGAAGGAGTCCTATCGGGCCATGTTGACCTCCGGGACTCCTGAGGCAGCCGACGGGTATCGGCAGGCCAGGCGTGCTGCAGCTCGGGCAGTTGCGGAGGCAAAAACTCGGAACTGGGAGGAGTTCGGGGAGGCCATGGAGAAGGACTATCGGTCGGCCTCGAAGAAATTCTGGCAAACCGTCCGGCGCCTCAGGAGGGGGAAGCAGTACTCTGCCAACACTGTTTACAGTGCGGGTGGGGAGCTGTTGACCTCGACTGGGGACATTGTCGGGCGGTGGAAGGAATACTTTGAGGATCTCCTCAATCCCACCGTCATGTCTTCCACTGAGGAGACTGAGGCTGATGACTCAGAGGTGGACTCGTCCATTACCCAAGCCGAAGTCACTGAGGTGGTTTGCAAGCTCCTCGGTGGCAGGGCACCGGGGGTGGATGAGATCCGCCCTGAGTATCTCAAGTCTCTGGATGTTGTGGGGCTGTCTTGGTTGACACGCCTCTGCAACATCGCGTGGCGGTCGGGGACAGTGCCTCTGGAGTGGCAGACTGGGGTGGTGGTCCCTCTTTTTAAGAAAGGGGACCGGAGAGTGTGCTCCAATTATAGGGGAATCACACTTCTCAGCCTCCCAGGGAAAGTTTACTCCAGGGTACTGGAGAGGAGAATTCGACCGATAGTCGAACCTCGGATCCAGGAGGAACAATGCGGTTTTCGTCCTGGTCGCGGAACACTGGACCAGCTCTATACCCTTCATAGGGTGCTCGAGGGTTCATGGGAGTTTGCCCAACCAGTCCACATGTGCTTTGTGGATCTGGAGAAGGCATTCGACCGTGTCCCCCGTGGTATTCTGTGGGGGGTGCTTCGGGAGTATGGGGTTCGGGGCTCTTTGCTAAGGGCTGTCCGGTCCCTGTACGAACGGAGCAGGAGTCTGGTTCGCATTGCCGGCAGTAAGTCAGACCTGTTCCCAGTGCATGTTGGACTCCGTCAGGGCTGCCCTTTGTCACCGGTTCTGTTCATAATTTTTATGGACAGAATTTCTAGGCGCAGCCAGGGGCCGGAAGGAATCCTGTTTGGGAACCACAGGATTTCATCTCTGCTTTTTGCGGATGATGTTGTCCTGTTGGCTTCTTCAAACCAGGACCTTCAGCATGCACTGGGGCGGTTTGCAGTCGAGTGTGAAGCGGCTGGGATGAGAATCAGCACCTCCAAGTCCGAGGCCATGGTTCTCGACCGGAAAAGGGTGGCTTGCCCTCTCCAGGTTGGTGGAGAAGTCCTGCCTCAAGTGGAGGAGTTTAAGTATCTCGGGATCTTGTTCACGAGTGAGGGAAGGATGGAGCGTGAGATCGACAGGCGGATCGGTGCAGCCTCCGCAGTGATGCGGTCGCTTTACCGGTCCGTCGTGGTGAAGAAGGAGCTGAGCCAAAAGGCGAAGCTCTCAATTTACCGGTCGATCTACGTTCCGACTCTCACCTATGGTCATGAGCTTTGGGTAATGACAGAAAGAACAAGATCGCGGATACAAGCGGCTGAAATGAGTTTCCTTCGCAGGGTGGCTGGGCGCTCCCTTAGAGATAGGGTGAGAAGCACAGTCACTCGGGAGGAGCTCGGAGTAGAGCCGCTGCTCCTCCACATCGAGAGGAACCAGCTGAGGTGGCTCGGGCATCTTTTTCGGATGCCTCCTGGACGCCTCCCTGGGGAGGTGTTCCAGGCATGTCCCCCCGGGAGGAGGCCCCGGGGAAGACCCAGGACACGCTGGAGGGACTATGTCTCTCGGCTGGCCTGGGAACGCCTCGGTGTTCTTCCCGAGGAGCTGGCCGAGGTGTCTGGGGAAAGGGAAGTTTGGGCTTCCATGCTTAGACTGCTGCCTCCGCGACCCGGTCCTGGATAAGCGGAAGAAGACGAGACGAGACGAAATTTCCCCCAATATGTAAGTAATTCGACTACAACTGTTAATAGGACCAGGGCTTTGAACCAGAATTTTTTTTCCTATTGGTTCGTTCCGAACAGAAACGGAATTTTAACGTTTCCGGTTTTGGGTTCCACCATTAAATAGACGTTCCCGAACCGGTTAGAACAAAAAAATTTCGTTCCCGGAACGGTTAATTACGTTCCCTGTCAGCTGTTTAACAAATGGCTATAAAATTATGTCTCTGTCTCATCCAGCTTAAGCCAAATGTAGGCTAATTCTATTACAACCTTCATTAAATAAGACAAGAAATAATTCAAAACAATTATTATTATTTCAAATGTTGGCGATTTGGATTCTCAGTATGTCTTCCCATCTACACAAACAGAAAAAGTGCCAAAAATGAAAGAGAATTCGTTTAGTGTGTTTATCAAAGGCTAGTCAGGCCCTATAGAGGGCTACCGCATGACGTCACCGCGCCGCGAGATTTTGTTAGGCGCCATATTGGAAGACCAAGTACACATCTATGCAAGTACATACATTCATAAAACAAACTACAGCTGAAATGTAGCCAGGGCCGGTTCTGCCCTAATCTGGACCCGGGTGCAACATCGCGCAAACCCCCCCCCAAAAAAAAAAAACAACACCAGTCTAAATCAGGACAACCATCACATAACTATAAACATTTTATATTAACTATTTTAACTAAATGGGCTATAATAAATAAGCCTGCAGGCAGCCACAGCGGGCTGCCTCAGAAAACTAACCATTTGTCCTACCTTAAAACTCGTTTTGCATTTTCTGCCTCCTTTTTTGTATTTTCGACCCTCCGTTTATTTTCTTTCCTTTTCTGAAAACCCGATTTGTGTCCAGACATTTTGTTCTGCTACCAACGAACTAACTCGTCAGGTCTCGTCTCTCGAGTCCGCGATGATTCCCGTGGAAAGGGCAACAACTGATACATTTTTACAAACAGCCAATAGGGAGGTTGCATCGTTCAGGCTCTTCTTTGCTCAGACACTCAGTAATGGAGACGTGATGGTCCACCTTCCCGCTCTCTCCATTCAGTCAGCGAACGTCACACAGGAAGTGAACCCCAGTGGGTCATAGAAACTTGTGCAGGAGAAGAATGGCTTTTTTATTTGTAGGCTACGGAAACTTTGAGGAATGAAATAAAAACTGGTATTAACCGGTTACCATTATTTTTAATAAGCGTTTCTGTTCCGGAACATGAAAAATAATAAAGTTTCTGGTTTCGTTTCTGTTCCATGTGAAATAGAAAAAGTTCCCGGTTTTCGTTTTCGTTCCTTGAACCGGTTCAAAGCCCTGATTAGGACCATGATTTTTTCATTTACAAAAATGCCAAACCAGTCATTTTCACAATTTTAAAGAAAAGGCTGCCAAAGTTCACAACTGGTCACATCTATACCAATCAAGTTATGTTATAGACCTCATTTTCATTCTTTTAACTTGACAAATGTAAGTGTAACTTAGTTGACGATGGAGGTAATGTGGTTGACACAAGTAACGTAGTTGACAGGACACATTAAACAACCAGTACCATGTTATTTTAAGGTAGTATGAAATTTAATGAAAGATCATTTAAGTAAATTCATAGGCAAGGTGATGGATAAAACAGTGACAAGGAAATAAGCAACAGTAACCATGTAACTGTAACTCAGTTACAGTAAAATATCAGTAGAAATCATTCATGTAGCCAAGCAGAACCAAAGGCGATAAAGTTGATTCACATACATATAAAAGCAGTGAGAGGGCAACAAATAACAATCGATGAACTGCCCTGCACTGTATTCAGTTAATACAGTAGAACAGAATTACAGTGAAAATATAATGAACTACAACTGTAGTATATGAAACATTAAACTGATCGATACATTCCATATAAACCTCACTAGGACCTTTTACAAACTTGACCATATTTCTGTCAATTTCAACATGGCGTGAATTCACTGCCTTTGGAGGAGGAATCATTCTCAACACATCCTCAAACAGGTACCATAGCACATCCTCTCTGAGTGGCCAGAAGAAACGGTTTATTCCAGTGTTACTCATGCACTTCACCTGTACATGGGTTTCTATGATGTCCTGAATTATCCCAGGGTAAATGTCCCCTTCGTATCTTACAACACACCATTCTCCAATTAGATCAGGACCCCAAGGAATTTCACATGCTGCTGCTTTGTGTGTTTGAGGGACTAAGGTGGGGTTTACATTAGACCGTATCAGCGGACCATCAGATTAACATTTTTAAAACGATTCGCGTGCACACAGCAACGCCAATACACGGATACGCTCGGCTCCGCAGGCATCCTGCGCTCCAAATCACTCCGCCCTGAACAGCGAGTGCCCTCTGGAGGGTGCGCACTCCGGCCCTGCGCAGCTCACAGAGCGCGCGAGTGAAGCGCACGAGCAGTGATTCGGGACTGAGCCGCTGTGTGTGTGATCCCAGCGCATATCACTTGCCACTTGCAAGTGGAAGGATGGCAAGCCTAAAGACAATCATAACTACACAATGGGCAGTATTTGCATCAGTATTTGTAGTATTTTCATACTTTTATACTCTTTAATGAAAGGTGATACAAGGCGGAAGTCCGCGCCGTTTTTCAGCAGTCGCGTCACATGACCAACGCCAGCGAATCAGGAAGGTGGATGTCACAGTGACGTTGTCCAATGAGACGCCAGCTAGAGCTCAGCACAGCGTATCCGCATATTCTCAATGTTTACACAGCACCGGACCAGACACGATCTGGATTGAATACGTGGACCCTGGCGGATTCCCGTTTCCCGGCGTTTCCAGGCGGTTTAATGTAAACGGACAGTGCATCCGCGAAGAAAACAAGACAGATACGGTCTAATGTAAACTTGGCCTAATGTTGCTGTGTGTTCAACATCAAAGGCAAAGTCATGTGTGCCATCACATCTGCATTCAAAACTTTGCCTAGTGGTACAAGGGCAACTGACATCCCGATACTGAAGTTTCATCTTTCTTTCCCTGCTTTCCTTCTGCGCCTTCCTCCAATAGGCCCTCTTGCTTCTCTTCTCTCTCTCACTCATCATTCCAACAGTTTTCACCTTTCTCTGTGCCCTTATGGCCTCTGCATGCTCTTGCGACAAGGCTTTCGCAGATAGCTTTTCGCAGACAGTTGTAATTTATCGTTGAGCGGGGAGTAATAGGCGTGCGTGATGTTATTCACCGCCACAACGCAAGGGGGCGCGAAGTCGCTAGGAGTAGTTGGTGGGTGTGGTTAGTGGAGTGTTTATCCTCCGATTACTTATAATGACTAGAACTTTTTTTTTTTTTTATATAATGACTAGAACTGGAGTCGTATAGATGTACGTACTTCCTCGATCAACCGCTCTTCGTGCTGCTCCATCTTCGCTCGTGTTTTTAAAAATGCCGGTCGTGAAAACAAAACAAACCGGGAAAGTAGGGAAGCGGAAGTGCGTGTACAGCGGATGTAGAGTGGACCAATCAGAGCCCTCTTGTCTGCGAGGCTTCTGCGGTGGTCACAATTTTTGGGAGGTGTGCGCAGAGCATCTGCGAAGGTGGGGGGGCTACGCAGACGCTATCTGCGACACCGTCTGCAAGGACTGGGTTGTCAGCATAAATTGGCCTTTAGCCTGTGCCATGCCTGTCTTTGCTTCTCCAAATATGCTGCCCTTCTTGCTGGATCAGCATCTCTTCGAGCCCTGTATTTGCACTGTTTTTCAGCTGCTGACACCTATTTCAAATAGATTTTAAAATACTAAATTAACTTGTATAGTGAAAAAGTAAGATGCACTCTATTAACTACAGTATTCATTGAGAGAGGCAGACTGATAATGACAATGATGTAGTGAAAATTACTGATGTCAGAGAGCACTGGAGTTGCCTGTCAACTAAGTTACCCAGTCTGTGTAACTTAGTTGACAATTTCCATGTTTTGTCTCATAACTTCCTTAGCTAATGTAGCATTGCTAAGCACATGGTATTTTCTTAGAGGTTAACAGCTTTTTTTTTAATCAGGTAAGTTAATTAAAATATTGAAACATCAAAACCCATGATTATATGAGTAACTTAGTTGACGCTTAATTAATATACTCCCAGACCATATGTAATTTTTAGTGCTGTCAAAAATGTCGCGTTATTAACGCGTTAACTTGACTCAATTTTAACGGCGATATATTTTTTTTTTTTATCGCGAGATTAACGCTCTGTGACATGATGCCACGCCCCGCACAGCCAGAGTCCTCTGCCCTCCCCCGAAGAGCCACGGTGCTCGGCTTAGGTTTCGTTTTCCCATCGGCGGCTCCAGCCCGACTTTGCAGTGGCTGTGACAAGACGTGTTGTGCTCTGCAATAAAAAAAAAAAAAAAACATTGGTACAACCAGTGTTCGAACTATGCCGATATTTTCGGGGGGGTCCCTTTATTCCCTTGGGGGGGTGCTTGCGCTTGTCTCAGAGCGCGGCTCTCCATCGCGCGCTCACTTCGGATATGCAAATGCTTCCTGTTACACACGATTGCTATGTCAATAAACATCATTTTGACAATATTTTAGAGACCCCCCAACATTTCCCAAGTCATGTTTTCAAGAGATCTCATGTCTGTTTCAGGGGATCTCGGATCCCCCGAGTACCCCCGTAGTTTGAACGGTGAGCAAGCCCATTCACTTTATGCTGATTAAGAGAATTACAATGGTTTTTCATGTGACAAAAAATGTGCGATTTAAATTGCGATTAATCGCGAGTTAACTATGACAGTCGCGACACTAATTGCGATTAAATATTTTAATCGCTTGACAGCACTAGTAATTTTAGATCAAATATTGAAGAAAATTAGGAGACTCCCCATGATGCATTCAAAATGCCCGCCAGAGAGGAAGGCGTCACCACACAGGGCTGGTCACATGGTGTTGGAGCAAACCATTTTTGGGTTTCAGCGAGGGAGTCTTGTTAGTAACTTAGTTGACACAAATTTTGCGGACAGCGGTAAAATTAATATTTTAAGTATTAAGATGTTAAAATGTAATATGAAATTATTTTCTCCTAGTACTTAACACCCTTAAGAACATTATAAAATAATATTATTGACTTTGTTTTTTAATGCTTTATTTTGAACACAAAATAGTGAAACAGGAAATCGGACATGGAAAAAATAAACTCTAAGAATATCATGATAGATTTTAATTAATAATAATCAAAAAATGTGTTAAATGTTTTTATAGTTATATTGCATGATGTGTATACATGCTTAAAATGTGAAATTCCAGAGAAAAAAAAAGATTTTTAATAGTCAGTAACATCAGTAAACATCAGCGGACATGGAATGTACCCCAAATTATAGAATCGCCCTGTTGCAGAAAGTACAACACCGACGCGAGTTTTTAAACACAGCCCTTTTTCCGAACGTCAGTGGGTGTGTGTGATATCATCTGCAAAATGCCATATCAGATCAGAAATGATCAAAACCACGTTAATTTTAAAATGTCCATGTAAATGTTTTGAAAATATGAACATTTTAGGCAGGTAGCAGTAATCAAGCAGGAGAGCAAAGCAGACTGCCAGAACAGGAAAGAGAATGTGAAGAGAGGGAAGAGAGAGGAGAGCAGCCAAAAGAAGGGCAAACACAGGGCCACGGGCTGGGACCCTACATGGGTTGACAAGCCCAGATACAAACCTTGGCTTTACCACACTGACCATGGCAAGTATTCTGTGGCTACTTTAATATCAACCAATTCTGCCACTCATAGTCTTTGTTGTGTTAATTACCTAGTCTTTCAATACTAGGTTTATTCATTTATTCCCTTACAAAGGGTCACCATTTTAGTGTGTTTTGTCAAATTTCTCAGAATGCTCCCGTATCCTCGTACTGGGGTGGGACGTCTAAGTGCAGGTCTTGCCACCGCACCTTCAAACATTTTCTAGGGGAAACGCTGTGTTCAGTAGTTTGTCCATAGTCGTCTTCTCTGGTGACAGTGGCAGAGAGTCCAGCTTCATGCTGACCACAGAGCCGGCCCGCCTGATCAGTTTGTCCAGCCTGGATGTGTCCTCCTTGGATGTGCTGTCCCCCCAGCACACCACGGTGTAAAACAGGACACTGGTGACCACGGACTGATAGAACATCCACAGGAGTTTCCTGCAGATGTTAAAGGACCGCAGCCATCTCAGGAAGTACAGCCTGCTCTGTCCCTTCCTGTACAAGTGATTGGTGTTGCAAGTCCAGTCTAGCTTGCTGTCCAGCCATAGCCTGAGGTACTTGTAAGATCCACAGCCTCCACCTCAACTCCCTCGATCAGAACTGGTCGTGACCTTGGTCTGGACCTCCCAAAGTCAATGACCAGCTCTTGGTCTTCGAGATGTTGAGCTGCAGATGGTTCCTATTGCACCACACAGCAAAGTCCCTCACCAGGCTCCTATACTCCTCCTCTCTGTTGTCACTGATGCACCCAACGATGGCTGTGTCATTGGCAAACTTCTGAATGTGACATCGATCCGAGTTGTAGCAGAAGTCCGCGGTGTACAAGGTGAAGAGAAGAGGGGCCAGCACTGTGTCCTGGGGTGCTCCAGTGCTGCTAATCACAGAAAAGCCTTTATTGGCTATTACAGCAATCAAACGCTTCCTATAATTGCTGACCAGCTTTTTGCATGTCTCCACTGGTATTTTTGCCCATTCATCTTTAGCAATGAGCTCCAACTCTTTCAGATTGGAGGGTCTCCTTGCCATCACCCTGATCTTTAGCTCCCGCTACGGATTCTCAATTGGATTTAAGTTAGGACTCTGGCTGGGCCACTGCAAAACGCTAATGTTTTTGTCCACTAACCATTTCTTCACCACTTTTGCTGTGTGTTTTGGGTCGTTGTCATGCTGAAATGTCCACTGGTGCCCAAGGCCAAGTTTCTCTGCAGACCGCCTGATGTTGAGAATCCTGATGTACTGCTCTTTTTTTCATGGTGCCGTTTACTGTGATTAGGTTCCCTGGTCCATTGGCTGAAAAACACCCCCAAAGCATTAGGTTCCCACCACGATGTTTGACCGTGGGGATGGTGTTCTTAGGGTTGAAGGCTTTCTTTTTTTTTTTTTTTTTTTAAACGCCAAATGAAGGACACATCATTGTGGCCAAACAATTCAATTTTTGTTTCATCTGACCATATAACAGAAGACCAGAAGTCATCTTTGTCCAGATGAGCAATTGCAAAGGCCAAGTGGGCTTTTGTGTGCCTTATCTGGAGAAGTGGTGTCCTCCTTGGTCTGCGTCCGTGGAACCCAGCAGTGTCCGTTGGACTGTCTGCCTTGAGATCTTGCCACCAGCAGAGCCCAGATTCACCAGGATGGCCTTGATGGTGATCCTTGGGTTCTTTTTCACTTCTCACTATCCTCCTGGCCAGCACAGGTGTCACTTTTGGCTTCCGACTACGTCCTCTGAGATTTCACAGTGCAGAACGTCTTGTATTTTTTTTTTAAATAATACTTTTGCACTGTAGCCACTGGAACTTGAAAACATTTAGATATGGCCTTATAGCCCCTTCCTGACTTGTGAGCAGCTGCGATGCGCAGCTGCAGGTCCTCAGTGAGCTCCTTTGTCTTAGCCACGACTGTCCACAAACCCACTGCAGAGAGCTGTTGTTTTTCACCTGTTGTTGATTAAAACTGCTGTTCCCAATTAATCAGGGTAATTGGGATGCTTTAGAACAGCTTGGACTATTTGGAATGGTATAGAACTTTGGATTTTCCCATACACTGTGACAGTTTGCAAAAGGTATGAGTAATTTTGGACATGCCACTTTTTGTTCAAATGTAAATAAAAGCTAAGAAATAATTTTTCCCACAATGATGCCTCTTGTACATCGTCTTATTATCTTTTGGGAGAAGCCTGTGTCATTTCCGGTCCAAAAAAAACCAACTTGCTGGTTGAATAAAAGTAACTTTAAGTCAAAATTTGCCAGGGGTACGAATAATTTCGGGCTTGACTGTGTGTGTATGTATGTGTGTGTATATATAGGATTACTCATGGGCATTTTTAATCCCCTCCACCCTTTAGTCCCTTCTCCTTGGTGTTTCAAGACCCAACTGCCAAAATGTCCAGCAAAAGGGCGAAGGTGAAGACCAGCAAAAAGCGTCCTCAGAGGGCCACCTCTAATGTCTTTGCCATGTTTGACCAGTCACAGATCCAGGAGTTCAAGGAGGCCTTCAATATGATCGACCAGAACCGTGATGGCTTCATCGATAAAGAGGACCTCCATGACATGCTGGCTTCATTAGGTAACACCGTAGCCTGGGACACTGATGCTGAGCTTGTTAGATCAGACACCCAGCCGGGACAGTATAGAAATTCTAATAACTTAGGATTTCATCTTCTAGTCTCACATTCATGACTACTATTGTCAAATATACTTTTAAAAAAAGTACACTATAAAACCATGCAGTTTTCTTAAATCCTTTATGACCAGTTGTGTTGCTGCCTCACAGCTCCAGGTTCAATCCTGAGCTCTGGGTACTGTCTCTTCCCCTTTTTCAGCCGACAGGGAACGGGTTCTGTTCTGAATCGTGCATTGATTCTTGAACCGTTCAGAGCATCCATCTGTTATCTGTAGCCGCTTATCCTGTTCTACAGGGTCGCAGGCAAGTTGGAGCCTATCCCAGAGCCACCAATTAACCTAACCTTCTTTGGACTGTGGGGGAAACCGGAGGAACCCCACACAGACGACGTGCAAACTCCACACAGAAAGGCCCCCGCCGGCTGCTGGGCTCGAACCCAGGACCTTCTTGCTATGAGGCAACAATGCTAACCACTACACCACCGTGCCCCGTCCATTATCTGTAACCGCTTATCCTGTTCTACAGGGTCGCAGGCAAGCTAGAGCCTATCCCAGCTGACTATGGGCAAGAGGCGGGGTACACCCCGGACAAGTCGCCAGGTTATCGCAGGGCTAACACAGAGACCAGCAACCATTCACGCTCACATTCACATCTACGGTCAATTTAGACCCACCAGTTAGCCTAACCTGCATGTCTTTGGACTGTGGGAGAAACCAGAGCACCTGGAGGAAACCCACACAGAAAGGCTCCCACTGGCCACTGGGCTTGAACCCAGGACCTTCTTGCTGTGAGGCGACAGTGCTAACGACTACACCACCGTGCTGCCCCCATTCAGAGCATTTCAACCAAAAATAAATTGGTTTAGAACCTGCAAAATTGGCTCCCATCTGGAACCAAAATATAGCTAGTTTTTCCAGCACGAAGCATGAAGTCATTAGTTTGGAGAGGAAATGGAGAACGCAACGGAAAAGGATACATCTTCAGAAAACAAATATCTGCAATAACCGAACCAAAGCTCGAAGGTGATCAGTGCACACTGCCATCTTGCTACTACTGTTTGCTCCCGCTGTGAATTGTGTAACATCATCTTCTGTTCATGACGCATCCTTGATTTACAAAACTAGTGAAAATGTGGGTCGGTTTTCTAGCTGGCACCAAGGTTCAAAGAATCTTGAATGGAACCGGTTCGAGAACCCGTTCCCTGTAGGCCGAAAAGGGGTATGGGAAGTTTTACATGTTCGTCCTGCATCTGTATTGGTTTCCTCCCATCTCCCAAACACAACAGCAGCTAGACGGGTTATTCTAAATGGGGCGTGTCTCCACAAAGTAGTCGCTAATCAAAAACTGAAGTTGTGTTCTGGATATTCTCAATCTACATTGAATCATATTTAAAATAAAGAATCGTTTTTAAATTTGGTGCAGCCGATCCAAAAGCGCTTCCGGAGGACGTGAAGGAGCTCTTCCAGGAAGGTTCTCAACTCTTCTTATTACATATTTTATAATAATGAGAAGGGTCTGCATCTGGTGGTTTACTAAAACACTTTAACAAGTAAAATGCATCTATTTAAAAAAAATTTTCATATTAATTTACCATTTTTAGATTCTGTGGGGTTTTTTTTTTTTAAACAACCCCAATTCCAAAAAAGTTGGGATGCTATGTAAACTGTAAATAAAAACAGAATGCGATAATTTGCAAATCATGGAAACCCTATATTTCATTGAAAATAGTACAAAGACAACATATCAAATGTTAACTGAGATTTTATTGTTTTTTGAAAAATATATGCTCATTTTGAATTTGATGTCAGCAACATGTTTCAGAAAAGTTGGGACAGGGGCAACAAAAGACTGGAAAGTGTAATGCTAAACAAACCAAAAAAACCTAATTTGGTTAATTGGTAACAGGTCAGTAACAAGATTGGGTATAAAAAGAGCATCCCAGAGACATGGAGTCTCGCAGAAGTAAAGATAAGGAGGGGTTCACTGCTCTGTGAAAGACTGCGAGGGCAAACAGTGCAACAATTTTTAAGAATAACGTTCCTCGATATTCAATTGCAAAGAATTTGGGGATCACATCGTCTATGAAACCTAATATCATTAAAAGATTGAGAGAATCTGTAGAAATCTCTGTATGCAAGAGACAAGGCTGAAAACTGACATTGGATGCCTGTGATCTTCAGGCCCTCAGGTGACACTGCATTAAAAGCAGACACGTGTCTGTAGTGGAAATCACTGTATGGGCTCAGGAACACTTCAGAAAACCATCGTCTGTGAAAACAGTTCATTACTGCATCCACAAATGCAAGTTAAAACCAGATATACACAACATCCAGAAACACCGCCACCTTCTCTGGGCCCGAGCTCTTTTATGATGAATTGAGGTAAAGTGGAAAATTGTCCCCGAGGTCTGATGAATCAAAGGTAGAAATTTATTTTTAGAAATCATGGACATCACGTCCTTCAGGCTAAAGAGGAGAGGGACCATCCAACTTATTAGTGCACAGTTCAAGAGCCAGTATCTGTGATGGTATGAGGGTGCATAATCAAATCAAGTTTATTTCTACAGCGCTTTTAACAAACATTGTCGCAAAGCAGCTTTACAGAATTTGAACGACTTAAAACATGAGCTAATTTTATCCCTAATCTATCCCAATGAGCAAGCCTGTGGCGACGGTGGCAAGGAAAAACTCCCTCAGACGACATGAGGAAGAAACCTCGAGAGGAACCAGACTCAAAAGGGAACCCATCCTCATCTGGGCAACAACAGACAGCCTGACTATAATATTAACAGTTTTAACAGGTATAACCCTCAACTGTCCTCATGGGGCCGTCCTTCACAGGAGTGGGGCGATAAAACTCCGACCAGACACAGGGCACCAGGATGGATCAAGCAGGTCCGAGGGGCAGAAGAGGCCAGCACCTCAATCCCAGGATCAACATGTAACTCAGAGGGACAGATTGGGGGGGGGGGGGAAGAGAGAGAGAAAGAAAACACGTTGTTAGGTATGCCCTAAAAATGACAAGTATTAAATCTGTGTGGTAGACTCGCAGAGACGAGAGTCTTTACATCAGGCATAACGCACAATGGCATGTTAATATGGTAAAAAATATATCATGACCTGCTCTGGCTGGATGCTTGATTGGGTGATGGGAGCACACTCCTCAGCAATGATGAGATGCAGATGGGACCCTTAGGCCTGGCCAAGACAATTCAGTTACATTTCACCAGGTCTGGGACATGCGACAGAATGTCTGACGGCCGATTCCCTGCAGGCTACGATAGCCAGTCGAGGTCCCCACCGTTTCCACCAAAAGATTTCCTGTTGACTCCATGTAACTCAGAGGGACAGATTTGGGGTGGGGGGGGAGAAAGAAAACACAGGTGGTTAGGTATGCCCAATGTCACCTGAATAAGTAGGAACAGTATACATATTGCACTGAGTACAAGCAGGGACTCCGGCAACTAACTATGACAGCATAACTAAAAGGAGAGAGCCAGAAGGTAACACAGGCATGAGGGAGCCTCGGGACATAAAGCAGCCAGCCACTACACCGTCAACAAACTCGAGTGAGCAAGCGAGTGGGGACTGACAGCATCCATACATCCCAGTTTACCAAAACACTCTGTCTGAGGACCCTCCAGATCTACTCCTTTACCTCATAAACACCATTAACAAAAGGCTTGACTAAACAGGTATGTTTTCAGCCTAGACTTAAATGCTGAGACTGTGTCTGATTCCCGAACATTACTTGGAAGGCTGTTCCATAACAGTGGGGCTTTGTAAGAAAAGGCTCTGCCCCCTGATGTAGCCTTCACTATACGAGGTACCAGCAGATAGCCTGCACCTTTTGATCGAAGTAGGTGTGGCGGGTCATAGAGGAGCAGAAGTTCACTCAGGTACTGTGGTGCGAGACCATTTAGTGCTTTAAAGGTCAATAGTAGTATTTTATAATCAATACGAAATTGGATTGGGAGCCAATGCAGTGTGGATAAGACAGGCGTGATGTGGTCATATTTTCTAGTTCTAGTAAGGACTCTTGCTGCTGCATTTTGAACTAACTGGAGCTTGTTTATGCACTTATTGGAACATCCAGACAGTAAGGCATTACAATAATCTAACCTGGAGGTAACGAAAGCATGGACTAGTTTTTCTGCATCATGCAATGACATTAAATTTCTTATCTTTGCAATATTTCTGAGATGAAAGAAAGCTATCCGGGTGATGTTATCAATGTGAGTTTCGAATGAAAGACTGGGGTCAATAATCACTCCGAGGTCTTTTACTGCTGCACGTGAAGAAACAGAAAGGCCATCCAGAGTCACTGTGTAATCAGAAAACTTACTTCTAGCTGTATGTGGTCCTAGCACAAGTACTTCAGTCTTGTCAGAGTTAAGCAGAAGGAAATTTATAAGCATCCAGTGTCTAATGTCCTTAACACATTCCTCAATTCTATTAAGCTGGTGTCTCTCATCAGGTTTTGCAGAGACATACAACTGTGTGTCATCAGCATAACAGTGGAAACTAATACAATGTTTACGAATAATATCGCCCAGAGGTTTTATATATATATATATATATATATATATATATATATATATATATATATATATATATATATATATATATATATATAATATATATGAGAGAGAAAGAGAAAAAAGCAGTGGACCCAAGACAGAACCTTGTGGAACACCAAACTTTACCTTGGTACGTCTAGAAATATCACCATTTATATCAACATACTGATAACGATCAGTTAGATAAGACCTGAGCCAGGAGAGGGCCATTCCCTTAACTCCCACAACATTTTCTAGTCTATCCAGAAGAATGGAATGATCAATGGTATCAAATGCTGCACTAAGGTCAAGCAACACAAGTAGCGAGACACAGCCCTGATCAGACGCCAACAGTAGGTCGTTTACTACTTTAACCAGTGCTGTCTCTGTGCTATGATGAGGTCTAAATCCTGACTGATACATTTCATGGATGTTATGCCTATGTAAATATGAGCATAACTGCTGTGCCACAGCTTTTTCAAGGATCTTGGAGATAAAGGGGAGGTTTGATATCGGCCGATAATTGGACAGCTGACAGGGATCAAGGTCAGGTTTTTTAATCAGGGGTTTGATAACTGCTAGTTTAAAGGATTTGGGTACATAGCCAATCATAAGAGAAGAATTTATTATTTTTAGAAGCGGTTCAATTACTCCAGGTATTATCTGTTTGAATAGATGTGTCGGTAAGGGATCTAGTACGCAAGTTGAGGCTTTTGATGTAGAGATTAATGAAAGTAATTCAGTTTCTTTTAGGGGAGTAAAACATTCTAACTGATGATCTGATACAGTTATATTGTTAACTACAAGGTCACTTTCATTGTCTAACCTTAAATTAGTAGTTTGAGTTTTTTGTCGGATATTCTCAATTTTGTCATTAAAAAAATTCATGAAGTCGTTGCTACTACATACTGCAGGTGTGCATGTGTTGATAGTGGACTTATTCCTGGTTAATTTTGCTACAGTATTAAATAGGAATCTAGGATTATTTTTGTTATCTTCTATTAGGGAGGAGAAATATGTTGATCTCGCAGCACTAAGAGCTTTTCTATACTTCAGGAAGCTCTCCTTCCAAGCTAATTTGAACACTACCAATTTTGTTTGACGCCATTTACGTTCCAATTTTCGAGTGGTCTGTTTTAATGTGCGAGTGTCATCATTATACCAGGGCGCTAATTTTTTGTCTCTGACCATTTTCCTTTTTAGAGGAGCTACATTATCTAAAGTATGGCGGAATGTTGACTCTAAGCATTCAGTTGCCTGATCAAGTTCTGCAGGGGCTGACAGTGACCCAATCAAAGTTGACAGCTCTGGGAGATCATTTATAAAGCTCTGTGCAGTAGTTGACGTGAAAGTACGTTTAATACAGTAGCGTGGTGAGGTGCATATATTATTACTCAGA
Source organism: Neoarius graeffei (assembly GCF_027579695.1). NCBI lineage: Eukaryota > Metazoa > Chordata > Actinopteri > Siluriformes > Ariidae > Neoarius > Neoarius graeffei. The sequence goes on from NC_083569.1 coordinate 39,510,994, forward strand.
CATATTTTGAATGAGATGAGACAATGATCTGAGAACTTCAGACTGTGGAAGTATGACTATATTGTCTACGTTTAATCTGAATGTTAGTATTAGATCAAGGGTGTGACCACCATTATGGGTCGGTCCTATGACATTCTGCTTAATCCCGACTGAATCTAAGATGGACACAAACGCTGTTTTTAAAGGGTCTTCTGGGTTATCGAAGTGCATATTAAAATCTCCGACAACTAAAGCTTTGTCTAAGGAAATAACCAAATCTGAGAAAATCTGCAAATTCAGAAAGAAACTCAGAATATGGCCCCGGGGGCCTGTAAATAATAAGCAATGGAATTAACTGGGTAGACTTATTTTTCGAGGCTACATACATTGAGTATGAAGAACTTCAAATGTATTAAATTTATAACCAGGTTTGTGTGTTACACCTAGATAATCGTTATAAATAACCGCGACGCCTCCTCCTCTGCCAGTTAGACGAGGCTGGTGTATATAACTGTATCCAGGAGGACTCGCTTCATTTAATGCTATATATTCATTTGGCTTAATCCATGTTTCTGTTAAACACAGTACATTAAACTCCTGATCAGTAATGAGTTCATTAACCATTAGCGCTTTAGATGTAAGAGATCTAATATTTAATAGCCCCACCTTTAGATCAAAGGTGCTGGCAGCAGCTGTACAGTCAGTATGATCTAATTTTATATTGATTAGGTTACTGGAACAAACTCTCTGAAAATTTCTACCTTTTTGTTGAGCTCGGGGAACAGACACAGTCTCGATGTAGTGGGCCCTGAGTGACGACTCTGTGCAGCTAGCAGACAGTTGGTTTAGCCTGTTCGTCTGCTCCCTGGCCTTGGCTCTGGATTGTCAGAAATTAACTAGGCCTGTTCTGAGACTATGACCTATGCTGCAGGAAATGAGAGCAGCACCTTCCCGAGTGGGATGGATACCGTCCTGCCCTAACAGGCCAGCAGTGCCCTCAAAATTAGCCCAATTATCTATAAAGCCCACACTGTTTTCAGAGCACCACCTGGACAGCCAGCAGTTCAGCGACCATAACCTGCTGTAAGCTACATCGCCACGCCGCATTGGGATGGGGCCAGAGCATACTACAGCATCGGACATCGCCTTCGCTAATTTAAACACCTCTACAAAGTTACTCTTAGTAACCTCAGACTGACGAAGGCGTATATCATTAGCTCCTGCATGGATAACTATCTTTGAGAACCTGTGCTTGCCTAGGACCCTAAGATTACCTGCTATGTCCGGCGCCCTGGCTCCCGGTATACACCTGACTAAAGCTGCTGGTGCCCCTAAAGGCTGAGCTAATTTCACGTGCCGTATGATAGAGTCCCCTATAACCAGAGCTCTTTCAGGTTTCTCAGTGGGTGCATCACTAAGGAGAGCAAACCTGTTCGACACGTGACGCGGAGAGGAGTGGTGCTCCCGTGGGCGAGCCTCAGCGGTAGCTTTGGCTCTACGCTTATGCTGCCGAGCCGTCACCCATTCGCCCCGCTGCAAGGGCTCTAATGCTGGAGTTGGGGGATTGCTAACTCCACCTAGGGCGTCCAGACTTTCCCTAACAGAAACTACACTGTTCTCACGCTCACTAACCTGCTCTAAAGCCTGGACACGCGCTTCTAGCACTGTAATCTTCTCCGTCAGAGAGCTAACTAATCTGCACTTATCACAAGTAAAGCTAATAGAGCTATTGCTAGTGACGGAGGAAGAATGACTAAACATCCTGCACTCAGCACACTGAACAGGCTGAAGGTGTGCCATGATGAAAAGATTCACGTACCTTAAATGAAGATCTGTTGATATTAAAGCAGATCAGATGGCCTCCGCTTGTGGACTTTACACAGGAGGAGAGAAAAAGAAAGCTTCCGGTCTCGGCGTTCTTCCGAAAAAAGAAAGAGAAAAAACCGGGGAAAAAAACGGAAAAAGGAAAGTGAAAAGTACAAAAATGAAAGCGACAGTATAATTGTCACATGACAATTATACATGTGATGTCACATGTGATGTGATGTCATGTGCACTAATGCTGTCACATGACAGCATTAGTGCACATGACATGGGTAGCTTGTACATCTGGGAAGGCATCATTAATGCTGAATGACATATACACGTTTCAGAGCAATATGCTGCCATCCAGACAAAATATTTTTCAGCGAAGGCCTTCCTTCTTTCAGCAAAACAATGCCAAACCGCTTTCTGCACATATTAAAACTGCGTGGCACTGTAATAAGAGTCCAGGTGCTAAACTGGCCTGCTTGCAGTCCAGACCTGTCTCCCATTTAAAACATTTGGTGCATTATGAAGCGCAAAATACAGCAAAGGGGACCCCGAACTGTTGAGCAACTGGAATTGCATATCAGGCAAGAATGGGACATTTTCTCTTTCCAAACTATAGCAATTGGTCATCTCCGTTCACAGACGTTTACTGAGTGTTAATAGTGGAGGTGATGCAACACAGTGGTAAACATGCCCCTGTCCCAACTTTTTTGACATGTTACTGACTTCAAATAAAGTATCTCAGTTTCAGCATTTGATATGTTGTCTTTGTACTATTGTCAATGAAATATAGGGTTTCTGAGATTTGCAGATGATCACAGTCTTTTTATTTAGAGTTTACACATCTCAACTTTTTTGGTATTGGGGTTGTATTTTATTTTTTTTTATTCATGCTGCTGATTGCACTATTTTGGCTGGAATCACACTCCATAACAGACTACTTGGGTGGGGGGGGAACAGTTGGCTTGCAGAACAGTTTTTTTTTTTTTTTTTTTTAATTTCTCAAATGTATAGGACACATTATGGTGGCAAGGAAAAAGTCCCTTAGATGTCATGAAAAAGAAACCTTGAGAGGAACCAGACTGAAAAGGGAACCTATTCTCCTTTGGGTGACAACAGATGGTGTCTTTTTATAAATAACTTGCGTAGTCAAGCCGTGAAACCAGGAAATTCATTATGGTTTTGATAAGAAGTCTGTTTTTTGTTGACATTATCAGCTGTTCATTGATGGAGACTTGAGTGCAAAACCATTCACGACAACCGCAGTCCTAAAGTTATCACAGAAATCGTAGTCCTTAGGAGAAGAAAAACCAAAACTAACTTTGATAACCTGGCTTTTATTAGGTAAGAACCCCACCGACGAATACCTTGAGGCCATGATGAACGAAGCACCAGGTCCTATTAACTTCACCATGTTCCTCACGATGTTCGGAGAGAAGCTGAATGGCACGGACCCCGAGGACGTCATCAGAAACGCTTTTGCTTGCTTCGACGAGGAAGGAACAGGTAATTCTTTACAATAACAGCGAGCGAGTGAACATGATGCATTTTCAACTTCACAAAGTCTTTTCACCCTTGATTCGTGATCTAGTGCATTGTGTTCCAGTTGTCACTAGTTATAAAGTATCCAGGTCATTTTAAGTCTTTTATACACACAGCACTGTTTGACTTCTAGACCTGTATACACTAATGATTTACACTCACTGGCCACTTTTTATTAGGAACACCCATCCACCTGTGGTTTTATGCAGTTCTCTAATCAGCCGATCCCTTGACAGCAGCACAATGCATCAAATCACGCAGATAGAAATCAAGAGCTTCAGTTAATGTTCATTTCAAACATCAGAATTCACCCCTTTCACATATCCCGCAGTCCACTGCGCGGTTGGGAACGTCCAGTGGTCAGGCCCAGGCTGCTGATAATGGTACAAAAACCAGTATTGGGCTATATAATCAGTTTCAATGTTCAAATAGAATACAGGTTTACATGGTCTCAGATTTTCGTTCAAGATTAATACTGATCGAAATGATTACGCATTTACAATTCGTCATCAGTGTCAATGTTGGCCAGAGTTCTAGCACGGAGTAGTTGGAACATGTATTTCGTGTAAACAATGCAGAAAGAGCTTGAAGAGTGACTTTTAAAAGCTTCTGTGCTGACAAAAAATACCATGGAACCAGTAACTGGACAAATAAAAAAGCGCTCTAATAACATCACACTTCAGCTTGCATCTGATATTTGAACATCCAAATTGTGAACATGCAATTATTTCAAGCAGTATTAATCTTTTTGGGGGGGGATCTGTGCAACCATGTAAGCCTTTAATGATATTTGAACATGGAAACTCTATTATATAGCCCAGTATTTGTTTTTTGTACCATTATCAGAAGCCTGGGCCGGCCCACCAGGAGTTCCCAATCCCGCAAGGGATAGTGGGATATGTGAAAGGGGCGAGTGGGGAAAAATTGTCATCTCTGTGGCATGGATGTCAGTTTGAGTGTTTCAGAAACGGCTAATCTCCTGGTGTTTTCACACACAACAGCCTCTAGAGTTTACACAGAATGATGTAAAAAACATTTGAGTTGTGTGGATGAAAACGAACACCTTGTTGATGAGAGGTCAAAGGAAAATGGCCAGTTTGGTTCGAGCTGCCAGGAAGGCTGTAGGAACTCCTAAGATAAACTTGATTCATCCCTCGATGAGGAAATGTACTTGTTCCAGCAGCTCACAGATAGAAAGAGTCTGGAATAGACAGTAACAAAAAGAAAGGGTGCAATAAAAGTGTAAAAATGCAGGCTGTGTATGAAATGTACACAGCAATATTGCACCAATTAAATACTGGCAACTGAAATGGGAATAGAAATATTGCACTAGGTAGTGAAGTGTTGTTATTGGACAGTATAACATAACTAATAAGAAGATGACACAGGCTATGGATACAATTGTGCGCAACAATTTTGAAAGTGAGGCATGAATAAAAAAATAATAATACTTGCAATGTCAAGGATATTGTACCAAATAGTAATGATGTTGCACAGCATGACTATGAGATGTGGGTGAAGTGACAAAAATGTGATGCCAGGCTGTCATTGAAACATCTGGCAGCAGTTGGGATGAAAGACCTGCGGTAGCGTTCCTTCTTGCACCGTGGGTGCAAGGAGCTGCAGTCTAATCACGCTTTACAACCGTGGTGAGTACGAAAGCATCTCAGCAGAACACCACGTTGGGTTCCACTCCTGGAGCCAAGAACAGGAACCTTAGAATCAAGATCCCACCATCTGATGTCACTTGGTAAATCTGCTTTGTGCCAGTGATGTTAAAAGTACCAATAAACAGGGATGAAAGTCTTTCCAAATGGAGAAATTTATTTTTCGGATTTTTTGCGTTCCTAGACGCGGCGTAATACTTGGCATCGTCCTTGCATGGGCGCGGTCCTTAAATAGCCCAAACATAGTTCATCAATTAAAGACGGGTGTTCTTTAACGGCGCACGTGCCGGAGCTTGTTAGGCGCGTGCGTGGCGCGCCTTCAGGTGCACATGCTAAGGCACGCAGGACTGACACCGTTCTGCACAAGGCCAACACAGTCACACTAGAAAGCATGGTCAAGCTGCCAGTGAAGCTGCAGTCTTTTTAGTTGCAAATTACAAGTATTTCCTCTTGTGTTAATAATTTGCCATGTCAAAACGAGCAAAACTTTCCTCCTTTTGACGTGAAGAGAGGTAAGCAATTTTATATATATATATATATATATATATATATATATATATATATATATATATAAATATATATATATATATATATATATATATATATTTTTTTTTTTTTCCCCCCCATCAAAGTTGCATTTTGTGGTTTCGAAGCTAAGTTTTAGTGCCGTTTCTAGAACACACAAGAAAACGTGGAAGAAACAGCAATAATGGAAGAGCCGGTTTCTAAGCTGCCTAAAACTAGCAATGGTAATTATTTTTGGTTACATAATGTACTCAGGCTGCCAGTCAGCGTGTGGATGACATCCCCCCCCCCCCGAAAAATCCTAGCTACGCCCCTGATTTACATGAGAAATTTGGTATTCATTGGTGTGTTTAAATTTGCAGACAATATGAGCGAATGTAAACAATTGGCTTCAACTCGCATAAATATGAATTGGAAATGTTTAGTTCACTTTAGCTTCTGCAAACGCACAGCTCTACTAAAAGATTGAGCCTCGTTTATCAATGTCCCCAACATTGAAACCTGAAAGCTTTAGAAACTCTAACAGACCTTTACTTTTTAACAGTACTGTTTTGGGATTTTGCTGAGTTTACCTTCAACTGTGGTTTTTTTTTTCTTTTCTTTTTTCAAAGTAATGAACTGTGTAGCCAGGAAACTCGCCGCATTTTCTAAATGCACTCCTGAAAATTACTCCTTAACTAGGGGAATTAAATTTGATATTTGACATGTTAATCATTAATGTCCATGAAAGAAAAAGGCTTAAGTTATAACTTGTGAAAATAAGCACTAGAATGCAAGGTTTTGTGTGTTTTGTTATTAAAATATTTTTGGGGGACGTTGCATGCCCCCTCAAGTTCAGGGTTTTTTTCTTTGCTCTACTTTCATCTCTACAATAAAACAGAAGGGGGTTTCCCAGTGAAGGGAGACCTGGTAATGAATATTAACACGCTGTAAGAACTGTGTTGTTTTTCTTAGCTCTTTTTTTTTGGTCCAGGTTTTATCCAAGAGGAATACCTCCGGGAGCTCCTGACCACCATGGGCGACAGATTCACAGACGAAGAGGTGGACGAGCTCTTCCGAGAAGCTCCGATTGACAAGAAGGGCAACTTCAATTATGTGGCGTTCACGCGCATCTTAAAGCACGGTGCCAAGGACAAGGATGATTAGGAAGGGACCGGATTGCACTGAAGACCCATGCACATAATGCGTACTGCACATCATGTTTAATTGTTGTAGGCCAATTCACACGTGTTGGCTTTAGAAGGAAGGCACATAACACTACAAGGCAAGACTGATCGATTTGATAAACCTCGTAGAAATTCTTAATATACTTCTATACTGTATTTATAACTACATAGTGGCGTACTCAGGAGCAAAATGAAGCTGTAGCAGTGTTACAAGGGTTTGAAGTAAGCTCGGGAATGATGGTGGTCTACACGCTAGCAGCTTTGCTGTTCCATTTTGTTAGGCTTTAACATTTCATCAGAAAACCAGTTAAAGACTGCTGAGAGTTAAGCTTAAATCTGAAGTATGGCACTACCGTTGCTGTATTAAATTATTGACGCACTAATTATTTATGCACTTTTTTTTTGTTGTTCAGCGATACTGTTTAGATACAAAGTTTAAGAATACACACGTTGGTTTGTTTTAAAGTGTGCAGCTGAAAGTTACACTGAGCACTATGGTCATTGCTACTACTGAAATATTAGTAAGGGTGCTTCCAACCAACCAATGAAGTATGTAACCACATGGTAGAGGCAGCTTCCACAATGTAACAAGCTCGTCCATCGTAAAATAGGATGCTGTTGTGGTTTTCCATTTGTGGTGTAAAGTAAAGCAATAATCTTCCACTGCAAAGTCTCACAGAATGTATAACTGAAATAAAGAACCGTGTATAACAAAGGAGGTGAACGTTCTTGATTTGGGGGGGAAAAAAAGCGAAGAAACCGTTTGCAACAGTGGGATCTTCATGAACTGCTTAGCATGCTGTGCTTAATCTCAGGTTTACTCAACACGTGCTTGTGATTGGTCGTTCGACAGCTATGGGAACATTTTCATACCCAAGATACTTGTCTGCGTTTCTTGGTAGCTAATCTTTTGTTTTTGCTGCTCATCCAAAAACCTTTTCAAAAGTTATTACCTAGCTCTGCCATTTTTAAGTATTTAGTTCACCAGGATGAACATCTCACTTTGTGCCAACATTTCAACATCTACTGCTTAGATGATGTGTATAATGGTGCGAATTTGTCCTTAACGTATGTACAAGAAATAAGTTAGTCTGTTCTGCATGGAGATGTTAATAAGCAGTGACGCATGTCTGAACTCCACACTGGTTTGTCGTTGAAAAAGCAATACCATGCTTTATCTTAGTCCTTGTGTGGTGTAGCAATGTACTTTTGCTTATATCGCATGTTTCAGAGTTTACCGTGTGGAAATTAGTTCGACTATCGGTCTGAGAACTGAACTGCTACTTTTGTGTGCGTGTGACTTCAAGTTGTCCCCTTCGAACCACTTCCTGTCGTGCAAACACAGCAGAGTGAAAAGTGTGTGTGGGTTTTTTTTTTTTTTTTTTAAATCCAATCTCAGTCTGTGGTATCAACCAACCTCTACCGAAGTAGAACATTTTGTTTTGTTACAAAACAGGCAACAAACATTCTACTGGTGAAGGCGAATCAATATATAAAGCCAAAAAGCATATGCATAGATGTATGAGAACTTGAAACATAGCTCTACTCCAGATTTACAGCTACAGTCCTGTAAGTGGCTGCTTCTGAATTGAAAAACTTTACAGCTTAAACATACAGTGCTGAGCGTAAATGAGTGCACCCCCTTTGAAAAGTAACATTTTAAACAATGTCTCAATGAACACAATTTCCAAAATGTTGACAAGACGAAGTTTAACAGAACATCTGTTTAACTTATAACGTGAAACTAAGGTTAATAATATAACTTAGATTTCACATTTTTCAGTTTTACTCAAATTAGGGTGGTGTAAAAATGAGTACACCCCACAACAAAAACCACTACATCTAGTACTTTGTATGGCCTCCATGATTTTTAATGACATCAAGTCTTCTAGGCATGGAATGAACAAGTTGGCGACATTTTGCAACATCAATCTTTTTCTATTCTTCAACAATGACCTCTTTTAGTGACTGGATGCTGGATGGAGAGTGATGCTCAACTTGTCTATTCAGAATTCCCCAAAGAAAATAATTTATTTCCACCACAAAGGTGAAGGCTACAAGAAGATCAGCAAAGCTTTACTTATCAGTCAGAATACTGTAGCAAAAGTGGTACAAAAATTTAAGAAAGATGGAACTGCAACCGTCTCACAGAGACGTCCAGGTCATCCACGGAAGTTAACACCTCGACAGGAGCGTCTTCTGATGAGAAGGGTTGAAGAAAATCGGCATGCAAGTTCACTGCAGTTATCTAAAGAAGTAGAAAGCCAAACTGGGGTGACTATTTCCCGTGACACAATACGGTGTACACTGCAGAGGAATGGCATGCATGGACGCCGTCCACAAAAGAAGCCTCTCCTAAAGCCCAGGCACAAAAAAGCCCGCCTAGAGTTTGCCAGGGCCCATGCTGACAAAGATGAAGACTACTGGGACTCTATACTCTGGAGTGATGAGACCAAAATAAATGTTTTTGGAACTGATGGCTTCAAAACTGTATGGCGTCGCAAAGGTGAGGAATACAAAGAAAACTGCATGGTGCCTCCAGTGAAACGTGGTGGCAGTGTCCTTATGTGGGGCTGCATGAGTGCTGCTGTTGTCGGGGAGCTGCATTTCATTGATGGCATCATGAATTCACAGATGTATTGCTCTATGCTGAAAGAGAAGATGCTACCATCACTCCGTGCCCTTGGTCGTCATGCACTTTTCCAACATGACTAAACACACATCTGAGGCCACTGTTGGATTTCTGAAGAAGAACAGGGTGAAAGTGATTCAGTGGCCAAGTATGTCTCCTGATCTGAACCCAATCGAACACCTATGGGGAATTCTGAAGAGACAAGTTGAGCATCACTCTCCATCCAGCATCCAGTCACTAAAAGAGGTCATTGTTGAAGAATGGAAAAAGATTGATGTTGCAAAATGTCGCCAACTTGTTCATTCCATGCCTAGAAGACTTGGTGCTGTCATTAAAAATCATGGAGGCCATACAAAGTACTAGATGCAGTAGTTTTTGTTGTGGGGTGTACTCATTTTTGCACCACCCTAATTTGAGTAAAACTGAAAAATGTGTAATCTAAGTTATATTATTAACCTTACTTTCACGTTATAAGTTAAACAGATGTTCTATCAAACTTTGTCTTGTCAACATTTTGGAAATTGTTTGTGTTCATTGAGATATTGTTTAAAATGTTACTTTTCAAAGGGGGTGCACTCATTTACGCTCAGTACTGTATATTTTATTTTTATACACCACCTAGCATCAATTTGCTCCAAGGTTCATGACATATACAGTATGTTTTTAGGTTTGAAAAGTGTGTGCACCCACTGACCACTTTATTAGGAACTAGATGAATACAAATACTAATATTGCATAGGATCCCCCTTTTATCTCAACAGCTTCAGTTCCAAGTGTGCTCGATTAGACTCCGACCTGGTGACTGGCGAGGTCTCTGAACTCACTGTCGTGTGAAGTAGCCGATATAAAATGGCAAAGTTGAGCTCGTAAAAGACCTATATGTGGTCAGTAATTATACTCCGATAAGCTGTGATGGTTGATTGGTTGGTATTAAGAGGCACAATGTGTGCTAAGAAAACATTCCCCACGCCATTATACGATCACCACCAGGCTGATCTGCTGACACAAGGTGAGTTACAGTGGTGCTTGAAAGTTTGTGAACCCTTTAGAATTTTCTATATTTCTGCATAAATATGACCTAAAACAACATCAGATTTTCACACAAGTCCTAAAAGTAGAGAAAGAGAACCCAGTTAAACAAATGAGACAAAAATAGTATACTTGGTCATTTATTTATTGAGGAAAATGATCCAATATTACATATCTGTGAGTGGCAAAAGTATGTGAACCTTTTGCTTTCAGTATCTGGTGTGAACCCCTTGTGCAGCAATAACTGCAACTAGACGTTTGCGGTAACTGTTGATCAGTCCTGCACACCGGCTTGGAGGAATTTTAGCCCATTCCTCCATACAGAACAGCTTCAACTCTGGGATGTTGGTGGGTTTCCTCACATGAACTGCTCGCTTCAGGTCCTTCCACAACATTTCCATTGGATTAAGGTCAGGACTTTGACTTGGCCATTCCAAAACATTCACTTTATGATGGCAAGCCGTCCTGGCCCAGATGCAGCAAAACAGGTCCAAACCATGATACTACCACCACCAATTTTCACAGATGGGATAAGGTTCTTATGCTGGAATGCAGTGTTTTCCTTTCTCCAAACATAACGCTTCTCATTTAAACCAAAAAGTTCTATTTTGGTCTCATCCATCCACAAAACATTTTTCCAATAGCCTTCTGCTTGTCCACGTGATCTTTAGCAAACTGCAGATGAGCAGCAATGTTCTTTTTGGAGAGCAGTGGCTTTCTCCTTGCAACCCTGCCATGCACTCCACTGTTGTTCAGTGTTCTCCTGATGGCGGACTCATGAACATGAACATTAGCCAATGTGAGAGAGGCCTTCAGTTGCTTAGAAGTTACCCTGGGGTCCTTTGTGACCTCGCCGATTATTACATGCCTTGCTCTTGGAGTGATCATTGTTGGTCGACCACTCCTGGGGAGGGTAACAATGGTCTTGAATTTCCTTCATTTGTACACAATCTGTCTGACTGTGGATTGGTGGAGTCCAAACTCTTTAGAGATGGTTTTGTAACCTTTTCCAGCCTGATGAGCATCAACGACGCTTTTTCTGAGCTCCTCAGAAATCTCCTTTGTTCGTGCCATGATACACTTCCACTAACGTGTGTTGTGAAGATCAGACTTTGATAGATCCCTGTTCTTTAAATAAAACAGGATGCCCACTCACACCTGATTGTCATCCCATTGACTGAAAACACCTGACTCTAATTTCACCTTCAAAGTAACTGCTAATCCTAGAGGTTCACATACTTTTGCCACTCAAGGATATGTAATATTGGATCATTTTCCTCAATAAATAAATGACCAAGTATAATATTTTTGTCTCATTTGTTTAACTGGGTTCTCTTTATCTACTTTTAGGACTTGTGTGAAAATCTGATGATGTTTTAGGTCATATTTATGCAGAAATCTAGAAAATTCTAAAGGGTTCACAAACTTTCAAGCACCACTGCAAGTCCAAAGGTTCATGCTGTTGTCCTAATATAAGGTTCTCTCTATGGTAGGTGAGCTGTTATGAGGCTTCAAAGTTTTGACATGTCAGCCAGCAGAACTCAGGGTTATTTCAAAATTACATGATGGAAATTCTAAGCCATTTAGAAATTGAATTTTTTTTTTAGTGGATTTTTTAACAAACAACAAAATGAGGAAGGTGTGGTTCAAATGTTCTCGATACTTTTTTTTTTTAGTTTTATGTACAGCCATTGAAACTAACCATTCAAATGAGAGGGGGGAAAGATCAATCTGAGTAAAATCTTAGTGTGTAGGTTATCTTTTCAGTTTGAACGAGAGACGTGACTCTCTGGCCACAAGTGCCGCATGTTTCATGCATTTGAAAGTTGTACGTCATGATCACAACGGTTTTCTAACCACTGTGTGTATTATTCTTGCTGTGTGACCAAGCTTTGCACGAAACACTCAACAACATAAACAAATAAGGGATGTTACTTCTCCTTCTGAGAAACAATGAACTTTTTTTTTTTTTTTTAGCTTGTAGGTTTATGTATTCATTCTGAGGTGTGTGGGTGTGTTCAAAAAGCAAACAAAAAGAAGATTAGTTTAAACCAGAATTTAATTTAGTCTTGGTACAAAAAATATATATATATATATATATATACACACATTGGCTCAGTTTTGCACTACAGTAATTTCCATGAAATGCTGTGACTAATGTCACAGTTCTTGCAACAAATAAAGATGATACATCTGGAGTTCTGAAGGTCAGACATTTTAAAAAAAATCAGTCATACATATCAAATGTTATTTACATAGCTTTGAAGGAAGATCACAGCCTTCTTTAATACAACATCTGACATGGAGAAAATAACACAACCACTCTACATTCTGTGTAATTCTTCCTTATTCATAGGCTTCTATACACACGCGCACACGGCTCTTTTCAACGGCCTCGGCATTTGACAGCTGGAGAAGGTTCATGCATTCATGTTCACCTTTTCTGCACACCTTCTCTGAAGAAATCTGTGTCTCTATCATGCTTCACAGATTCAGAAACTTTCTGGCAACATTTTGAGAACTTGTTCCTCAACTCATGCACTAATACTGTCCCAAGGCTGAGTTTACAGCGAGAAAGCCATGGTGCTTTCTGTATCGGACATGACAGAAGAGCGAAGTGGACCGTGTTTGCCAGATTTGGATGGTGTGCATCCATACTTTCTGTACAGCCTTATCAGGTCTTTTCGGAAACGAACCCCAACAAAGGCATACAGGAATGGGTTGAGGCAGCTGTGCATGTAAGCCAAACTCTTCATGATCTGGGTGGCAATGTCAAAGCCCTTGGCCTCGGCACAGTCTGTGATGGTGGTGTTTGCTGCCTGTGTCGCCTCGATCACCAGCATGCTATTGTATGGCAGCTGAGAAAGGATAAACACTGTCACGACTACCAGGATGACACGCAATGCTTTGTGCTTCTCGAAGTTCTTGGCCTTCAGCAAGGTTCTAATGATGACAGAGTAGCAGTAGATCATGACCAGGAGAGGAATGCAGAAGCCCATGCAGATCTGGAGAGCCAGGACCAGGATCTTTGTTTGGTTGTTTTGATTGTTCCAGTAGACCATGGTGCAAAACTGGTTGCCCTCAGAGTCCACTTTGGTTCGGGCAAAGAGAAACTCTGGAATGGACAGTATAATGGCCAGGAGCCAGACAAACACGCACACCACTTTGCTGCAGGCCAGACGCAGTTCCTTGGAGTTCTGTGCCTTGGTGCTCTGCACGATCGAGACATACCGGTCCACGCTGATACAAGTCAGCAGAAACATGCTGCTAAAGAAGTTGATCTTGTACAACGCCGATGTGCCCTTGCACAGAGCCGTGCCAAATGCCCAGCCCTTCATGGCATCCACCGCCCATAAGGGAAGCGTACACAAGAAGAGCAGGTCAGCCAAGGCGAGGTTCAGCAGGTACACATCGGTCATGGTTCTCAGGCGATTCTTGAAGTGCGTGTAGATCCAGAGCACCAGCAGGTTCCCCATAAAGCCCAGGATGACGATCAGAAGGTAGAAAGGGGGTTCGTAGAACATGCGGAACTGGCGTACTATGCTCTTATCACACGGGGCGTCAAAGTCATAATCTCCGTGACCAGAACCACTACCACTTCCATAATCAGCCTGTGGATAAAAGAAGAAAATGAACGACATTATTAGCCATGAATTTCAACTACTGACCAAATCAACATATTAAGGTAGGTATGTCTCGAAATTTAGCTGGTGACTTTCAACATGCAGTGATTTTATCTTCATTTAGATGCTACTTACGTCTGGGGTGGCTGGTGATAAGAAGGAATTCCAAGTCTCAGTCATATTTATCATTTTTTTTAATTCTCAGAAGTTTCTCTGAAATCTAAAAATGGTAAGAAAATGTAAACATTAGTGCCTTATTAGTTCAAGCCCCAAATACCAGAGTAATATCAGATTTTTAAAAAATCAGCTAAAGCACACTTAACTTAAACATCTTCAAGCAATAACATTAGATTTCCTTTTTATTATTTATATATCTCTACATTTCTTTTCTGTTACTTACATGTTTTCAGGTGTTCCAGAGTTCACGGAAAAGAGGATAGAGAGGTGAGGCGGATGGCGGATGCAGCTGAGTTGATGTCTAAACTGGTCTGTTTTGCAGAAGCTTTTAAGGCCTCGGATTAACCACAACGTGACGCATTTGTGCAGTGGTTTCTCGCTCTCTCGCGCTTGCTCTCGCGCGCACTCTCCCTCTCTTTTTTTCCTGTAGTGTGATGTTTGGCCATGCATATTTACTGAACTTACTCACAGTGATATCTCAATACTCAAATGAATAATCATCGACACAAAGCAGGGGAATAACAAGGAACTATATGTTAAGATTTAGTCGAGATTCTAATAAATGTTATGGAGTGATTTCAGAGCACTTTAGTATGATTAGGATTATTATCCCTGTCATGTGGGTTTGAATGTTGATTATAAACTAGGATTGTGTTTACTGCATTAGGAACTTTAGTTCCATCGTCCTGCCTGTAGAACCATAATAAGTAGGCAGATTATTCAAACTGAACTGCATTTTTGATTGGGTGAAGGAAAAAGACTCTCAGGTATTGTACTAGTCAAGATTACGTCGAGTGTTTGACTAATGTTCAGTAATCCTCCAGGCACAGGCATAGCACCTGTTTACTGGGTTTGTGGTTTTAAATACTGGCATAAGCTATACTGTCCTTAATGATTCCATATGTCCCAACAGAAGTTTTTAATTTTTTTTTATTGAAAACTGATTACTTAGAAACATTATCTTTTAAAGCCACAACTTCGCATCTTAAAGGTGCAGTTTGTAACTTTTTAAAAAGTGGCCCCAGACCTGTGTTAGCAATATAATTTCAGAGATGCCTTTAAATGAATTTAAAATAAATAAATTATACAAATAAATAAATAAATTTGCAACGGGTCACGTCTCAGTTCTGTTTACATAACCGGGCCAGAAATTAGCTCCACCCCCAGCCAAAGCAGAGCTACTCAGGTCTGAACCTCTCTCAGAAGACATAAGTGGATCTAAAACACGGGTTGGCAGAGAAAGTAAAGACTTATTTAAAGCATATTCGGAATGCATATTTGACAATAAAGTTGACTTGACTTGACTTGACTTACCCATGCTTGAACTGCAACTGCAATTTGCCTCACAGACAGACACGTGACTTTTCTTAACAGTTTTACCGTATGTGAAATAGCTGGTGGTCTAAACGGCTGCCGTAGTGCAAACAACTAGCTATAACTTATCATAGTATGCTCGCAATCTAGAAGCCACTGCTGGCTTTAGATATATTCAGAAGATTGCTATGTGCAATGGGATCGACCCCTACAGTCTGGGAAAGAAGGATTTGTTATACGATCTCGAAAACTATCCTTCAGTCGTGTTCCCCGACATCTCGAACTATCTGTTGTTGCAGACGTCCTTCTACACCGCAAAACAGATGAAAGCGTGGAAGAGTATGGAGGCTTACGACTTTTTTGTATGTGGCTGGATAAAGGACCTCGGTATCAAGTCACTGCCGAATGAATCCTGCATTGTTTTTGCCCGTGTATGTATGTTTTTTTTAAAGCTTTTCGTTTGCATCTTTACAACGAAGCGCTGCAAGTTGAAGTGTACACAAACAACATTTGGCTTGATTCTCACTTGTGTTGACTCTTATCTCTCAGGTAAATCATTCACAAAGATCATCAGAAACCCCTTTTAAAGACCTGGATCTCAGTTAAACAAGACGGAGAAGTGATCATGGGGCATTGTAACTGTATGGCTGGGGAAGAATTTTGTTGCGACCTTCATGCATATGGACTTTGTGAGGAGGAAACAAAGAAACAGCTGGGGACTTTACCACTTCATGACTAAATAACGTACCGTAAAATAACGACACATAGCAAGAAAAGTACTTGGAAAACACTAAGGACAGCTGAGAGGGAGAGGGTGCTTAAAAGTTTGTGAACCCTTTAGAATTTCTATATTTCTGCATAAATATGACCTAAAACATCATCAGATTTTCACCCAAGTCCTAAAAGTAGATAAAAAGAACCCAGTTAAACAAATGAGACAAAAATATTATACTTGGTCATTTTATTAATTGAGGAAAATGATCCAATATTACATATCTGTGAGTGACAAAAGTATGTGAACCTTTGCTTTCAGTATCTGGTGTGACCCCCTTGTGCAGCAATAACTGCAACTAAACATTTCCGGTAACTGTTGATCAGTCCTGCAGACCGGCTTGGAGGACTTTTAGCCCATTCCTCCGTACAGAACAGCTTCAACTCTGGGATGTTGGTGGGTTTCCTCACATGAACTGCTCGCTTCAGGTCCTTCCACAACATTTCCATTGGATTAAGGTCAGGACTTTGACTTGGCCATTCCATAACATTAACTTTATTCTTCTTTAACCATTCTTTGGTAGAACGACTTGTGTGCTTAGGGTTGTTGTCTTGCTGCATGACCCACCTTCTCTTGAGATTCAGTTCATGGACAGATGTCCTGACATTTTCCTTTAGCATTCGCTGGGATAATTCAGAATTCATTGTTCCATCAATGATGGCAAGCCGTCCTGGCCCAGATGCAGCAAAACAGGCCCAAATCATGATACTACCACCACCATGTTTCACAGATAGGATAAGATTCTTATTCTGGAATGCAGTGTTTTCCTTCCTCCAAACATAACGCTTCTCATTTAAACCATAAAGTTCGATTTTTGTTTCATCTGTCCACAAAACATTTTTCCAATAGCCTTCTGGCTTGTCCATGTGATCTTTAGCAAACTGCAGATGAGCAGCAATGTTCTTTTTGAAGAGTAGTGGCTTTCTCCTTGCAACCCTGCCATGCACACCACTGTTGTTCAGTGTTCTCCTGATGGTGGACTCATGAACATGAACACTAGCCAATGTGAGAGAGGCCTTCAGTTGCTTAGAAGTTACCCTGGGGTCCTTTGTGACCTCGCCGACTATTACACGCCTTGCTCTTGGAGTGATCGTTGTTGGTCGACCACTCCTGGGGAGGGTAACAATGGTCTTGAATTTCCTCCATTTGCACACAATCTGTCTGACTATGGATTGGTGGAGTCCAAACTCTTTAGAGATGGTTTTGTAACCTTTTAGAAAATTCTAAAGGGTTCACAAACTTTCAAGCACCACTATACAAACCTTTCACCAAGTGATCATTGCAAACTCGAGCATGCTTCGACTCGGCTCCCTTCGATTTCACTGAGAGGTTCAAAAGCCACCTTTCTCGACGTCTTTTTGTGAAATCATGTGTTCATTCATCCTTTTTTATTAGTTTGCGGGGAACCCTGAAGAAACTTTGATCAGTTTCACGGTTTGATTGATTCGAACAACACAACCGTAAGGCATTTTTCATGCGAGCAATGCACCTTCTCCATACAAACGCTTTGTCAGCTGAACATTGGTAGACCACCAGTTAAAATTTTGAATAACTAATGAGCCGGATGTGACGTCATATGAAACCCAGCAATTACATACCGCCCCTTTAAAGCCTACGAATAATTCAAAATAATTAGAAAACAATTTGGGAGTAAAACAAAGCATACGTAGTTAAAAGAGGAAGGAAAACATGTCTGGGCCTGTTGATGGTGTCCTGGAAATTTTAAGGAATTCATTTTGGAAATTTGCACTTTATTTGGAAAATTGGTTGGGGCATGATTTAACTTCCTATTTTGATCCATTTTTTATTCTTTTGCCTATAAAAGAGTATCTTAAAATAGCATTGTTTTTAATCTGAATGACTAATATGAAGAAATAAGTCATGAGATTCGTAAAGTTAACAAACAAAGAATGCATTTATTAACAGGTGTTTGTATTTACCTCTGGTGACTTGTTTATGAACCCAGACAGAGAGACGTATGAACTTTGACCAGCTGACACACTGTCTTCGATTAGCCATGCCTTTTGACGTATTGTTTTCGTACTTGGTTTCACAAACAGGGAACTACTGAAAATAATGACCACATAATCTTCTCATAACCTTCTCCTTTTCTTGTTGTTGATTTTTGTGGTCAGTCACACGACACGCACACGTATGGCGTCATGTCCAATGGTAACAGATTCCTTTTAGCAAAAGCCTAGCCCAAGGAAATTAATTTTCCTTTCCTCTGAAAAGTAAAAGCTCACAGCGTTTGTCCTAAGCATGGATCATATTTTTAGGACTCTGGCACTAAATGAGATCTATCAAAACTCAAATACCACTTGAACCTAGTTCCTCTGTTAAACTTGAGCCCTTTCTCATGACGGGCATCCTGTTTTTCTGTCTACACTGTAGAACAGTCGAGACTTAACTCAATTTGTTCTGTCTGCTTCGTTATGCCATATCCTGAGCTTGAAGCATCAGTTCCCATTTGAAAATCAGCCTATTTTTATCTGTTGCGCAAAACAATGACACTATTATTCAAGCAACGATAAGTTCTATACATGCATGTATATACACAGTGCCGGTCAAAAGTTTGGGCATGCCTTCTAATTCAATGCTTTTTTTTTCTTTTTTTTATTAATTAAGTCACTTCATGTCTTAAAGTAATGATGGATGTCGTTTCTCTTTACTGAGTTGAGCGGTTCTTGAAGTAATATGGATTAGTTGAATAGGGCTGTTTCTGTATTGTTACTATTTGATCTCAAACATGTTAAAAAGGCAAGAAATTGCACTAATTAACTATTGACGAGGCACACTGTTAATTGAAAAGCGTTCCAGGTGACTACCTCATGAAGCTGGTTAAGATAATGCCAATAGTGTACAAAGCGTCATCGAGGCTGACTACTTTGAAGAATCTAAAATATAAAACATTTGTTTTTAGCACCCTTTTTGTTTACCACATAATTCCATACATGTTCCAGATGTTATTTCATAGTTTTGATGTCTTCAGTTTTGTTCTACAATGTAGTCAACCTATGAATGAGTAGGTGTGTCCAAGCCTTTGTTGTATATAGAGCAAACATGGTTGAAGCCCACACCAAATCACTCAAACAATTTTGCAGCCTCAAAATCTGCTGCCTACCTGTTGCTTTATCAACCACATGCTGTTTCATTTCACTAATCTCTCTTTTTTTTTGTAATATATCCTTGTGTGTAGAACTGTCATGCACAGGATCCAAAACTCTGATATACAGTATAACAAAAAATATATAAATACTAAGGGTTGGCATGGTGGTGTAGTGGTTAGCGCTGTTGCCTCACAGCAAAAAGGTCCTGGGTTCAAGCCCAGCGACCAGCAAGGGCCTTTCTGTTTGCATGTTCTCCCCGTGTCTGTGTGGGTTTCCTCCGGGTGCTCCAGTTTCCCCCACAGTCCAAAGACATGCAGGTTAGGCTAATTGGTGGCTCTAAATTGATCATAGGTGTGAATGGTTGTCTGTGTCTATGTGTCAGCCCTGCGATAACCTGGCGACTTGTCCAGGGTGTACCCCACCTCTCGCCCATAGAAAGCTGGGATAGGCTCCAGCTTGCCTGCGACTCTGTAGAGCAGGATAATCGTCTACAGATAATGGACAGATGGATATAAATACTATAACTGAGCCAGAAATGTGTATAAAGCCTGCCTTTTGTTTTGTTTTGGCCTACCGAGAGCTTAACATGTGGCATGTGAGTGGTACATGTCACATTCTGGGTTCAAGCACTAAAGTACACTTGGAAAAAAAACCATTCAAAATTAGCATGTGGCCCCAGGATACATCTGTATCACATGATATGAACGTGCGAGAAAACATTATTTTAGTAGGAACTAATATGTTGTGATGATT
Source organism: Neoarius graeffei (assembly GCF_027579695.1). NCBI lineage: Eukaryota > Metazoa > Chordata > Actinopteri > Siluriformes > Ariidae > Neoarius > Neoarius graeffei. The sequence continues at coordinate 39,531,095 of NC_083569.1, forward strand.
CATATGTGCATGACATTCAACTTCATTTCTGAGGTGAACAATGGGTCTGAAACAAACAGAAATCCTCTCAAACATCCTGCAGTGAACCTTTGCACAATACACACTAAACAGGGAACTGAGTCAGGGAAAGGGCGTGTACCTGCTCACCACTCACCTTCTGCCCTTTCTATTTTGCCCACAGACATTGATACTCTAAGTGCTCTTATTGTGAAATGTCACTGTTTAGAAGCATCATACAAGCACATAAAGTGGGGCTGCTCAGTGCTGAAGCACGTAGTGTGTAAAACTCACCTATCCTCTGTTGTATCACTCACTACAGAGTTCCAAACTGCCTCAGAAACCAACATCAGCACAAGAATTGTGTGTCAGGAGCTTCATGAAATGGATATCAATAACAGCAAAGGGCGACAAAATCTGGACTGGGATGTTCAAATAGCACATATGGATGTGACGGATAGGTGTCCACAAACCTTTGGCCATATAGTGTATGTGTACATGTAGTACATTCCTTGCTGAAACCTAGAAGTAACATACATGAAGGTTCAGCCTTGAAGCAATCTTCAGAAAGGCCCAGAAGGTCCAGTTCACTAGAAAATAAGGTTGCGTGGCCCCTTCTGTAACTGGGGGTACGTTTCAAGTGTTGACTCTGTTAGTCGTCGTCAACTCAGTTATCGTCAAACTGGGCAATCCATTAACAGAATCGGTGATAACAGAGTTGACCCGTTTTGTGTCTGAACTCCACATGTTCACCTCAAAGCTAGTGACCACATGACATGTATAAAAACAGAATTTTATGGATTTTAATCATATTATTCTATTTTTTTTAAATGAGTGAGATTCAATCCAATATCACAATAACAGATTTGATGAATAATTAATGTACTCTTGGTGTATCCTCAACATTTTGTTCAAATTAATGAGAGAAGAAACACAGCATACCTCACTGCCTTTCTGAAGTTTCCCGCCAGAGGAAGTGACATCTCTTGGTGCGGGTATCGTGCAAATTATTATTAAAAGTCTCTGTGGATTTTATGTGGTTTTACAACAGAGTTGACATGAATATTGGGACAGATAAAAAAAAAATACTGAAATTTCACATAGTACAGAAAATAGACTTTCTATACAATTGATTTGATAACACTTAATTGAATAAGCCCCAAAAAACAGATTGTTAGACTGGATCACTTCATGTTTATTCGAGTTGAATGTATGAATCAGGAGTCGAAGACAGCCAATAATGTGGGGTGGGGGGAGGGGTGGGAGTCATTTAGTTAACGTTTTATGGATAAATTGGGGCTAAAATGTACATCAAGCATAGCTGTTGGTGAAAGTTTGTCATAATTTGCAAACAAAAGGTTTATCTCAGAGATGCAAAATGTACCCTGAATCTAGAATGACCCGTGTACATTGAGAAAACCATAGTTCAATTTCCATCCATCCATCCATCCATTATCTGCAGCCGCTTATCCTGTCCTACAGGGTCGCAGGCAAGCTGGAGCCTATCTAAGCTGACTATGGGCGAGAGGCGGGTTACACCCTGGACAAGTCGCCAGGTCATCGCAGGGCTGCCACATAGACACAGACAACCATTCACATCTATGGTCAATTTAGAGCCACCAATTATCCTAACCTGCATGTCTTTGGACTGTGGGGGAAACCGGAGCACCCGGAGGAAACCCACGCAGATATGGGGAGAGCATGCAAACTCCACACAGAAAGGCCCTCGCTGGCTGCTGGGCTCAAACCCAGGACCTTCTTGCTGTGAGGCGACAGTGCTAACCACTACACCACCGTGCCACCCTGGTTCAATTTCACCCCTATTATATTATACAGTGATGTGGCAGCGGGGGTGTGGTCAAGCGTTGGTCTGTGAATGGAGGGCGGAGTCAGGGAAGGTAAGTGGCGGAATCACTGCACCTGATGGGAATTAACCTGTGTTTGTGTGTCTTCCCCAGTGACCGCGCCCTATAAGAGGAGAGGGAGAGCGGAGGAAGAGAGGTTCTCCCCAACCTGGATGCTTGTGTGTGTGCATGTGTAGTTTAGACTGAAAAGCTAAATAAAGAGTCTTTGAGAACTCAGTTCTGGCCTGCCATGCTTCTGTGCTCCACCCACCTAGAACTCTTGTTACAGTGGTGCTGAAACCCGGGACGGAGTGCAAGAGTGAACTGCCCCATGGAGTCCTTCCCCTTCAAGGACTTGATCCATGCCCTCGCCACAGCCCAACAGAGCCAGCACCAGGTGCTGGTCGCCCTCCGGAAAGAACAGGAGCAAAGGTTCGAGGCCCTGGTGTTGGCGCAGCAGGAAGACCGCCAGGCATTCCGGCACCTACTCGCGTTGGCGGGGTCCACCACCTCCACCGCCGCAGGCCCTCCCCACCTCACCCTTACAAAGATGGGTCCACACGACGACCCTGAGGCCTTCCTCGCTCTGTTTGAGCAGGCAGCAGAGGCGTGGGGTTGGCCGGTGGAACAGCGTGCGGCGCGCCTCCTCCCCCTGCTCACGGGCGAGGCGCAGCTGGCCGCCCTACAGCTCCCCGCCGACAGCCGGCTGGTCTACGCGGACCACCACAGGGCCGTCCTCCAACTCATGGGTCGCACTCCGGAGCACGCTTCCGCACGCTGCGCCTGGAGGAGGTTGGCCGGCCGTTCGCATTTGGCCAGCAACTCCGGGACACCTGCCACCAGTGGCTGAGGGCCGACAACCACGACGCCGAGGAAATCATCGATCTGGTGGCGCTGGAGCAGTTCGTCGCTCGACTTCCGGAAGGGACCGCGGAGTGGGTCCAGTGCCATCGCCCGGTGTCACTGGATCAGGCGATTGAGCTGGCGGAGGACCATATGGCGGTCATTCCAACGGCAGGACAGCATGTCTCCCCCTCTCCCCTCCCCTCTCTCTCTCTCCCCTCCTGTTCCTCGTCCCATTCCCCCACCATGGAGGCGGGGGCCGGCTCCACCCCAGCTGGCCCGCCGCACCCATGGTGTCCTACTGTTTCCTACTTCCATGTCTGTCTTCCCCCCCTCAGGTGAGTGAAATCCGGCACACCGGTGCAGAGAGAGAGCCTGGGCCGGTGTGCTGGCGCTGCGGGGAGCCGGGGCACCTCCAGCATCAGTGCTCGGCGATGGAGGTGGGCGCAGTGGTCTGGATCCCCGATGTGCCAGGAACCGCCCTCGATCGGGCCGGAGCGTATCGCATACCGGTGAGTATCCAAGCGGATATGTATCAGGCTTTGGTGGACTCCGGCTGTAATCAGACCTCAATCCACCAAAGCCTAGTGCAAGATGAGGCATTGGGCAGAGCACAGTTGTTGAAGGTGTTGTGTGTGCACGGGGATGTTCATGACTACCCTTTAGTGTCGGTCCACATTCTGTTTCAAGGGGAGAAATTTAGAGTACAGGCGGCGGTTAATCCTTGCCTTACCCACTCTATAATTTTGGGGACTGATTGGCCGGGATTTCGGGACTTAATGACGCACTTAGTGAAGAGTGGGTCCTGCCTTAGTTCAGCAGGGGGAGGTCCCGGTGTGGCATTGGCGGGAGTAGCTGTCACATAGCCGTCTATGTCATCACCGGGTCAGAGTGAGGAGCAGCAGGCTCCTCCTCCCTCTCTCGGGGAATCCCTCGCGGATTTTCCATTAGAGCAATCGCGAGACGAGTCTCTGCGGCATGCGTTTGACCAAGTGAGAGTAATCGATGGTCAAACGTTCCAGCCAAATGCCACCCTGTCCTTCCCCTATTTTCCCATTATTAAGGATAGGTTATACTGAGTGACGTAGGACACTCAGACGAAGGAACAAGTAACCCAACTTTTGATCCCAAAGAGCCGCCGGGAATTGGTATTCCAGGCGGCTCACTTTAATCCCATGGCTGGACACTTAGGGCAGGATAAGACACTAGCCCGAATAATGGCCCGGTTCTATTGGCCAGGGATTCGCGGCGATGTCCATAGGTGGTGTACCGCATGCCGCGAATGCCAGTTAGTAAATCCAGCGGCCATCCCAAAAGTGCCTTTGCGCCCTCTACCATTAATCGAGACCCCGTTCGAAAGAATTGGGATGGATCTCGTCGGGCCATTAGATCAGTCAATATGAGGGTATTGCTTTATTTTAGTTCTGGTGGACTATGCAATGCGATACCCAGAAGCAGTGCCACTCCGCAATATCTCCGCACGTAGTATTGCAGAAGCACTCTTCCGCGTCATCTCCCGAGTCAGAATCCCGAAAGAGATTCTGACTGATCAAGGCACTACGTTTATCTCACGCACACTGCACGAACTGTATGGGTTATTGGGAATCAAGCCGATCCGCACCAGCGTTTATCACCCACAAACGGATGGCTTAGTCGAATGGTTTAATCGCACCCTCAAAAACATAATTAAAAAATTTGTAAGCGAGGACACATGTAACTGGGATAAATGGCTCGAGCCCCTGCTTTTCGCAGTGCGAGAGGTCCCACAAGCCTCCACGGGGTTCTCCCCATTTGAATTATTATATGGGCGTAAGCTGCGTGGCATCCTAGATGTGCTGCGGGAAAATTGGGAGGAGGGACCTTCCCCAAGCAAAAATGAAATTCAATATGTTTTTGACCTGCGCGCAAAACTCCACACACTCACACACCTAACCCAGGAGAATTTGCAGCAGGCTCAAGAACGTCAAGTCCGCCTGTACAACAGGGGCATGCACCTTAGGGAATTCACCCCGGGAGACAAAGTACTCGTGTTATTGCCCACGTCGAGCTCTAAATTAATCGCCAGGTGGCAAGAACCCTTTGAGGTCACACGGCGAGTTGGGGACATCGACTGTGAGGTGAGGTGAATGGACAGGGGTGGGGCATTACAAGTATACCACCTCAATCTGTTAAAACATTGGCGCGAGGAGGTCCCCGTGGCGCTGGTGGCGATGGTTCCAGAGAAGGCGGAGCTGGGGCCGGAGGTTCAAAAGGGAAAATTGGCATCACCCACCGCTCCGGTCCCCTGTGGAGCCCACCTCTCCCTGACCCAGCTTGCGGAGGTTGCCTGGTTGCAAACAGAATTTTTGCCCCTGCCCAGCCGCACCCACCTCATAGAACACCACATTGAGATGCCCCCGGGGGTGGTAGTGCACAGCTGCCCTTACAGACTGCCCAAACACAAGAAAAAGGTGGTTCGGGAAGAACTCGAGGCCATGCTCGAAATGGGCATCGTCGAGGAGTCCCACAGTGACTGGAGCAGTCTGATGGTCTTGGTTCCCAAGGCCGACAGGTCGGTCGGGTTCTGTGTGGACTATAGAAAAGTCAACACGGTGTCTAAATTTGATGCATACCCAATGCCTCGTATTGGTGAGTTGCTCGATCGACTAGGCATGGCTCGTTTTTATTCGACACTGGTTTTGACAAAGGGATATCGGCAGATCCCCTTGACTCCACTATCCCGTGAGAAAACGGCCTTTTCCACACCGTTTGGCTTACACCAGTTCGTCACACTTCCATTTGGGTTGTTTGGGGCGCCCGCTACGTTCCAGCAGCTTATGGATAGGGTCCTCCGCCCCCACGCCATCTATGCGGCCGCATACCTAGATGACATTATTATTTATAGTAATGACTGGCCACGGCACCTAAAACACCTGAGGACCGTCCTGGGGTCGCTGAGGCGAGCGGGGCTCACAGCCAACCTGAAGAAGGGTGCGATTGGGCAGGTGGAAGTACGGTATCTGGGCTTCCACTTGGGCAATGGGCAGGTGCGTCCCCAAATCAATAAGACAGCAGCAATTGCGGCCTGCCCGAGGCCCAAGACCAAAAAGGGGATGAGGCAGTTCCTGGGGTTGGCTGGCTACTATCGTAGGTTTATACCTAATTATTCGGACGTCACCAGCCCACTGACTGATCTCACTAAAAAGGGGGCACCAGATCCAGTCCAGTGGATGGAGCAATGTCAGCGGGCTTTTTCTAAGGTAAAGGCTGCACTGTGTGGGGGGCCACTGTTACACTCCCCTGACTTTTCTCTCCCCTTTGTTTTACAGACAGACGCATCGGACAGAGGGCTGGGGGCGGTTCTGTCCCAGGAGGTGGAGGGGGAGGACCGTCCAGTGCTGTACATCAGCCGCAAGCTGTCGGTGCGCGAGGGCAGGTACAGCACCATAGAGAAGGAATGCCTCGCCATCAAGTGGGCGGTCCTTGCCCTCCGCTACTATCTTCTGGGGCACCCTTTCACCCTCTGGTCGGACCACGCGCCCCTGCAGTGGCTCCACCGCATGAAGGATGCTAGCACACGGATCACCCATTGGTATCTGGCACTCCAGCCGTTTAAGTTCGAGGTGGTCCACAGGCCGGGGGCACAGATGGTTGTGGCAGACTTCCTCTCCTGTCGGGGGGAGGAGTCGGCGGCAGGCCGGACAGCTGCCCGGCCTGAGTCGGGCGGTGGGGGTATGTGGCAGCGGGGGTGTGGTCAAGCGTCGGTCTGTGAATGGAGGGCGGAGTCAGGGAAGGTAAGTGGCGGAATCACTGCACCTGATGGGAATTAACCTGTGTTTGTGTGTCTTCCCCAGTGACCACGCCCTATAAGAGGAGAGGGAGAGCGGAGGAAGAGAGGTTCTCCCCAACCTGGATGCTTGTGTGCGTGCATGTGTAGTTTAGACTGAAAAGCTAAATAAAGAGTCTTTGAGAACTCAGTTCTGGCCTGCCGTGCTTCTGTGCTCCACCCACCTAGAACTCTTGTTACAAGTGAATATTACCAAGATGCCTTTTTCCTGCAGTGTTCATGCTATCTGGGGCACATCTACTGTACCCTCCTGGAGATCAGTCTTACGGTATAATGATGAACTCTTAAAAGCGCTCCCTAACACCAAAACAGACTATCTAATTCAGGGCTTTTCAAAGTGTGGGGCGCGCCCCCCCTGGGGGGCGCCAGAGTTCTTCAGGGGGGGCGCAACGTGAGGAGCCTTTACCAGAGACAAAATGGATCGATTTTTAGTACCTAAAGCTACAGTGAATGAGGAGACAGAGTTTCGGCCAAGCAAAAAAAAAACCCAGAGCCTCCAGGATGTTGCGATTTGCAACTTCAGCGCAAATTCAACCAATCCCCGCGAATTCAGGGCGGTGTTACAATTATATCCAATCACCGCAACTTTCCCGCAAATTTGACCAATCGTTGGCGTCATCTTGAAGTGACGTCGACAAACTACCTTCCGCCTTACTTCCGTGTTTACGTTCAAGAGAAGCAGCATACGCGCAGTGTTGCCAGATTGGTTTTAAGTGCATTTTGGCGGGTTTTGAACATATTTTGGATGGAAAACGTCAGCAGTATCTGGCAACATTGCATGATGTGCGAGTCAGTGTTTCTGTAGGCTTAAATTCTGTTACTGAAAGTGTGTTATGTTTACAGTGAAGGACTGTGTGCACTTTATTTTTTTTTTACTTAATACAAGAAATTAATGGATGCCAACATTTTTGCCAAAATGGTATTTTATTTTCCATTGTGTAGGCAGCTTCAGAATCATACTGTGAGATTCTGTTCAAATTTTTTTTTTCTTCTATGAAGCCTGAGCCATTTATTTTATTAGTTTATAATTATTGTTTAATTTAGTCTTCAGGAGAGACTGCCTGCACACAGTACTAGTATTAATAGTTTTTTTTCTTGCATGCTGAGGCATTTATATTATATTTTAAGGTAACTTCATGTTGTGCTGTAAGGTTCTCTGCACTTTAACTTTTGAACCAACAGGTGCATTTGGATAAGTAAAGCCTATTTTTCTGCATTTTTGTAGTCCTGGTAATCTTTTATATTGGTAAAGTTGTTTATAGGACCATTTCTCTGTTTTTTTTAATCAATAGTTTTTCAGTAATAACTTAATATTTAACATGTCACTCAATTTTAATCACAAAAAGAGAAAATCGCAACAATTTCTCGCAACTTTCACTTCCTCCCGCAATGGAATCGCAACAAAAACCTAAAAAACACCGCAACTCTCATCGCAATTTTTTTGGGAAACCCCCCGCAACATCAGACATTTTAGCCCGCAACAATCACAAAAAAGGCCCGCGGAATCCTGGGGGACTGGAAAAAGAAGGCAGTATGACCACGATTATTTAAAAGTTTGGATTTTCATGGACTGGATCTGAAGATGCTCCACTGCCACAGTGTGTTGTCTGCCAAGAGGTGCTAGCTAACGATGCTATGAGATGTTTAAAATGTGTAAAACAAGATGTATTAAAAAGCACAGATGTTTAAAATGTGAAAAAGAAAAAAAGAAAAATGTGTACAACAACCATTTTTTTAAAAATACGAATGGAACATTAAGTATAGCAACAACAAAAATTGTAAGGGGGGGCGCTGTTGTTTATTTGCTCTCCGAGGGGGGGCTGACTCTCCCACACTTTGAAAACCCCTGGTCTAATGCATTAACATGGAGCTAGATTAGTTGAGAACACTTGCCCTCCTGTCATCCCAGCATGCAGCAGACATCACTGCCGTTACCAGTAGCACACAGTGAGGTTGTTATGAGTGTTATTGACTCCTGCTGAGGGCACAACAAAATGTCTGTTGAACTGGGGCTTTCAGAAGCGGGTTATCAGACTGCAACTAAACCACAAATACCGCAGACAGAGAAGTGTCTTAGTCACAGGAACACACAGTCTAGGGCTGGCATATAGTAGAGAGCAAACTGGCCTGAATGACAGCAGACAGTGATAGCATTTATCTTATATGACTACATTATAATGATAAAAGTATGACATCATGATAAAATACAATTTTGATGAATGATTATATGGGGTGTGCCACCATAAAATGAGTCCAGTTAGTCAGAAAATAATTTTTTATTGGATATTCTAAATCCACCATTAATCTCATCTCATCTCATTATCTCTAGCCGCTTTATCCTGTTCTACAGGGTCGCAGGCAAGCTGGAGCCTATCCCAGCTGACTACGGGCGAAAGGCGGGGTACACCCTGGACAAGTCGCCAGGTCATCACAGGGCTGACACATAGACACAGACAACCATTCACACTCACATTCACACCTACGGTCAATTTAGAGTCACCAGTTAACCTAACCTGCATGTCTTTGGACTGTGGGGGAAACCGGAGCACCTGGAGGAAACCTACGCGGACACGGGGAGAACATGCAAACTCCACACAGAAAGGCCCTCGCCGGCCCCGGGGCTCGAACCCAGGACCTTCTTGCTGTGAGGCGACAGCGCTAACCACTACACCACCGTGCCGCCTCCACCATTAATTATCTTTTAAAATAAGGTGGTTTGTTAAATTTGGTGCTGCCCATCCAGAGAAATTAACGAAAATGTTTAAGGTGTCACCATCTGAAGTTTGGAGATGGTCAGGTGTAAACTTAGTGATGTGTAAACTGAAATGAATCCATTTCACGCACATATTTAACTTATGAAGTCATATTTATAGGTTGTTTTACAGTATAATATTTTGGTGACTATTACATTAAGGAATGTCTTAAATGGCAAAATTATTTTTAAAAAATTATACAAGTCATCTTTTGACTCGGGCGGCACGGTGGTGTAGTGGTTAGCGCTGTTGCCTCACAGCAAGAAGGTCCGGGTTCAAGCTCCGTGGCCGGCGAGGGCCTTTCTGTGTGGAGTTTGCATGTTCTCCCCGTGTCCGCATGGGTTTCCTCCGGGTGCTCCGGTTTCCCCCACAGTCCAAAGACATGCAGGTTAGGTTAACTGGTGACTCTAAATTGACCGTAGGTGTGAATGTGAGTGTGAATGGTTGTCTGTGTCTATGTGTCAGCCCTGTGATGACCTGGCGACTTGTCCAGGGTGTACCCCGCCTTTCACCCCTAGTCAGCTGGGATAGGCTCCAGCTTGCCTGCGACCCTATAGAACAGGATAAAGCGGCTAGAGATAATGAGATGAGATCTTTTGACTCCCTCTCATTTAAAATCACTGTATGAACTTTCACAACACCGGAGTCATTTTGTGATGATGCCCCATAAGTTTAATTCATTTTCAAGCTTCCTATGTGTTCCGTTATTGTGTAACCCAAATAACACCTCGAATAACAGCTTATTGTTTATGCGCTGTGTTCTGTAGGCAAACTAGTGCATATAACAGATGAAGATAAGGTTATTTTCTGTCATAAAAGCCCAGGCTACTTACTTGAATGGAGAAAGGCCCATATAGCAGCAATGGATTGAAGAGATGACCTTTCAAACACAGATTTGTGAAATGACTGTTTGAAAAAAGTCTTTGGCTCAAATAGCATGGAAAAAACTGCATATGCAAATTTCTCCAGATCTAATGGAGCAAAGTGCCCTATACAGTATCAGTGGATGTGTTGGTGTAAGAAACTGATAAGCTAGATGTTTTCTTGTTATGTCTGGGAAACCAGCAACTAAAGCACTGGCTGTGTCTTGTCCTACATTCCACCGTACTAAATAATATGTTCAAAATAGTAATGGCAGCATTCTACTCTCTCCACATTTGTGGAGTGATTACAAAATTGCATCACGGTCTGTGTTTAATTTACACTGCATTTCAGCAGTGCACTGAGTCTATCAGTCCCCATACATTTCCATTTCCACTTTAATGTCAAACACACATGACACCATGACCTTTGCATCACACCTACATACTTTACTGAATGCACAGTGTGCTCCGAGTTTAGATATCTCTGTGCAGTCAAACTGAAGTCCATCCATCCATTATCCATAGCCGCTTGTCCTGTGCAGGGTTGCGGGCAAGCTGGAGCCTGTCCCAACTGACTATGGGCAAGAGGCGGGATACACCCTGGACAAGTCACCAGGTCATCACAGGGCCGACACATAGAGACAAACAACCATTCACACTCATATTCACAGCCACCAGTTAACCTAACCTGCATGTCTTTGGACTGTGGGGGAAACTGGAGCACCCAGAGGAAACCCACGCAGACACGGGGAGAACATGCAAACTCCACACAGAAAGGCCCCCATCGGCCACTGGGCTCGAACCCAGAACTTTCTTGCTGTGAGACAACAGTGCTAACCACTACACCACCGTGCCGCCCCAAACTGAAGTTGCCTGTAGCCATTCAGCTCTTGGTTCACTGTTGCATGGTCTGTGTGTGAAATGAGCTTTACTTGAACAGGCAGAAATGGCCAGTTACACTGGATAGAGTGAAATAGGTTACTGAGGCCAGTGTTGCTCTGATGACATTATGCACCATTCCAGTATTTTGCTGAACAAGCGGTCTTGTTGTTTTTGTGCTTTGAGTGTAAAAAAAAAAACCATGAAATTTGCATTCCTCATCATGACACCACAACAAAGGCAAAGACATGGGTGTCCTGCTGCAAGACTCTGCAGCGCATCGTGAGAGCAGCTGAGAGGATCATTGGTGTCTCTCTCCCTTCTCTAATGGATATATATAACTCCCGCCTCACCCGCAAAGCCATCAGGATTGCAGGTGACCCCACCCACCCATCTCACAGCCTCTTCAGCCTGCTGCCGTCGGGGAGGAGACTGCGGAGTCTCCGGGCCAAAACCAGCAGGCTCAAGGACAGTTTCTTTCACCAGGCGGTCAGGAGGCTCAACTCCCTCCCTGTTTTGCTCCTCCTCCCCCCTCTGCCCCCTGCCACAGATTCTGCTCGCACACCCCCCTGCCCCCCCTTCAGCATCTGACATGTCACCCTCACAGTTCCCCCCCTCCCAACACACACACACACTCTTAACATTCATTAACACACTGAACTCAGGGACTGCACATTTCACTTTACCTCGCTCATTTGCACTATTCCGCACTACCTCACCTTAACAGCCATTAGTTTATTGTTTATACTGCTTATTTCATGTTTACCTGCTATACCTCAAGTGCCCTTGACTGTTTATTTGCTCCAATTTACGTGTGTGTGTGAGTGTTTTAGTCTATGTCTAGTTCTTATCTAGAGTGTTTATACTGTTTATATCGTTTGTTTGAGTGTTTAGTCTATGTCTAGTTCTCATCTAGAGTGTTTATACTGTTTATATTGTCTGAGTGTTTAGTCTATGTCTAGTTCTTATCTAGAGTGTTTATACTGTTTATATTGTCTGAGTGTTTAGTCTATGTCTAGTTCTTATCTAGAGTGTTTATTCTGTTTATATTGTTTGTTTTTTCAATTATTCTATTTTTATTTATTGCATTGCCTGTTTGCACCGTGGGTCAGAGAGGACTGAAATTTCATCTGTGCTGTATGTTGAGCATGTATAGCATATTTGACAATAAAGTTGACTTGACTTGACTTGACTTGATCAGATTTGACACGTCTGCTGCTAAACAACAGGAAGGTGTATGTTGCAGCCATCACAGCATGTCACCGCAGCAGGAGTGGTGTCTTGCTGGGATGTCATAAACTGTAAAATGTCACACCCATTCTGGAAGTACATTCTTCCCTTTGTACTAGAGTTTTTTAAGACATCTTATGTGCCCGTGCAAGATGACAAACTGAACTTGGTCTCTTTTTGCAAGAAACACATGCCTTGCTGATAAGGCATTGATTCTGATGGCAGCAATTCAATCATCAGATCAACTGGGGTCAGAGGCAAGCTGGAGCCTATCCCAGCTGACTATGGGCAAGAGGTGGGGTACACCCTGGACAAGTTGCCAGGTTACCACAGGGCTGACACCTAGAGACAAATAACCTTTCACACCTATGGTCAATTTAGAGCCACCAGTTAGCCTAACCTGCATGTCTTTGGACTGTGGGGGAAACCGGAGCACCCGGAGGAAACCCACGCGGACACGGGGAGAACATGCAAACTCCACACAGAAAGGCCCCCGTCAGCCACTGGGCTCGAACCCAGAACCTTCTTGCTGTGAGGCAGCTAACCACTAGACCACCGTGCCACCCAGATCAACTGTTCATCAGTCATATAGGAAAAGACGCTGAAAGCTCAATTGTCTAAATAGAGAATGTCCTACTGGATGGTGAACGTCATCACCTTGGCCTAACAGGTCCTACCATGACACACCATTTTGAGGAGCATCTCCTAATCTTGGGCATTACTTAGAAGCGTGATACTCCAGGAAGCCTATACTACTGATACCTGGGTTTTACTGAGCACCTTCTCCAGATTCTACAAGATTAGCATTTCCCCTCATAGTGCCACGAGTGCAGCAGTCATCTCCGAGCACCTTTCCAGTCAGTCCTAACATGGGTTGTTCCTCGTGACATTGTAGCATATTTTATCGAGATTTATTTTATTCAGCAGGCCGATGTTTGGAGCTGTGAAATAGAATGCTAGTTACATATCTAACTGACTCAAATCAAATTCAACTTTAACACTGTCACTGACCAATGCAACCAGTGCAATAGCACAGCACCAAAACACTTATCACCTGCAAACAGCCTGTCTCATAATGTTGTGAAAATCATGTATGATCAAGTCAATGATGTAATGATAAGAGAGGAAAAAACAACATGTGAGTTTGTAGCAGCTTCCTCTGTGTTTCACAGTGAAAGCACCTCAGATATCAGCTTCATGTGTAAAGCAGCATGTAATGTTTATAGGTGGAATTGATTGCAAAATTCACTGTATAATAATTACACAATATCGATCATTTGCAATATACACATTGGCAACATGCATGAACTGCAAAATGGTGTTTCCTCTTCAAATATACTATTGAGAGAAAACTTTACACATGAAGTTGATCTCTGAGGTACACTGCAAAAAAGTGAAAACTGAATTTGAGGAGAACATTACTTAATACTCATGAAATTATCTTGCTGCATGGACAGATCATTTTACTTGACAAGACATCTTGGAATAAGTTGGTTGCAATCTAGAACTAGGTTTAATAATCTCAGAATTAGTGTCTTGTAGTGTCTCCTAGGAAATGCTAGATCGTTTCAACTATTTTCAAGATATGTTCACTTGCTAAGAAATCATTTTTTGCATTGTGCTTTCACTGTGAGACACAGAGGAAGCTGCTACAAACTCACTTGTTCTATTTTAATGTTTTTTCCTTCCCTATCTCTGTGTGTGTATATATATATATATATATATATATATATATATATATATATATATATATATATATATAAAAACAGTTATTCCATGAAATCAAGTCGTACATGAGCTGATAGCCGACGAGGCACGTAGCACTGATTTGGCTATAACCCATGTACGATGAGATTGAGTGGAATAACTGTTTTATTCTATCCAAATTCAGTGGATTTTGAGAAACAGAGCATTTTTATTTTTATTTTTTGCAAATTCGATAAATAAAAACTTTAAACAAAATGTCCAAAAAAATCATTTCCACTTAGAATGTAAACAAACTGGCTAAACGACAGGAGCCTTTTGTGAAAAATGCGATAATAATAATTCTTGAAAAAGAAAAAAGATATGTTCTTACCATCAAATACTTTCATTCCATATTTTGTTGCTTTTTTGTATTTTTGGGGTTTTTGTTTAGGAGTAGAGTTTTTATTTCATTCCAGGTTGGTTCAGCAACATGCGCCGCCATTTTGTTTTTCTCTACTCATGGTATATGAGCTGATAGCCTCGTAGTATATCGTAGTATAGTTGCCAATCAGAACACATGATTGCTCATATCCAGTGAATGTGTTTATATATATAAAATGTGTTTATATATATATATATAATGTGTTATACACACACACACATACACAACCCCAAGACCTATGCCCCCTGAAACCCAGAAACGCTGTATATATCCTGTATATAAGCCACAGTGATCCTGATCAGGCAGTTACTAAGGATGCTTCAAATGCATCGCACAGATTCACATATTAATATTTGTGTTTTTTCTTTGTCCCACAAGCTTCATATCTGACCCCTCACCTGCACCTGATCATGTGGAGTCCCCAGTGCACAACTCTAGGCTCTTTCAAATACCCTATGATACTTTAAAAATATCGTTCCTCCTATTCATATTTTGTATTGATATTATTGGTATCATTTAGAACATATTATACTGGCATTCAAAGAAACTTGTTCAGTATTTGGTTACATTCCTAGTATGGATCCAAAGTGGAAGAAACGAGAACATATATGTGGAATGCAGTTTTATTGGAAAAACACTGAGGGGAGATTGCTGTCCATGAAGCAAACTCTCTCTAACAATCCCTCTGCATTCAGGAGGATTCGGTGTCTGCATCACTGATGATTGAAGTCTCTGTGTATTCTAATGGAGAGATAGAGAGGAGAGAAACAAGTCATGTGTTGGCTCCATGCAAATCTGAATGTAACTGGAAACATAAAAGATGTTTATGAATGGGTAATATAAATGCTGGTGAAAGTCAACTGCTCATCATTCCAAGCACAGCAATGAAGCCAAAAAAAAGTGAAGTGAAAGTGTGTCTGATATGTACAGTACCTGTGACATGAATTCGACCTTTGCCAGCTGCAATGAAAAAAATGTAGAGAAATTTAGAAGTTTATTTTATATATATACTTGTATACCTATATATACCTATATATAATGATTGCGGGCGGCACGGTGGTGTAGTGGTTAGCGCTGTCGCCTCACAACAAGAAGGTCCGGGTTCGAGCCCCGTGGCCGGCGAGGGCCTTTCTGTGCGGAGTTTGCATGTTCTCCCCGTGTCCGCGTGGGTTTCCTCCGGGTGCTCCAGTTTCCCCCACAGTCCAAAGACATGCAGGTTAGGTTAACTGGTGGCTCTAAATTGACCGTAGGTGTGAATGTGAGTGTGAATGGTTGTCTGTGTCTATGTGTCAGCCCTGTGATGACCTGGCGACTTGTCCAGGGTGTACCCCGCCTTTCACCCGTAGTCAGCTGGGATAGGCTCCAGCTTGCCTGCGACCCTGTAGAACAGGATAAAGCGGCTAGAGATAATGAGATGAGATGAGATATAATGATTGCACCTTGCAATCATTTTAATGAACACACCCACTAATCTTGGTGCATACTCAGATAAATGAAATGTTCCATGACTTCCCCTGATCGCTTAATACTGAGTAGGTTACTCATTTCATTA
The DNA here is from genome assembly GCF_027579695.1 of Neoarius graeffei. Classification (NCBI taxonomy): domain Eukaryota; kingdom Metazoa; phylum Chordata; class Actinopteri; order Siluriformes; family Ariidae; genus Neoarius; species Neoarius graeffei. The sequence goes on from NC_083569.1 coordinate 39,547,010, forward strand.
TAAGTCTGTATTGACATGTACCTAAAAACTTGCAAATGTATTCATACTCATTTTTTATGATAATGCAATCCTAAACTTGTAAGTGTTTTGGCCAGACTACACTACAGGCATATGGTTGAAGAGGACTTGCCTTTGTGGATATATCTAGTGTGTCTATCCAGGGAGGCATGGGGTGAGTCCTGGGGCGTGCTGGTTTTGGGTGGGGCACTCCCTACGAGATGGAAAAGTGCAGATAAGCGAGGGCCACGTCCACCCCCATGCCCCAGGACTATGGTCCCCTTTCTATGGGTGCAAAAACTTATGCAAAGTACATCCATCCATTATCTATACTTATCCATCAAGGTCACAAGGAAGCTGAAGCCGATCCCAGCTGACTTTGTGCGTGAGGTGGGGTACATCCTGAGTAGATCGCCAGTCTATCACAGGCCTAACAACCATTCACACTTATATTCACACCTATAGACAATTTAGAGTAGCCAGTTGACCTAATCCTCATGTCTTTGGACTGTGGGAGGAAAACGGAGAACCCGGAGGAAACCCATGCAGCCACAGGGACAACATACAAACTCGACACAGAAAGGACCCAGTCGGCTACGAGGTTCAAACCCAGAACCCATATATATATATGAAGTCTAGAGTCCTGGACTAATTCTTACAAACTCTTGGCTACTAGTGTCTAGGACCAAGGTAAATATGAGTCACAAATTTTAAAAATCAGCTTTTGGTCACACGAATGACTATGATTTGAAGAAGTATTGTGTCATCAACAATTGGTTTTCTCCTCTATCAGTGATACAATCTGATAAATGTTGCTGATGGAGCTTACATGCTTCTCATATGACTGTTACACCCATGAGCCTGCTTGCTTCATTTTAAAGATTGATTAAGTTTAGATTTTTTTCCCTTGATTTCCATTCCTGTTGAATGATGGTTAAAAACCAGTGGATATACCTATATTGAATAAGTATGTTTCCATTAACTGGATGCTGGCAATCATGTTATATTTGAAGTTTAGAGGTGAGCCAGGCAATGGTTGCTAAGTAATCTAAACAAATCATAGTAAGTGTGATCTAACAACACCTGAAATTGGTTTCCAAGGTTATCTGGACTCTTGCGAAATCCCTGCTTTCACGTAACCTAAGGCTGTTTTGTTATGTTTTGTTGCTAACTTGAGATTTTGTTGTGATGATTTCGACAATGACTACTCATACCTGAGAAAGTGTAGGATGACTCTGTAGATTCTGGCAATCTGAAAACCCGAAAAAGAAAGAGAGAGAGTGAGAGAGAGAGAGAGAGAGAGAGAGAGAGAGAGAGAGAGAGTGGTTTAAAGGATGTTAAATGTCAGGATTTGGTTAACAAATGCCTTTTACTGGTGTTACAGTATGAGTCAATTTGAACGAGGCTCACTTCAAGTCAACTCCCTCCAAGAGTTTCCTGTAGGTGGCGATTTCCACATCTAAAGCGAGTTTGATGTCTAACAGCTCTTGGTAGGCCAGAATTTGTTTGTGAAGGTCAACTTTAGCTGCCTCAATGGCAGATGTGAGGCTGGCGATCTGGGCCTGGTACTCAGCCACGCCCACGCTGGACTGAGCATGAGCCTCTGCCAAGCTCTGCTCCAGGGCCATGTTCTGGGAAAACAAAGGTATAGCATTATAGATTATTTTACTTTCAATTCAGTGTGGTGTGATTGGATGCCTTGAGAATGCTGTGTTTTGTGTGTGAAACAATTAAGTCAAAGAGTACCAAGAAATTCACTATAAATCCCCTTGTCATGTTGTGCATTAACCTGCCAGAAAGTACCTAACTTCTCAACATTTTCTGCATGGTGCATCATCAAGTAACATGTCAAAATGTTTGTGAACTGAGACTATACGTTCTCTGAGAGAGCTGACTGTGAGAAGCAGCTCTTCGTTTCTTGTGGTACTGACTTTGAAACCACATCCCGTGCCTTCTGTTTCCTGTATCGGGCAACTGTGATTTATGGTAACTATGCTAATCGATGAGAACTAAACTGTGTTATGTCTAGCCCTGTAACTGCACCCAAACAAATCGAGCAAGCATTTATTTCTTAGTTTGCTGGTTTATAGAAATGAGTTCATTCGTAATAAAGTCCCCATAATGTCAAAATTCCCCCAGAAAACAAAGGAAATGATGCTTATGACAGGGGATAACCATACATAGTACACAGTAATTTGATGAAGGGCTTTTCTTGCTGATTCAGAAGACTCCAATTAAAGCTTATCTACGTATTACAATCATAACTCTGCATGACAAAGACACCAGTGTCACAAGGCACACTTGCTCTGATCATGCAGATACATGTCAAGAACTTCAATTAATGTTCCCAGCAAATGTCAGAATGGGGCAAAAAATAATTGGATCTCATTGACTTTGACCGTGGAATGGCTGTTGGTGCAAATTGGGCTGGTTTAAGTCTTATATTTCAGAAACTGTTGATCTCCTGGGATTTTCATTTATCACAGTTCACAGGCAGTGGATGATTTGTGTTTTTCACATTTTAGGTAAATTCTAGAGACTGTGAAAATCCCAGGAGATTAGCAGTTTCTAAAATACTCAAAGCAGTCCATCCGGCTCCAACAGCCATGCTACAGTGAGTGCATCAGGTGCATATCAGGTGTTGCTTACTATTCAAATGTATTTTGCACTGAGATAAAAGAAATATATCTAAATATTCTACTCAAACATGGTTAGCTTTTTTGTAGTTTAACCTCCTCCTCCTCCTCTCACACACACACACACACAATGTGCACAGTCTTAACTATTAATTTAATTTACATGACTTTTGTGTGTTATGCGTTGTCACTGCTATTGCTTTCGGTATACTTTCTAAATGTATAATAAGTTTAAATTAAATGTACAAGTTTAATGTAATCATTGATAATGTAATAATTTTATCAAATGAAAACGATTATGAAAGTGGAACTTTGGTAGTAGTACAGTAAGAATTACCGGATGTGAATGTACATATATTGAACACTCACTTGTGTTATAAGGCCCTGTAACTCTAACCCGAGCCCCTGTAACTCCTTCCTGACGGTTGCAGTGTCGGCTTTGGCAGATGACACAGCCTCTGTGCTCTTAACATTAGCAGTCTGTATTTCATCCATCTAAGAAAGGGAGAGAAAATATTAGCTTCTGGGACCCAAACAGGTTTAATACTGACAGTCGTATTAATTTAGGTTGCAAGAGAAAACACAATGTAAAATAAAAGATAAAGTCCGAAGGCATTTGTTAAACTCTCGCCTTGAGTTTGTAGTAGGCTTCGGCTTCCTCTCTGTGCTGCTGGACAGATTTCTCATACTCCAGTCGTATCTTGTTGAGTGCTGCAGAGATGTCAAATGACTTGCCAGTGTCCACTTCAATCATAGAGACAGAGGTGTCCATGGTTGTGGTGCCCAGTTTGGACTGCAGAGAAGCGAGCTCCTGAAGGTAGATTGTGCAATGAGTAGAGAATTATTCAAATTAAAAACCAAAAGAAAGATAGACAAAGTCTAAAATTGCAGCCAAGTCTTAATTAATGTCTAAATGTAAAGTACCTCTTCCTGTGTTTTGGTGACAAAGTCCAGTTCATTCCTCAGGCTGGAGAGCTTTGCATCCAAATCGATTCTTAGGTCAGTTGCTGCTTCAGTGTCCTAAAGGTAGAAATAAAGCTAAATAAAACATAACTGTACTTACAATAATGGAAATTAATCCCACTTTTCCTTCTTACCTTTTTCATGGCAGCAATGTCAGACTCAAGCTGGTACTTGACCCCTTGTTCAAAGTCAAGCCTTTTAAAAAATAATATATATACACACAATAATACTGTTGTGGAGGGAAAAAATGCATTTGAATATAATATTATGCATAAAAACTACAACACTTTGCAATGTATTAAGAGTTCATTGTACTTTAAAAGCAGACTGAAACACATACTTGGCCTTAAGCTCATGGGCAATGCCACGCACATTGTCGAGCTCTATCTCCAGTTTGATGGTGTCAAGAGTGAGGTTCTGCAGAGTGGTGCGATACTCATTCAGCTGGGTCTCGTATTCCACCGTAGTAGTGCTTGTCGATTCTGGGGACATGTCAGTGCCACCGGTCAGCTGGGACAGCTTAGCCTCCAGTGCAGCATTCTCCTGCTGCAATGCATGCACTTTGGCCATGTACACAGAGAAGCGGTCATTCAGGAGTGACAGTGTGGTTTTCTCAGCTGCACGAGATAGGATGGGAACCATGGTTGCGCCTACAGCAGGACCACCAGCCAGAGCAGCACCTGCAGTTAGCCCACCAGCTGCGATGGTGCGACCCATGGCAAATGCTGGGCTTGCAACTACTCCTCCAGCACCTCCACCACCGCCCAGTGCCAACCCTGCACCACCCACACCCAAGCCCAGTCCTGCTTCAAGTCCAGAGCCCAGACCAAGACCAAAACCCAGACCAAGACCAGGGCTCAGACCAACTCCAGAGCCCAGACCAAGACCAGAGTTCAGACCAACTCCAGAGTTCAGACCAACTCCAGAGCCCAGACCAAGACCAGAGCCCAGACCAAGACCAAGCCTAGCCCCAGCCCCAGCCCCCAGCCCAAGCCCCAAGCCTGCTCCAGCACCACCAAGCCCTAATCTGGCTCCACCACCTCCAGCTCCTGAGATACCAGACAGCCTGGAAGAGGACAATGATGCAGAGAAAGACATTATTGACAGTTGTGGATCACTGGAGCAAGCACAATGTGAAGAAAATGGAGAATGTAAGAAGGCAGGGAGCTTGAAAAGGTTTATATACAGGCAGTGTTGAATAGTTAGGAGGAGGAGGAGGAGCACTGATCTGTAGCATGTGCCTGGACTTGATGCTATGCTTTTTGTGCCATCTCATTCCATGGACTTTGAAATTATAAGCTCTCCCTGAGGGTAGCGTCTATGCTTTATCACTATCAAGCACGGAATGATTCATGATGCACATAAACATAGTCACGCACACTTAATCTTCCTATCAAAGTGATTCTTGAGACACTACTGGAATTGTTTTCTGAATCTGGTTTATGATGGAAATTTCACTCAGATATATTTGACAGCTATCCAAAAGGGTAAGGGAACAGTACAGCCTGGTATAGAAAGGCAGTTCTTTAAAAAGTTAAGCATTCTTAGCTTCCTAAAGGGGTTATACTTTGAACCCTACACTGAAAAAAGTAACCTATAGAATTTACCCAATAAATCTGAGGTAACAATTTGCATTGACTTGTTTGGGATAGATTTAATTCCATATATTGAGTATAAAATAACTGAAATAAAAAGTTATGAAATAAATAAATTGGGTAAAATTTACCTCACATTTACTAGTGCATCTCAAAAAATTAGAATACCATGAAAAAGTTCCTTTTTTTCATAATTTAATTCAAAAAGGTAAACTTTCATATTCTATATTCATTACATGTAAAGTGAAATATTTAAAGCCTTTTTTGTTTTAATTTTGATGGTTATGGCTTATAGCTCATGAAAATCAGAAATCCAGTATCTCAAATTATTAGAATATTCCCTAAGATCAATCAAAAAAAGGATTTACAATACAGAAATGTCCAACTTCTGAAAAGTATATTCATTTATACACTCAATACTTGGTTGGGGCTCCTTTACCATGAATTACTGTATCAATGTGGTGTGGCATGGAGGTGATCAGTCTGTGGCACTGCTGAGGTGTTATTGAAGCCCAGGTTGCTTTGATAGTGGCCTTCAGCGTATCTGTATTTTTGGGTCGGGTGTTTCTCATCTTCCTCTTGACAATACCCCAGAGATTCTCTATGGGGTTCAGGTCAGGCAAGTTGGCTGGCCAATCAAACACAGTAATATCATGGTCAGCAAACCATTTGGTAGTAGTTTTGGCACTGTGGGTAGGTGCCAAGTCCTGCTGGAAAAGGAAATCAGCATCTCCAAAATCTGCAAAACCTGATGAGAGACACCAGCTTAATAGAATTGAGGAATGTGTGAAGGACATTAGACACTGGATGCTTATTAATTTCCTTCTGCTTAACTCTGACAAGACTGAAGTACTTGTGCTAGGACCACATACAGCTAGAAGTAAGTTTTCTGATTACACAGTGACTCTGGATGGCCTTTCTGTTTCTTCACGTGCAGCAGTAAAAGACCTCGGAGTGATTATTGACCCCAGTCTTTCATTCGAAACTCACATTGATAACATCACCCGGATAGCTTTCTTTCATCTCAGAAATATTGCAAAGATAAGAAATTTAATGTCATTGCATGATGCAGAAAAACTAGTCCATGCTTTCGTTACCTCCAGGTTGGATTATTGTAATGCCTTACTGTCTGGATGTTCCAATAAGTGCATAAACAAGCTCCAGTTAGTTCAAAATGCAGCAGCAAGAGTCCTTACTAGAACTAGAAAATATGACCACATCACGCCTGTCTTATCCACACTGCATTGGCTCCCAATCCAATTTCGTATTGATTATAAAATACTACTATTGACCTTTAAAGCACTAAATGGTCTCGCACCACAGTACCTGAGTGAACTTCTGCTCCTCTATGACCCGCCACGCCTACTTAGATCAAAAGGTGCAGGCTATCTGCTGGTACCTCGTATAGTGAAGGCTACATCAGGGGGCAGAGCCTTTTCTTACAAAGCCCCACAGTTATGGAACAGCCTTCCAAGTAATGTTCGGGAATCAGACACAGTCTCAGCATTTAAGTCTAGGCTGAAAACATATCTGTTTAGTCAAGCCTTTTGTTAATGGTGTTTATGAGGTAAAGGAGTAGATCTGGAGGGTCCTCAGACAGAGGCCCAATCCCAATTCTAATTTCTACCCCTACCCCTCCCCCTTCCCCTCCCCCTTCCCCTTGGCCCTTCCCCTTGAAACTGAGCTACAAAGGATAGGGCTTGAAATTCAACCCCTACGTATTGGGATAGCCCTTCAACGATCGCATACGTCATCGCGTACCTCCATCAGCGTTTACGTTAGCAAAATGCGACCAAATGCGTCACTGGCTGCGACCAGCCGCTACAGTCAGAGCCAGATGCAGAACCAGAAATCTCTGCTGGCAGGGTGTGATTTGTTAACTAACACCACTGAATGGGGTATCTTTGGCGCTTCGTGCACCACATCCGACAGAATGAGGTGTCAGAACACTCATGTAAACAATAAAAGCGAGAATAACAGAACAAAACGTACGCAGTCAAGCAACCGAAAACAATACTCACTCCCAAAGCTTTTTAGCAGCAGCTTGGATTTCAGAAATCGCTGCTCATTCTCAGCTCGAAAGCGAATCAAGCGGCGTGTTTCCTCTGGATAACAACTTAAAACACTTAAATAATGGAGAAAACACATTTATGACAATCTTTCGCCGCGGGAACCGCCATCTTTCTGAAATCCGCATGAAATCTCGCTGAAATCCGCATGGCATTGTGGGAAATCACTCAAACCCCTTCGTTCGGAGTCAGCTCCAGGAAAATCTCCGTTTGGAGGGGTACAGAAGCCCTACCCCTTCCCCTACCCCTCCGCGTTAACTGGGATTGGGATACCCCTTCACGTGAACGCGCAAAATGGAGGGGAAGGGCCAAGGGGTATGTCCAAGGGGTGAAATGGGATTCGGCCATAGAGTGTTTTGGTAAACTGGGATGTATGGATGCTGTCAGTCCCCACTCGCTTGCTCACTCGAGTTTGTTGACGGTGTAGTGGCTGGCTGCTTTATGTCCCGGGGCTCCCTCATGCCTGTGTTACCTTCTGGCTCTCTCCTTTTAGTTATGCTGTCATAGTTAGTTGCCGGAGTCCCTGCTTGTACTCGGTGCAATATGTATACTGCTCCTACTTATTCAGGTGACATTGGGCATACCTAACAACATGTGTTTTTCTTTCCCTCCCCCCCACCCCAAATCTGTCCCTCTGAGTTACATGGAGTCAACAGGAAATCTTTTGGTGGAGAGGGTGGAGACCTCGACTGGCTATCGTAGCCTGCAGGGAATCGGCCGTCAGACATTCTGTCGCATGTCCCAGACCCGGTGAAATGTAACTGAATTGTCTTGGCCAGCCCTAAGGGTCCCATCTGCATCTCATCATTGCTGAGGAGTGTGCTCCCATCACCCAATCAAGCATCCAGCCAGAGCAGGTCATGATATTTTTTACCATATTAACATGCCATTGTTGTGTGTTATGCCTGATGTAAAGACTCTAGTCTCTGCAAGCCTACCACACAGATTTAATACTTGTCATTTTTAGGGCATACCTAACAACCTGTGTTTTCTTTCTCTCTCTCTTCCCCCCCCAATCTGTCCCTCTGAGTTACATGTTGATCCTGGGATTGAGATGCTGGCCCCTTCTGCCCCTCGGACCTGCTTGATCCATCCTGGTGCCCTGTGTCTGGTCGGAGTTTTATCAGACCGCTCCTGTGAAGGACGGCCCCATGAGGACAGTTGAGGGTTATACCTGTTAAAACTGTTAATATTATAGTCAGGCTGTCTGTTGTTGCCCAAATGAGGATGGGTTCCCTTTTGAGTCTGGTTCCTCTCGAGGTTTCTTCCTCATGTCGTCTGAGGGAGTTTTTCCTTGCCACCGTCGCCACAGGCTTGCTCATTGGGGATAGATTAGGGATAAAATTAGCTCATGTTTTAAGTCGTTCAAATTCTGTAAAGCTGCTTTGCGACAATGTTTATTGTTAAAAGCGCTATACAAATAAACTTGATTTGATTTGATCTCCAAAAAGCTCATCAGCAGATGGAAGCATGAAGTGCTCTAAAATCTCCTGGTAGACGGCTGTGTTGACTTTGGACTTGATAAAATACAGTGGACCAACACCAGCAGATGACATGGCACCCCAAATCATCACAGACTGTGGAAACTTCACACTGGGCTTCAAACACCTTGGATTCTGTGCCTCTCCACTCTTCCTCCAGACTCTAGAACCGTGATTTCCAAATTAAATGCAAAATGTACTTTCATCTGAAAAGAGGACTTTGGACCACTGAGCAACAGTCCATTTCTTTCTCTCTTTAGCCCAGATAAGACACTTCTGACATTGTCTCTGGCTCAGGAGTAGCTTGATATTAGGAATGCAAAAGTTGTATCCCCCTTCTTGAAGATGTCTGTTCGTGATGGGTCTTGATACACTGACACCAGCCTCAGTCCACTCCTTGTGAAGCTCTCCCAAGTTCTTGAATCGACTTTTCTTGACAATCCTCTCAAGACTATGGCCATCCCTGTTGCTTGTGCACCTTTTCCAGCCACCCTTTTCAGCAATGACCTTTTGTGGCTTACCCTCCTTGTGGAGAGCATCAGTGATCATCTTCTGGACAACAGTCAAGTCAGCAGTCTTCCCCATGATTGTGGTTGTGTGTACTGGACTAGACCGAGAGATACACTGTGTTCATACTGCTTTACTCAAACTCGAAATGAAATAGTCTAATATTTTGAGATGGGTTTTTTTTTATGTTTTTGTACTGTATGCCATACTGATTAAAATAGAAAAATGCTTGAAACATTTTAGTTTATGTGTAATGTCTATAATATATAACATTTTCACTTTATTAAATAACTGATGGAAAATATTGAACTTTTTCACAATATTCTAATTTTTTGAGATGCACTAGTATGTATCTATTCAACAGCTACTTTCTCGTTGAAATTGGGTAAAATTATCTCTTGTTTGCTAGTAGGTAATACCGGATAATTACTAATCAAAGGTCATTAATATCAGTTAGTAACCAGTACTTATTCAGAGAAGGTAAGATGTACCCCCCCAAAAAAAGACTTTCAGATGGTTCATCGTCTCAATGTTTTTAATCCATAAAATCATCAAAAAAAAACCCACAGAATAAAGTGCAGTACAACAGCTTCACACAACATTTCAAGTAATGAACCTGTTTTATAACTCACTAGCTAACAGCTTCAAATGTTGTTTCTGGACTGACCAAATCTGCAGTCCAGGTACATTTATACAACAAATAACTGAACCGCCTTGTTTATATGCAGCAATGATGCACCAAATGATCAAAAAACACAAAATAAAGTGCAGTACAACAGCTTCACACAACATTTCAAGTAATGAACCTGTTTTATAACTCACTAAACTAACAGCTTCAAATGTTGTTTCTGGATAATGCAAACAACACTTTCAGCCGGAGAGAGGAAGATGGCAGTTCGAGAGTTCCCTGTCCCGCTCACTCAAACATGTGGTCTGACGCATGCGCAATTTGGAGCACAGGACTCACGGCTTTGGGGTATATTTTACCGTATTTTTCCATGTAACGGTTGTGACTGTTAACGAATAGGTAGCATATGTATAATTTACCCATTACTTTATACAGTAATTCCTTGGCTGACTGCAATAATCGAGTAAATTTTATATGGTTTGCATAGATTATATTTACCACTCTCCAAAATCACTTCTTACAGTGTATGCGATAGGACAACACTCTGTGGTAGGATTGTACCTAGAAGTTTTCCACAAATGTTTTCCCCAAAGAGACAAATTTGTAGCTGTGTTTTGGTTGTATATCCCTAAAGTACTCACCATAAGATGAGATTCTTTCTAGACAGCACCCAAAAAGAGTGCAGAAGCATTTTACTTTTAAAAATAACTGGCTTTTGTAGAGGTCTGCTGATTCATCAGGAATCTTTTTCAACAGAGTCGTTCATAAAATCTGGAATTTGACAGACTCTGCCTGGTCTTGAAATCCTAAAGGAGAGATTTGAGCAGCGCTTTCTGCCTGAAGCATTGGCATCACCTGCTTGCCTCTTTGCCAGGTAAAGCATACCGTCTCTCATGTCAAAAACCTGGAACCCCACCAAAGTCTTCATTATATAACCATATAGCCAGCACCTGGTACAGTGCAAAATCAGCAATTCGATTTGCGTTAATGCCACTACTTTCACGTCTGTTATGTCTCCACTTTGTAAAGTTATTAAAATGTTATTTTAACTTTTTTTTTGTGATTTTGATATCCTAATTAAGGTGATTTTGGTGCAGTACTAATCTGGATTCAGTTTTCTGAACATTGGTGTGTTTGATTTGAAAGCTAGCATGTGTCATTTTGAACAAGAGTTGCCTTCATAATAACACCAACTGGGTGATAGTCCATCCATCCATTATCCATAACCGCTTATTCTGTGCAGGGTCGCGAGGAAGCTGACTATGGGCGAGAGGCGGGATACACCCTGGACGAGTCGCCAAATCACCGCAGGGCTGACACAAGGGTGATAGTATATAATGCATTTTTTAAAAATAATAATTATTTTCTGCTAGAGAAGAGTGAACATGTTTGTTTTTAAACACTTTGTACATTCAATAAACAATATTTATAAAGTAACCAAGTGGTACAATGTACGACTCCTGGTTAGCTAACAAACAAGCTACGTATGTCCACTGTTATTAGCCAATGTTACACACTAAAAAAGCAGAGTGAGTTGAAAACAGCTGGTAAATGATTGTAACATTCAAGACTAAATGCAAAGTATTATCTGCAACTACATACAGTGGGGCAAAAAAGTATTTAGTCAGCCACCAATTGTGCAAGTTCTCCCACTTAAAAAGATGAGAGAGGCCTGTAATTTTCATCATAGGTACACTTCAACTATGAGAGACAAAATGGGGGAAAGAATCCAGGAAATCACATTGTAGGATTTTTAATGAATTAATTGGTAAATTCCTCAGTAAAATAAGTATTTGGTCACCTACAAACAAGCAAGATTTCTGGCTCTCACAGACCTGTAACTTCTTCTTTAAGAGGCTCCTCTGTCCTCCACTCGTTACCTGTATTAATGGCACCTGTTTGAACTCGTTATCAGTATAAAAGACACCTGTCCACAACCTCAAACAGTCACACTCCAAACTCCACTATGGCCAAGACCAAAGAGCTGTCAAAGGACACCAGAAACAAAATTGTAGCCCTGCACCAGGCTGGGAAGACTGAATCTGCAATAGGTAAGCAGCTTGGTGTGAAGAAATCAACTATGGGAGCAATTATTAGAAAATGGAAGACATACAAGACCACTGATAATCTCCCTCGATCTGGGGCTCCACGCAAGATCTCACCCCGTGGGGTCAAAATGATCACAAGAACGGTGAACAAAAATCCCAGAACCACACGGGGGGACCTAGTGAATGACCTGCAGAGAGCTGGGACCAAAGTAACAAAGGCTACCATCAGTAACACACTACGCCGCCAGGGACTCAAATCCTGCAGTGCCAGGCGTGTCCCCCTGCTTAAGCCAGTACATGTCCAGGCCCGTCTGAAGTTTGCTAGAGAGCATTTGGATGATCCAGAAGAGGATTGGGAGAATGTCATATGGTCAGATGAAACCAAAATAGAACTTTTTGGTAAAAACCAGTGCTGTCAAAGTTAACGCGATAATAACGCGTTAACGCGATCTCAATTTAACGCGATTAAAAAAAATAGTGCCGTTAACGCAAATTCTAATTTGGCCCTGCGAGTCACCCGTAGTTCCTGTTGAGGCTTGTTGCGCGCTGCTTCAATAAGAGTACGTGTGAGTGATGGAGAAAGGCATAGACATATAAACATTCTCGCCGCCATATTGGATGGGGCAAAGTGGAGATTCTTCACCCGTCTCTGGTATAGCGTCTAGACAGTAGCCGAGAATAAAGATGCCTCATTCATGTGCTGCGTTTAACTGTACCAACAGGTTTACCGTCCAAACGAGATCACATGGGATTACCTTTCACAGGTGAGACTGGAAAAATACTTTTCAATACTGTTCCTTCAGTCTTCAGTTTCCCAGCTCATCTCCACCGGGGAGGTGTAGAGTTATAAGCAGTGAGAATTAGATAATACAGTGCCACACTATGATGAACGTTTTTGAACGTTTTTATTTTTATCTGTTTTTTTCTTCTTTTATGGCAAATACTTCTCTTCAAAATAAACTAATGAAGAGTAAAATAAAACGTTTTTTTTATTTTCACAGTGATATGCACTTTATTTTTCATCCCTTGGTTTTCTCATCTAATATGGAAGTTATGGATGTCAGTGGCTGTGACAAGACGTGTTATGCTCTCCAATTTAAAAAAAAACATTGGTACAAAGCAGGGCGGCACGGTGGTGTAGTGGTTAGCGCTGTCGCCTCACAGCAAGAAGGTCCGGGTTCGATCCCCGTGGCCGGCGAGGGCCTTTCTGTGCGGAGTTTGCATGTTCTCCCCGTGTCCGCGTGGGTTTCCTCCAGGTGCTCCGGTTTCCCCCACAGTCCAAAGACATGCAGGTTAGGTTAACTGATGACTCTAAATTGACCATAGGTGTGAATGTGAGTGTGAATGGTTGTCTGTGTCTGTCAGCCCTGTGATGACCTGGCGACTTGTCCAGGGTGTACCCACCTTTCACCCGTAGTCAGCTGGGATAGGCTCCAGCTTGCCTGCGACCCTGTAGAAGGATAAAGCGGCTAGAGATGATGAGATGAGATGAGATGGTACAAAGCAAGCCCATTCACTTTTTTATGCTGATAAGAGAATTACAATGGTTTTTCATGTGACAAAAATGTGCGATTAAATTGCGATTAATCGCGAGTTAACTATGACAGTCGCGACATTAATCGCGATTAAATATTTTAATCGCTTGACAGCACTAGTAAAAACTCAACTTGTCATGTTTGGAGGAGAAAGAATGCTGAGTTGCATCCAAAGAACACCATACCTACTGTGAAGCATGGGGGTGGAAACATCATGCTTTGGGGCTGTTTTTCTGCAAAGGGACCAGGACGACTGATCCGTGTAAAGGAAAGAATGAATGGGGCCATGTATCGTGAGATTTTGAGTGAAAACCTCCTTCCATCAGCAAGGGCATTGAAGATGAAACGTGGCTGGGTCTTTCAGCATGACAATGATCCCAAACACACCACCCGGGCAACGAAGGAGTGGCTTCGTAAGAAGCATTTCAAGGTCCTGGAGTGGCCTAGCCAGTCTCCAGATCTCAACCCCATAGAAAATCTTTGGAGGGAGTTGAAAGTCCGTGTTGCCCAGCGACAGCCCCAAAACATCACTGCTCTAGAGGAGATCTGCATGGAGGAATGGGCCAAAATCCCAGCAACAGTGTGTGAAAACCTTGTGAAGACTTACAGAAAACGTTTGACCTCTGTCATTGCCAACAAAGGGTATATAACAAAGTATTGAGATGAACTTTTGTTATTGACCAAATACTTATTTTCCACCATAATTTGCAAATAAATTCTTTAAAAATCAGACAATGTGATTTTCTGGATTTTTTTTTCTCATTTTGTCTCTCATAGTTGAAGTGTACCTATGATGAAAATTACAGGCCTCTCTCATCTTTTTAAGTGGGAGAACTTGCACAATTGGTGACTGACTAAATACTTTTTTGCCCCACTGTATATTACCCTCACTTTATTATTTGCTTGCACGTGACATCATAACTAATTATGCATGAGGCTTTGAACCAGAAGTTGGCCATGTTGGAGGATATACACAAACTCTCGCAGCACACATTTACTATAAAAGATATGTTCGAGAGGTTGTTAGGCTCAAGAATTCCTTTTGTTTCTTCGCCATGCTCTTTGTACTGTAATTGGATGCAGGCACAACTCTATTCGGTACAAGGGGACTTATAAGTTCTTTAGAATTCCAGCAATTATAAATAATCAAGGAGAAAAAATAAGATAGTTGTCCACGGAGCATAGACATCAATGGCTGTCCAACATAAACCGGGCTGATCTAAGCAACGAGAAAGCAAAAACCACACAACTCTACAGTGAACATTTTATCAATGGTAAGTACTATGAACTAGTTATTAATGAAAGATTGCAATATATATATATATATATATATATATATATATATATATATATATATATATATATATATATATATATATATACACAGTGGTGCTTGAAAGTTTGTGAACCCTTTAGAATTTTCTATATTTCTGCATAAATATGACCTAAAACATTATCAGATTTTCACACAAGTCCTAAAAGTAGATAAAGAGAACCCAGTTAAACAAATGAGACAAAAATATTATACTTGGTCATTTATTTATTGAGGAAAATGATCCAATATTACGAGTGGCAAAAGTATGTGAACCTTTGCTTTCAGTATCTGGTGTGACCCCCTTGTGCAGCAATAACTGCAACTAAACGTTTCCAGTAACTGTTGATCAGTCCTGCACATCGGCTTGGAGGAATTTTAGCCCATTCCTCCGTACAGAACAGCTTCAACTCTGGGATGTTGGTGGGTTTCCTCACATGAACTGCTCGCTTCAGGTCCTTCCACAACATTTCCATTGGATTAAGGTCAGGACTTTGACTTGGCCATTCCAAAACATTCACTTTATTCTTCTTTAACCATTCTTTGGTAGAACAACTTGTGTTCTTAGGGTCGTTGTCTTGCTGCATGACCACCTTCTCTTGAGGTTCAGTTCATGGACAGATGTCCTGACATTTTCCTTTAGAATTTGCTGGTATAATTCAGAATTCATTCTTCCATTGATGATGGCAAGCTGTCCTGGCCCAGAGGCAGCAAAACAGGCCCAAACCATGATACTACCACCATCATGTTTCACAGATGGGATAAGGTTCTTATGCTGAAATGCAGTTTTTTCCTTTCTCCAAACATAACGCTTCTCATTTAAACCAAAAAGTTCTATTTTGGTCTTATCCGTCCACAAAACATTTTTCCAATAGCTTTCTGGCTTGTCCACGTGATGTTTAGCAAACTGCAGATGAGCAGCAATGTTCTTTTTGGAGAGCAGTGGCTTTCTCCTTGCAACCCTGCCATGCACACGATTGTTGTTCAGTGTTCTCCTGATGGTGGACTCATGAACATTAACATTAGCCAATGTGAGAGAGGCCTTCAGTTGCTTAGAAGTTACCCTGGGGTCCTTTGTGATCTCACAGACTATTACATGCCTTGCTCTTGGAGTGATCTTTGTTGGTTGACCACTCCTGGGGAGGGTAACAATGGTCTTGAATTTCCTTCATTTGTACACAATCTGTCTGACTGTTGATTGGTGGAGTCCAAACTCTTTACAGATGGTTTTGTAACCTTTTCCAGCCTGATGAGCATCAACAACGCTTTTTCTGTGGTCCTCAGAAATCTCCTTTGTTCGTGCCATGATACACTTCCACAAACATGTGTTGTGAAGATCAGACTTTGATAGATCCCTGTTCTTTAAATAAAACAGGGTGCTCACTCACACCTGATTGTCATCCCATTGATTGAAAACACCTGACTCGAATTTCACCTTTAAATTAACTGCTCATCCTAGAGGTACACATACTTTTGCCACTCACAGATATGTAATACTGGATCATTTTCCTCAATAAATAAATGACCAAGTATAATATTTTCATCTCGTTCGTTTAACTGTGTTCTCTTTATCTACTTTTAGGACTTGTGTGAAAATCTGATGTTTTAGGTCATATTTATGCAGAAATATAGAAAATTCTAAAGGGTTCACGAACTTTCAAGCACCACTGTGTGTATGTATATCAATATTGGATTGTTTAATAGCCTGGTCATGCAGAAACTCACCGTTGTCAAATGTGACAAAGCTGTGATCATTGAGTGTGTGATCCAATAATCAAAGGCTTCTACAATTATTTCATTTTAAAAAATTTTGATGCTGCTGCTTTTATTTTGCTTTTTCTTTCCAATAGGGAAACCAGCCTGATCGCTACAATTTTACAGATCCAGACTGGGCTCCAACACAAAATATGGACCACAACAAAATCAAAGATGGTATTAAAGTGGTAGCTAGAAATGCGAGGCTTACAGAGCGCAGAAAGAAATGCAAAATTATTGAATAATCTTCCCAAATGATCACAGAGTCAATCGAACAAAATTCATGTCAATCCACTACCTCAAATACTGCAGCCTCCTCGCCTGGTGAGTGCTCTTTTATAATTAAATGTTATACAGTTGTGTGTTTTCAGTTGCAAAGTGTTCACCCAGCCAGAGACATAAAAAATATAAGCCTCCATTGATTTGTAGGCTTGGTACCTTTTCTTGGAAAGGCTATCCAGTGAGTTAAAATAAGTCGAATAAGTTATGTTATCGCTTGGAATGCTGTTTACAGGCACCTTATTGTTTGATTGTATATCCTCCAACATGGTGGCAGTCAATGGCACAAGCAGTTTTGGTCATGTGGTTGCAAACGAAGAATTAAGAACATCATAGTAATACCAAGTATGACCCATATCCCACCTCAGCTTTCGGTTTTTGGCTGACAAGAGTGGGCTTCTGTTACAGCTCATTCACCTTGAGAAGTGGTTAAAGATGTTAAATGGTGGTTCAACAGTTACTATAGCCTTCCTGCCAGATCAAACCAGTTCGAACTTTCTTCTCGGTCCTCTCTCATCAACAAGGCCTTTTCATCTGCAGAACTGCCAATCTCTGGATGTTTGTTTCTTTCTTTCTTTCTTTTTCTCACTATAATGTGCAAACTACTGTGCATCTTTGCACTATTTTGTGTAAAACATTGTGCATGAAAATCAGCAGTTTCTGAAAAGAGTGAACCAGTTCATCTGTCACCAGCAGGCCTGCTATGGCCAAAGTCACATTCTCTGAAAAAAGAAGTATTTAAATCAATACAATAAGGAAGAGATGGTGAGTCTTGCTCAGCAACGTTGCTTCGGTGTCCTTTCATGCTGCTTCTGTAAGATCAGCAATGGCATGGCATTGCTTTTATAAGTTGGACAAATTAGTGATTTTTTTTCTCATTGTTTCTTTTACAATGCAAATTATGTCAGCTTGCACAGACTTGAGTGCAAGATATTTGCTGATTAGTCATCTCATACAGCAGTCAAAGTAGCGTGTGTGTGTGTGTGGTGCTACAGATCTGAACATGCAGTAAGCTTTACCACATTAACAATCTTTCTCCACAAGTACCACCTTTTAAGGCAATGTATAACGTATAATGCCAGAACTTGCACTTGGAGGTGTTTGTGGATATCTGAACCCACAAACACATATTAATGAATGTTGTGCCTCAGTGAGCAATAATGACATTAGCCTTATAAGGTCAATTTATTAACTATTTTAATGAAAGCAGTACTTATAGTATACTGTATATGAGAACATATGATATTCAGGGGTGGTTTGTAAATAAATGTTTTAAGGAAGACCCAAGCACAACAAAACCAAATCACCAATAGTTGTAAGACCAGTACACAGACTGCTATTAAGAAACATGGCTTGGGCTGATTTCTATTTAGCCCAGACTGTAGACTTATGGGGGTGGCGTGGTGGTGTAGTGGTTAGAACTGTCGCCTCACAGCAAGAAGGTCCTGGGTTTAAGCCCAACAGCCGACGAGGGCCTTTCTGTGTGGGGTTTGTATGTTCTTCCTGTGTCTGCGTGGGTTTCCTCCGGTTTCCCCCCACAGTCCAAAGACATGCAGGTTAGGCTAATTGGTGGCTCTAAATTGACCGTAGGTGTGAATGTGAGTGTGAATGGTTGTTTGTCTCTGTGTCAGCCCTGTGATGACCTGGCAACTTGTCCAGGGTGTACCCCGCCTCTCACCCATAGTCAGCTGGGATAGGCTCCAGATTGCCTGCAACCCTGTAGAGCAGGATAAGCGGCTACAGATATTGGATGGATGGATGTATGTATACTTATGCAACCAATCACTGTCAGATGATTACCCAGCGTGAAACGCCTTCTAGATGTGTGTGCATTTGGGCTGATATTTTTCACTAGAACTCACCTGCACAGAGCCCTGACCTCAACCCCATTTAACAATTTTAGGATAATTTTGGAAACTGACTACACCCCAGGGCTCCGCACCTAACATCAGTGTCTGACCTCTCTAATGCTCTTGTGGCTGAACAAAAGGACAATCATGGCTCAACAGTTAGGGCTCTGCATTACTGAGCTGAAGGTTATGGGTTCAAGCTGCCACTGTTGGGCCCTTAGCCCTCTCTGCTCCAGGAGCACTGTGTCATGTACCCCCTTGTTGTACGTCATTCTGGAGAGTGTCATGAATGAACACAAACCCTTCCCACGTGACATCACGACAAACGCGGCCGCCATTTTGGACATGAACTACCAGTAGTCTACCACAGCCAACAACGAGGAACGACGGCGAAGCATTGAAAGGAATATAGCCATCAAAGAAAGTTTTTACTTTCAGCAAGACTTCCATCATGCCATTATATTGTTGTGCACCTGGATGTAGTAACCATCAACACACAAGGCAAGATTTATCATTTTATCGGATCCCGACAGATGCTGACCGACGGAGAAGATGGATGGTCTCTAAAATATTGGCAAAATGATGTTTATTGACATAGCAATTGTGTGTAACGGGAAGCATTTGCATATCCATAGTGTTTTGTTTACATCAAAGATAAAATAAACCAATATGACAACGACTGCTGCTGCCAGGTGGGGGACACAAACTAGTAGAAAGGAAGTGTGCCAACAGACTTCCTTTGTGGTCGATTCTGCTTTAAGGTAAGATGCATTTAATTATTCGTCTGCTGTGGGTTTGGAATCGGTAGCCTGACTGATTCGTTCATGTTTGTGGTGCCATTTGTTTGTTGACGCGTGTTGAAATGGAAGATTGGTTGTTGACATGATTTCCAGTGATGCTTTGGTGCTGCTGTGGATCAGATGTGTTGAGTAGCCTGACTGTTTTTTTTTTCTTGCGTGTGGTATCATTGTTGACGCGAGGTTGTTTTTTGAACATTCCAATGCGGACATGATTTCCCCTGATGAGTTATGACTTCAGACGCGATGCGTGTGTGGAGGTGTGGAGTCCGCGTGATATGTGCGTAAGATAGGCTTCTCATATGTTTGGAGATCCACGCTCCGAGACAAGCGCAAGCACCACCACCCCCCCAGGGAAAAAAAGGGACCCCCCGAAAATATCGGCATAGTTCGAACACTGGGTTGGAGAAAGTAATGGCAAATAGTGAGTGCACAAACCATAGAAGGTAAACTGCACACAGCGCCAGGGCAGTGTGATGGTATGTCTACTTTTAGATTGTGTTAGCTTATCAATGAACACACTCGTCACTCGACGAGTTTCACATCTTTACGACGGATACTTAAATGTGTGTTAGGTATTATTGTTGCAGTCTAAGCAGTCATTGTAGCAGCTAGATGAGCGAGAACCGAAAGGGTCTGTGCCATAAACCGTTATTTCTTCATGTCCAAAATGGCGGTCGCATTTACGAAGGTCACGTGAGTGAAAAGGGTCTATAGAATCTAGTGGAAACTCTTCCCAAAAGAGTGGGGGTTATTATGTTTACACTGAGCATATCTAAGGTGTAAAGTGAGATGCTCCAACCAGGTCTACATCCACTGTACGGTATATTTGTTTCTTTCATCTACTTTAATGTTGAAGCTTCATAGTAACAGTCAAAGAAAGTTTCAGACTAACAAGAGATTCAATTTTACTCAACCACATCTGAAACTAACATACAGATACACTCACAACACCCTTCCTTTCTCGTGGGAAAAGTGACAGTCAGCTCTACTGAACAGGAAAACAAGACTCGTTAACGATTCTCTAAGGGACGTTAAGCATAACAGAAAGTTAACCCTTATTTCTCATCAGAAACTGACAAAAGCCTCAGTAGGCATTGAGATGTTGTGAGAGAGAGAGAGGTTGGTATGGTGTTTGCCATACCACAAACCTTTCACCTTTCTATCTCAAAAAAATGGGACGTGAAAAAAAATATAAATGAAATTTACTTGGTTTATGTTTAAGCTTCTTCCATCCTATTTACTGTACATTCTTGTCTTGTGCCCAGTGTTCCCATGATAGCATCTGGCTCCATCAGAGAAGTGAAATTAGTATTAGAAAATAATTAAATTTTACATCCAGTAAGGTACATTTTTGGCCAGCATAAATGGCTCACACTATGATTTAATGTACAAATAACTCAGCTTTATCTAAAATAAAATAACATACAGTATGTCTGACACTCATCTTCAGTAACCACTTTATTCTGATCAGGAAGTTGGTGGATCTAGAGCCTATGTTTGTCACAATGCAAGATAAAGGCACCTCGCATACACACCTAGTGTGGCTAGTCTGCCTATCTGCATGTTTTGGAACATATAAGGAAACCAGAGAACCGAGAGGAAACCATGCAAACACAGAGAGCATGCACAGAAATGTCACACAGATAGCAACCAAAGCTAAGGACAGAACCAGTGACCCTGGAACAGTAAAGCCTCACTCACAACCCACCGTAAGTATTTTGGACACGCACGGGTCGCAAGGTTTGGTAGCTCGCAGCCGTGCCGCAGGGTTGCGGTGAACCCGGGGGAAAGTTTGGGGCAGGAGTACAGGCAAAATACTTGTCAAGTACAGGTTGCACGCCTGACTCCCTTGAGGCGTGGAAAAAATTGTGCCATTAGCCCGTGGAAAGCGTATATCTGACGCACGTGATCAGTGTGTGTTCAGTGAGCGTGGAGTGCGTGTGACATGCATTTTACCAGTTTCCTGCACTATGAGTATGGGCCGCACTTGTGAAGCATGTGTGACGCATGTGATTAGCATGTTACAATCACTCCTAACTTGCGTGTGATGCAAGCCAGGAGTGGGTATAAAACCAGCGTGTCTGCAGCGTTCTGCATCTGTCTTTCGACTGAAGAACATTGGATATTGTGGCAGTGGGGGCGTGGTCAAGCGTCGGTCTGTGACCGGAGGGCGGAGTCAGGGAAGGCAAGTGGCAGAATCACTGCACCTGATGTTAATTAATGTGTTTGTGTGTCTTCCCCAGTGACCGCGCCCTATTTAAGGAGAGAGAGAGAGCAGAGGGAGCTCTCTCCCCAACCAGATGACTTATGTGTGTGTACGCATGCGGCTGGGAGAGTGTGTGTATGCAACTGAAAAGTGCAAATAAAAAGAGTTTTGTGAACTCAGTTCTGGCCTGCCGTCCTTCTGTGCTCCACCCACCCATACGAACTGTCACAGTGGTGCCGAAACGCCCGACGAGCTTCCTGTTGTGCCAGCACCAGGGCCTCGAACCGTTGTTCTTGCTCCTTTCGGAGAGCGAGCAGCGCCTGGTGCTGGCTCTGTTGGGCCGTGGTGAGGGCGTGGATCAGGTCTGCAAAGGGGGAGGACTCCATGGGGCTGTTCTCTTCTGTGCTCGCTCCCGGGTTTCGGCACCACTGTGACAGTTCGTATGGGTGGGTGGAGCACAGAAGGACGGCAGGCCAGAACTGAGTTCACAAAACTCTTTTTATTTGCACTTTTCAGTTGCATACACACACTCTCCCAGCCGCACGCATACACACACACATAAGTCATCTGGTTGGGGAGAGAGCTCCCTCTGCTCTCGCTCTCTCTCCTTAAATAGGGCGCGGTCACTGGGGAAGACACACAAACACATTAATTAACCTCAGGTGCAGTGATTCTGCCACTTACCTTCCCTGACTCCGCCCTCCGGTCACAGACCGATGCTTGACCACACCCCCGCTGCCACAGATATTTTGTGGGAAAAATGAAAAAAAATTCAGTTTAAAGTTGAGAAAATGGGACCCAAGAAGAAGCGAGCAAAAGTGAAGTAACCCAGCCTGAAACAGCAGAGGGGGAGAAGGAGCAAGAATTTGATGATGATGGTAGCAGCACCGGAGAGCCCTGCACGGACAGGGAGAAGTATGCCTTCAAGCCGGCAGAAGGCACAGCACTCCGCCAGAGGTATTTTCCCAGGTAAATACACATGCTTTAAACATTCATTTCAGTATCTATATGCTTCTGTAACTAATATTATATATGCTGATTTTCATGCATGTTTCAGCTAACGACGCCCAGAAGTGAGGACATTGCAATCCCATCATCGCTGTCAGGTCATTGTGCCATGCTCAGTGATGAGGACAAGGACATCCTGACACCCCGTCCCACCACTCAGCAGGAGTAGGAACAGGACAGCAGCTCAGAGTCAAAGTGTCTTTCAGTGCCCAAACTGTTGGGCTATTTAGTTGGGAATTTTTTACAATGTAATAAAATGCGTTATTCCCTTATAATCATGTTTTATTATTTGATGTTTGCATGGTAAATTAACATATACTCAAATAAAAACAGCAAATGAGGTGGTCTTCTTCCCTTCTACAATGCTACATGCTACATGATCGGATCCTTGGTTCCTCCCTAATATATATACCCAGAGTCTTGCCCCTTGTATCGCGTGCGGATCGCATGCGCTGCATGTAGGTCATGTGCGCTGCGTGCGGGTCACATGCGCTGTGTGCACGCCACACATAGGGGTAGAAAGTGAGATCTACTTCTGTCTTGCGGGATGCACAAATAGCAAGTGTGGAATACTTGTGTAGTACTTCTGAGGCAAGTCACTCGTACAATGACTGTGCATCACGCGTGCGTCTTACTGTCATCACAAAAAGCCCCTACTAGCTGCGCTGCTGACTTGGTTCAGGCATACAAAAGGAGTACAGGTCCCGTACGTAATGTATGCATTCTTGATTTGTCGCAAGACCCGTAGAATTTGCATATGCAGGACCAAAAGTCTACATGAGCAGTCTGTGACCTTCTACGGCACTGAACACACGCAAGTGTTGCGCAAGTCTCAAGCACGGTTTTGCCAAATTTTTTACCGTAGACCGCCCATAGCAACACATACGGCGGGTTGTGAGTGAGGCTTAAGGCAGCAACACTACCGAATGTGCCACCATGCTGCCATATTTGTGGAACTATGGATACTCTGTTTTTACTTTTAACAGAACAATATTAACTATCCTATTTTTAAGGTAGACGTATTTTGCTGGATTTGCAAATATGAGACCATGCTGCTGTTTATTCAGCAAAGCTTACAGTCTGCCTTCTCTTCTGCTTGCTAGAATGGGCTACTTGTTTAGTGATTTTTAAAATCAGCTAAATTTGGTAGCAATTTTTAAAATCTGCAGTGCGGCCAGCTGCGCGCTGGTCGACTGGCCAACCCCATGCCTCCGCTCCTTGTTTGAAGAGCGCGAGAAAGGCTTCCAGATCATCGTGCGGACCCATCTTTGTTAGGGTGAGGTGGGGAGGGTCTGCTCCGGTGGTGGTCGTGGACGCCGCCAATGGAAGCAGGTGCCGGAACGCCTAGCAATCTTCCTGTTGGGCCAGCACCAAGGCTTCGAACCATTGTTCTTGCTCCTTTTGGAGGGCGACCAGTGCTTGGTGCTGGTTCTGCTGGGCTGTGGCGAGGGCATGGATCAGGTCCTTGAATGGAGAGGACTCCATGGGGCTATTCCCTTCTGCACTCGTCCCAGGTTTTGGCACCACTGTAGAGAGACCCTGATGTGGGTGGAGCACAGAAGCATGGCAGGTGGCTGTTTGCATCTTAATTATTTTATTTATTGTTGCTTTTCAGCACACAACTCAAACTCTCTCTCGCACATACACAGGCTACTATCAAGCCCTTGGCACCGACCTCCCCTTCTCACTCCTTTTATAGGGCGCGGTCACTGGAGGAGACACACAAACACACATTAATTGACAACAGGTGTAGCGATATGACCACTCACCTTCCCTGACTCCGCTGTCCATTCACAGACTGACGCTCAGCCATGCCCCCGCTGCCACAGAGATATGTCCATAGTATCACAGCTTCCTCATGACTATCATACTTAATATCACTGGTTTGGTGTTTATTCTTTCCAGGATGGTGTTATTTGTTATCCTTTCAGTGTACAGGGTTGTAAGATACCCTGAGGATGGTCAATTTAGAGCCACCAATTAGCCTAACCTGCATGTCTTTGGACTGTGGGGGAAGCCGGAGCACCCAGAGGAAACCCACACAGACACAGGGAGAGCATGCAAACTCCACACAGAAAGGCTCCTGTCAGCCACTGGGCTTGAACCCAGAACCTTCTTGCTGTGAGGCGACAGTGCTAACCACTACACCACTGTGCCGCCCAAACAAAAAACAATGACTTGTGAATAATCTTTGACCTGTATTGCATTCAAAACAATACAACAGCACATTATTTGTTTTACCGCATGAATTTTTAAAAAATAAACACATTTCAATTTTGATTCTCGCAACACATTTTTTAAAAACTTGCAACAGTAAAGTATTTACCACTTTATCATGCTGCCATTCCTTCTCACAACACTTAAAAGATGTATAGGGACTGTACATCATGATTACAGCACTGCTTTTAATACAATCATACCATCTATTCCGGTATCTAAGCTGACTGACCTTGGTTTCTGCAATTTCATCTGCAGATGGTTACATGATTTTCTGACAGGCCGTCTCCAGACAGGAAAAAGTTGGTAACAGATACTCATCTACCACAGTTCTGAATACTGGTGCTCCTCAAGGCCACTGTCTCAGTCCCTTGCTGTATAGTCTGTATACATATGACTGTGTAGCTAAACATCCTACAAACAGAAATATAAAATTTGCAGATGATACAATGGTGATAGAACTCATAACAAATAACAGTGAGATGAAGTGAGGAACCTGTCTATATGGTGTCATAACAATAATTTGTTCCTTAATGTGGAGAAAACAAAAGAGCTTATAATCGTCTTCAGGAGAAATAAAACTGTTCAGCTACCTGTTTACATAACTGACACACCTATAGAAATTGTTAACGGTTTCAAGTTCCTCGGCATCCATATTTCTGACTCCACCTCTTGGTCCCTGCACATTAGTTATGCCAGTAAAAGGGTGCAACAGCGATTTTATTTTTTAAGGTGTTTGAAGAAATATGGTATGTCCACAAATACACTCATCAACTTCTATAGGTCCACAGTAGAAAGCATCTTAACTGGATGCATGCTGGGATGGTTTGGTAGCATCACAGCAGATGACCATAAGCTCCTGATGAGATTTTGCTATTATTAAAGATAGATTGCACTGAGTGACACAGGACACTCAAACTGGTGAACGAATAACCCAATTGGTAATCCCAAAGAGCCGTAGGGAACTCATATTCCATGTGGCTCACTTTAATCCCATGGCTGGACACTTGGGGCAAGATAAAAAACACTAGCCCAAATAATGGCCCGGTTCTACTGGCCAGGGATTCACGGGGATGTCCATCGGTGGTGTGTGGCGTGCCGCGAATGCCAATTAGTAAATCCCGTGGCCACTCCAAAAGCGCCTTTGCACACTTTTCCTCTAATTGAGACCCCATTTTAGCGAATTGGGATGGATCTTGTCTGGCCATTAGATCAGTCGGCACAAGGGTATCGCTTTATTTTAGTTCTGGTGGACTATGCAATGCAATATCCAGAAGCAGTGCCTCTCCACAATATTTCAGCATGCAGTATTGCAGAAGCGGTCTTCCGCTTTATCTCCTGGGTCAGGATTCCGAAAGAAATCCTGACAGACCAAGGCACTTCCTTTATGTCATGCACACTGCGCAAGCTATATGGGTTACTGGGGATTAAGTCAATCTGCACCAGTGTCTATCACCCACAAACGGATGGCTTAGTGGAGCAATTTAACCAAACACTCAAGAACATAATCCAGAAATTCGTAAGTGAAGATGCACGTAATTGGGATAAGTGGCTCGAGCCTGTTATTCGCAGTACGAGCGGTCCCGCAAGCCTCCACGGGGTTTTCTCCATTTTAATTATTATATGGGCGTAAGCCATGTGGCATTCTGAACATGCTACATGAAAATTGGGAGGAGGGACCTTTGCCCAGCAAAAATGAAATTCAGTACATTCTTGACCTGTGCACAAAACTCCACACCCTCACGCATTTAACCCAGGAGAATTTGCGGCAGGTACAAGAACGTCAAATCCGACTGTATGACAGGGCACACGGTTTAGAGAGTTCACACCAGGAGACAAAGTACTTGTATTATTGCCCATGTCAGGCTCCAAATTAGTCGCCAAGTGGCAAGGGCCCTTCGAGGTCACACGGTGAGTCGGGGACGTTGACTATGAGGTGAGACGAACTGATAGGGGCAGAGCGTTGCAATTCACCACCTCAACCTTTTAAAATGCTGGAATGAGGGGATCCCCATGGCGTTGGCATTGGTAGTCCCGGAGAAGGTGGAGCTGGGACTGGAGGTGCAAAAGATAACATCTCGAACCCCTCCAGTCCCTTGTGGAGACCACCTCTCACTGGCCCAACTCACAGAGGTGGCCAAGTTGCAAAAGGAATTTTCCGATGTGTTCTCGCCCCTTCCCGGTCGTACCCACCTCATAGAACACCACATAGAAACGCCCCCGGGGGTGGAAGTGCGTAGCCGCCCTTACCGCTTGCCTGAACACAAGAAAAAGGTAGTTCGGGATGAACTCAAGGCCATGCTCAAAATGGGCATAATCTAGGAGTCCCACAGTGACTGGAGCAACCCAGTGGTCCTGGTTCCCAAGACCGACGGGTCGATCCAGTTCTGTGTGGACTATAGAAAGGTCAACGCGGAGTCTAAATTTGATGCATACCCAGTGCCTCGCATTGATGAGTTGCTTGATCGGTTAGGCGCTGCTTGCTTTTATTCAACACTGGACCTAACAAAGGGATATTGGCAGATCCCCTTGACTCCTCTATCCCGAGAGAAAACAGCCTTTTCCACACCGTTTGAATTACACGAATTTGTCACGCTCCCTTTTGGGTTGTTTGGGGCGCTCGCTACGTTCCAGCGGCTTATGGACAGGGTCCTCCACCCTCACGCTGCCTACACGGTCGCATATCTAGATGACATAGTAACCTACAGCCATGATTGGCCACGGCACTTAGAACACCTGAGGGCCTTTCTAAAGTCATTGAGGCGAGAGGGCCTCACAGCTAACCCAAAAAAGTGTGCAATTGGGCGGGTGGAAGTACGGTATCTGGAGTTCCACTTGGGTCATGGGCAGGTGCGTCCCCAAATTAACAAGACTGCAGCAATTGCAGCCTGCCCGAAGCCCAAGACCAAAAAGGAGGTGAGATGGTTCCTGGGGCTGGCTGGCTATTATTGTTGTTTTATGCCTGAGTATTTGGACGTCACCAGCCCGCTAACCGACCTCATTAAAAAGGGGGCTCCAGATCTGGTCCAGTGGACAGAGCAGTGCCAACAGGCCTTCTCTGAGATAAAAGCTGCATTGTGTGGGGGGCCACTTTTGCACTCCCCTGGCTTCTCTCTCCCCTTTATTTTACAGACTGACGCATCGGACAGAGGGCTGGGGGCCATTTAGTCCCAGGAGGTGAAGGGTGAGGAGCACCCTGTGCTGTATATCAGCCAGAAACTCTCAATGCAGGAAAGCAAGTACAGCACCATAGAGAAAGACTGTCTTGCTATCAAGTGGGCGGTCCTCACTCTCTGATATTACCTGCTGGGGCACCCTTTCACTCTCTGTTCGGACCACACGCCCCTCCAGTGGCTCCACCGCATGAAGGATACCAATGCGCGGATCACCCATTGGTATCTCGCCCTCCAGCCATTTAAGTTCGAGGTGATCCACAGGCCGGGGGCGCAGATGGTGGTGGTGGACTTCCTGTCCCGTCAGGGGAGGAAGTCAGCTTCAGGCTGGACAGCTCCCTGGCCTGAGTCGGGCGGTGGGGGTATGTGGCAGCGGGGGCGTGGCCAAGCAGCAGTTTGTGAATGGAGGGCGGGGTCGGGGAAGGTAAGTGGCTAAGTCATTCCACCTGCTGTCAATTAACGCGTGTGTGTTTGTTACAGGGACGGAGCATAAAAGGAGGAGGAGAGCAGAGAAAAGGAGGCTCCCGACCTGAATGCATGTGTGTGTGTGCGTGTGTCTGGGTGAGTCAGCTAGAAAGCTTGACATATAAAAAAAAAAGTTTGTAAGAACTACAGTTCCCACCTACCGTGCTTCTGTACTCCACCCACATCAGGGATTTGCTACAATTAATTAATTAATTAATTTCTTATGTTGTCTTTTGAATTGTATTATTTTATAGATTTTATGGGCTGAGAAAGCCAGGGCAAAGTCCATTTCATTGCATTTTTATTGTACACTAGCAGGTTACCCGGCGTTGCCCGGGTTTTGCAAAATTCTGGGTTGCCCCCAGACTTCCATGTCAAAATTGGTTAAGATCCGTCGAGAAATGGTGATGTTAACTCAAGACAAACAAAAATCCAAACATCCACCACCCAGGGGCCCCCTGGATGGCCAAATATGGAATTTCTGAGTTCTACCAAATTGTGGCCATCTCCTGTACCTACGTGCCAAGTTTAGTGAAGATCTGTCAAGAGTTTGTGCTGATAAATGTAATGTGAAAGGCATTGAGAGAGGGGGTGGGTGGATGTTGTGCCCCCCCCCCTCCCCAGGACCTCCCTGGAGCCCGTACATGAATTTTGTTTATATCCACAAAAGTCTGGGTCATCCCCGAACCTACTTGCCAAATTTGGTGAAAATCCGTCAAGAAATGGCGATATTATTTCAAGACAAACAAACAAACAAACTTTGCCACTTATTATATAGATTGTACTTTTTAAATGCATATGACGATAAACGGGCGGCACGGTGGTGTATTGGTTAGCGCTGTCGCCTCACAGCAAGAAGGTCCAGGTTCGAGCCCCGTGGCCGGCGAGGGCCTTTCTGTGCGGAGTTTGCATGTTCTCCCTGTGTCCGCGTGGGTTTCCTCCGGGTGCTCCGGTTTCCCCCACAGTCCAAAGACATGCAGGTTAGGTTAACTGGTGACTCTAAATTGACCGTAGGTGTGAATGTGAGTGTGAATGGTTGTCTGTGTCTATGTGTCAGCCCTGTGATGACCTGGCGACTTGTCCAGGGTGTACCCCACCTTTCACCCGTAGTCAGCTGTGATAGGCTCCAGCTTGCCTGCGACCCTGTAGAAGGATAAAGCGGCTAGAGATGATGAGATGACGATAAACTTGAAACTTGAACTTGATGGACTGAAGACACCAAGTGCTGAAGTGTTTGAGGTGTTATTTTGTCCCATACTTCTTATAAACAGGTCTTAAGGTGTGCAACAGCATGGGGTCGTCATTATCATATTTTTCAATTCAAAATTCACCACACATTCTCTATTAGGGACAGAGGGGACAGGCACCCTTGTCTTCCACAGCCATGCCTTTGTAATGTGTGCAGAATGTGGTTTTGCATTGTCTTGTTGAAATATCCCTGGAAAAGTTGTGATCTTGAAGGTAGCATACTGTATGTTGCTCCAAAATCTCAGTGTACTTTTCTGCATTAATGCTGCTATCACAGAAGTGTAAGTTACCTTTGCCAAGGGCACTGACACAACCCTATACCATGACAGACCTTGGCTTTTGGACTTGTTCCTGGTAACTGTCTGGATGGTCCTTTTGTCTTTGGTCCGGAGCACACAGCATCCATTTCGTCCTGAAATACTGATTCGTCTGACCACAATACACATTTCCACTGTGTGATGGTCCATCCCAGATGCCTCCTAGCCCAGAGAAGTCGACAGCGCTTATGGACACAGTTAACATAAGGCTTCCTTTTTTGTACAGTACAGTTCTAACTGGCATTTGTGGATGTAACTCTGTATTGTAGTGCTTAAAGACCAAAATCCAAACGCGTTGTTTACAATTTCAAAAGAGCTGACTGGACGGGACTTAAAGAATCCTTGAAGAGAATCCTGGTGATGTTGACTTATCGCTTGCTAATTGGAATGATTTGTTTCTTTCTGAGCATGTTCCTAAATTGAAAGTAAAGAATGTAAACAATCATCCATGGATTGATAATGAGCTTTGATAAATGCTTAAAAAGAAAGATGCACAGAGACGAAAGGCAATTAAAACTCGCTCGCCCTCAGCTAAGAAAAAGTACAATGACCTCCGGCGTTCTATGAAAAAAACTACTAATTCAAAAGAGGAGAGAGTATGCTGAAAATCTTAAAAGTTCTATTGTGGAACCCCAAATGTTTCTGGCAATATGTTAAGTCTCACACAACTAACAATTTATCTCTAACTTTTCTGCGGTTTGGTCACTCTTTCATAACTAACACTGAAGAAATGGCAAATGTCCTCAACCAGTTCTTTCATTCTGTGTTTAATCCGGCAACAACTGTACAACCGCCTAGCATCCAGTCTACCAACCAAGTGGGCGAGGAGTTGTGTTATGTTAACCTCAATATTGCTGAAGTGGAGAAAGTTTTTCAAAATCTTGACCCAAATAAAGCATGCGGTCCAGACAATGCCTTGTTGAAGAACACTGCAAGCAAGATAGCGCCATCCCTGTCTCAGTTGTTCAACATGTCCTTATCATTTGGTTCAGTTCCTGCTTTGTGGAAACGTGCTAACATTATGCCAATATTCAAAAGAGATGACCCATCTTTGTCAGAGAACTATAGACCTGTTTCACTACTTTCCATCGTATCCAAAGTCCTCGAACACTGTGTTTACAATCAATGCTTTGCCCACTTTGACAGATCTCTTTACCATCTACAACACGGTTTCCTAAAGGGAAAATCTACAGCAACACAACTTTTGGAGGTATACAGTGACATCTTGGATAAAATGGCAGGGGGTGATGAGATAGATGTAGTTTATTTAGACCTGTCAAAGGTCTTTGATAAGGTCCCACACCACCAACTATTAACAAGGCTAAGGGAACATGGTATTACAGGTTCTCTACTTGAATGGTTTCGAAGTTATTTAACGAATAGGCAACAACGTGTGGTACTTAATGGTGCTTTCTCTTCCTGGTTACCTGTAACATCTGGTGTTCCGCAGGGGTCAATTTTGGGGCCTCTACTCTTCCTCATTTATGTCAACGATATACCTAGTTATGTGCATCATGGATCAACCCTTGCACTCTATGCAGATGATTCTAAACTTTATCATATTATTGATTCTACAAGATCAGCACTCTCTCTGCAGGCGGATAAAGACTCGTTACATGATTGGAGTCTAGACCATGGAATGAAATTCAGTACTTCAAAGTGCAAAGTTTTACAAATGTCTAAGAAGAAAAAAAAAACATCAAGCAAACATATCACCTGGATGGGCAGGTCCTTGAATCTACAACTCAGATAACAGACCTCGGTGTACTTGTGACCAAAGATCTGTCATGGGGAACTCACATCAAGCACGTGTGCAAAGGCCAACAAATTGTTAGGGCTTGTGAAGCATGTCTGCTGGGACATACATGATACTGCGACAAGGCAGCTCCTCTACTGTACTTTAATGAGGCCCTGCCTTGAATATACATGTAATTTATGGTTGCCATACACAGTAAAGCACAAAGCTCTAATGGAGAACATTCAGAGACGTGCAACTAAGTTTATTCTAAATTACCCTCCTTCTGATGTCTGCTACACAGAAAGACTTAAATCTCTGAAACTTTTACCGTTGGAACATAGGCGTGAGATTAGTGACTTGATACTGTTTTATAAGATTCGGTCTGGCATTACTACTGCAAATTTTTCCAGCTTATTAATTTCTGTTACATCTTGTTATTCCACCCGGAACTTTGATGTTGCTAACTACCATCCTCTTTCCAGTCATAAACAGAACTATTTTCGGGAATCCTATTTCCCAAGAACTGCTAAACTATGGAACAGCCTTTCCTCAAACATTAAGAATGCAACTGTATTTAAGAGTCGACTTCATATTTTATATTTTGAAAAGCTACCTATGTACCGGCCACCATAGTCAGTTATCTATTTTATTAATTATAGGACATTAGAATTTTTTTTAAAAATTTATACATAATTTGTTTATATATTTTTATAGTTTATTAGCAATCTATATTTTTATTGTTTTTGTATTTGTGCAAGGGAAAATTGTCAATTGGGACTATCCGTCCTGTAATTTTCGCCTGTCAAATCAGTTCTGTACGGATTTATGACGAACTCTATTAAACTAAAACGAAACTAAATACTGAGCCCATGTAGTTATATCAGCTATAAATGAATGAATTATGGTTCTTGATGCAGTGCCATCTGAGGGATCAGAGATCACAGGTGTTCAACTTAGCCTTGAGCCCTTGCCCATTACGCACCGAAATTCCTCCAGATTCCTTGAATCTTTTAATGATATGCACTGTAGAGGGTGAAATATCTAAATCATTCCACACATTTGTTGACAAACTGGAGATCCTTAGCTCATCTTTGCTTCTCAAAGAATAGGCCTTTCCTGGAGACTGATTTTGTACCAAATCATGATTGCAGTCACCTGTTGACATCAGCTGTTTCAAACCACATTATTTAATTGATTTACCTCATTAATAAACTCTAAATTGCTCCTGTCCCAACTTGAATGGATGTATATTAACAAGTGAAATGAAGTTTACCAGACAAAACATGAAATATCTTGGGTTCATACTGTTGCAATGAAATGTACCCCGCCTTTCGCCCGTAGTCAGCTGGGATAGGCTCCAGCTTGCCTGCGACCCTGTAGAACAGGATGAAGCGGCTAGAGATAATGAGATGAGATGAGATGAGATGAGATGAGATGAGATGAGATGAGATGAGTAAATTTAGAAATCACTGCTTTCTTTTTTCATTTGAATTTTCCATACTGTCCCAACTTTTTCTGATTTGGGGTTGCATTTAGTGAAGTGATACACTAAATGGTACTTTCATAGACCAGTATGAAACTGAGCTGAGGTCAATGTTTGAGTGCCTTTTAACACGGGGAATCCAGTGAACTTTCCCACAGACCACAGACTTGCGTCAGTATAAAACGTGCTCTACAGTCTACTGCTGATTCATTTCAGATTATTCTATTAATTATCTTCTTATTAACCTATTTCGTGAGACCACAGTTTCAGGCTGCTTTCATGTTATCTATTGGAATTCTATATTCTATTATGGGTATAGTCATTTTCTTAACCACATTTGTTTCCACACGGCTTTCCACTGACCTGAGATCACAAGATCACAAGTCACCAAACCACCAAAGCTGTTCCTGAAAGTTAAAAAATTCTAGAGATTCTAGAGTTCTTCAGAGATTCCTTCCCAAAATCATTCTGTTTGGAACTCTTTATTATAGGGAACATGCAGGTTTAGGGTCCTACATAGAACTGGTAAGGGTTATATATGTATCCCCCTCCCCCCAACATCCATCCATCCATTATCTGTAGCCGCTTTATCCTGTGTAGGGCCGCAGGCAAGCTGGAGCCTATCCCAGCTGACTATGGGTGAGAGGCGGGGTACACCCTGGACAAGTCGCCAGGTCATCACAGGACCAACACATAGAGACAAACAACCATTCACACTCACATTCACACCTACGGTCAATTTAGAGCCACCAATTAGCCTAACCTGCATGTCTTTGGACTGTGGGGCAAACCGGAACACCTGGAGGAAACCCACACAGAACATGCAAACTCCACACAGAATTTAGTGTCGTCAGTCCACCTACCTGCATGTTTCGGACAGTGGGAGGAAACTGGATAAACCGGAAGAAACCCATGCTAACAATTGGAGAACATGTGAAATTCTGGACAGACAAGAACCTGAGCTCGGGAACTAACCCAGGCAATAATTCAGTTCTACCCACCGTGCCAGCATGCTACTCCTGGTGATGTCAAAATAATACAAAATATAAGAACATTAGGAGCACATGCTAAAAACAATGAAAGTATATGTTCTATTAGATATTAGCATGACCAAAAACAAGTGGGTGAAATTATACTTTCTAATAGTTGTTAGTACGACTTACGTAAGACTAAAAAGTATGAGTCATTTAGCATGTGTATAAGTCAGGTGGTGCTTACTGGCCCAGTCTGTGATGTTGCACAATGCTGGCTCTCTCTCTCTCTCTCTCACACACACACACACACACACACAAAGCATGGGTTATGATTATTGCACAGTTTTCACCTATATTTATTTATCTCTAGTTGAAGCATGTGTTCAAGCATGTGCCCTGGATTTGTCACAGGCACTCCATCGAGTTTTCCTGAGAAACACACAATGCTGAGGCAGCCAAAAATCAGTCAGCCTTTATGGACAAAGAATGCAGGTTGCTGTCACAATGGCGACAAAACAAAGGCTCTGCTTTCCAGAAGCCCAGGCGACCATAAAGAGGCATGTGACAGAAGCTGTTGCTGTTTTGCAAAGTCAGAAAGAAGTGGTGTGTTCTGCAGTAATGCCTCTGGGTGAGTAGTTGGTCTGTCAGATACCAAACCAGGAACGAAATGCCTCTGCCAAGACGCCGATCATCCATCCTGGGCCAGGCTGGTGCAGAAAGGCCAGGAAATGTGACCCGAGTGACCACAGGAAGTACCACAGCTTCCCGGGGCATCTTTGAGGGCTCAGCATCTTCCTACAGCACCAGCTGCCTGGGAGCCCGTGTGTCTCGCAGGGCACTGGGCATCAGCAGTGTCTTCCTGCAAGGCCTGCGCAGCACCAGTGCTCCGGTGATGCCCAAACATGGAGAAAGGGGTCACCTGTTGGGTGCTGAGGGCCTTAATAGCTGTCTCCTAGAGTACCGTGACAAAGTACATACCCTTGAGCAACTCAATCAGCAGCTGGAAGAGCAGATCCATAACTGCCTGGATCGCAAGGCCTCCAATGCTAAGATGTGGGGCGCTCTCAGGCAGGACTGGGAAGACATCTACAGACAGGTGGGCAGAACCGCACATCATGAGTGAAATTGTTTTAATTATGAGTGCAGATGTAGAGTATCACGGTCATGTAATCTTCTGTAATGTAACATTTCTCCACTCGTTCAAGAGGTTTCATCTGATCTCATAAAGCCTTAAAGACTCTCAAGTCTTTAAGAAATGTCAAGTCATGTGGCTTGAAATTACTGCTGTAAGAATAAAGTGCTGTGGATCAGTAAGGCTGTGGAAGTTGTTGGAAATGTTTGTGATTGTAAATGATCCTATGTCAGAGTAGTCCTCTGCTGTAAGTAGAAAAACATCTTTCAAAGATGAGCTAAAAGACAAGTGTCAGTCTAACAAACCCTTGCCATCTGCCAGGTTAGTGAGGCCATCCTGGACAACGCTCGGCTTGTGCTTCAGACAGAAAACATCCAGGCCAATGCTGAAGATCTTAAAGAGAGGTATGTGGGATTTACAAAGACTTGGAAAGACTGTGAAATGCTAAGCATTAAACAAATAAAACATTGCAAGCAACTGTTCTCACAAAAGGCGGTATAGTGGGTAACACTGTCGCCACACATCAAGAAGGTTCTGGGTTTGAGCCCAGTGGCTGACAGGGGGGCCTTTCTGTGTGGAGTTTGCTTGTTCTCCCCGTGTCTGTGTGGGTTTATTCCAGGTGCTCCGGTTTCCCCCACAGTCCAAAGACATGGAGGTTAGGTTAAGTGGCAGCTCTAAATTGTCAGTAAATGTGAGTGTGAATGGTTGTTTGTTTCTATGTGTCAGCCCTGTGATGATCTGGGAACTTGTCCAGGGTGTACCCCACCTTTCGCCTGTAGTTAGCTGGGATAGGCTCCAGCTTGCCTGTGACCCTGCACAAGATAAGTGGTTACGGATAATGGATGGATGGATTTTCTCACAGAAGTATACTTTTCCCACATAAACTGAACACTTGGAACTACAGTCAAATGTAAAGAGAAAACTGTAAAATCTGAACTTTTGTACAGTAGATTCTAACATCTGTCAATGTGTGATTTTTCAGGTTTGAACATGAGCAGCCTTTCCGTAAAGCAGTGGAGGAGGAGATCAGCTCCCTCTATAAGGTGATTGATAATGCCAATTTTACCAGGATAGACCTGGAGAACCAAATTGACAGCATGAATGCTGAGCTTCAAGACCTGGCCAAAGCTCATGAAGAGGTGAGAATTCAGACAGTGCATGTGCCAGGCAATAACAAAACACTAGTTTTGTTTTTCCGTCGGTTCCAGTTTTGATTTGAAAAACATGCTTTAGAGATAATGAGATGAGAATGAGAATCACTGTGAAAGAGTAGCCAACACAAACTCTAACATTTTATCCTCTGTAGGATGTGAGACAGCTCTATAACCAGTTGGCTAGCCATGGGATTGATGAACCTGAGCCACCTACTGAGACCAGTCTAGAACAGATATTGACTTTTATCTACTCCCACTGGGAAAAGGTCATTGAGAAAACCCAGGCAGAGACTGGTGCATACCAAGAGTGCAAGGTGAAAATAAAAAGACCTGCAATTATACTCTTTTTAAAAAAATTACAGTGATCACTTTGCATGTACAGGTGTGGTGATTGTCATTGTGACCAAGAAGGGGCAAATTTTCAAAATCAATCTCCAAATGCACCTTGGCTTTAAATAGTGAGCTCCTGAATGTACATTTATGTCAATTGTACTGCAAGGAACAGGGATGGACCAGTATTCCATTGTATCTTTCTTAACATGATAACTCTGTGTGTGTATAAGCAGAACATGGACAAAGTAGACAAAAAACTGAGTCAGGAGGAAAAAGTGCTGGAGAATCTGAAGACAGAATGTAATGAGGCAAATATAAAGATCCAGAACCTGCATGCTGAAACAGAGTCCATGAGAGCACTGGTATGAAACTTCATTTCCACCCAGATCTTTCTGTTCATCATACATTTATTTATCTCTGAATTTTTGCTCCTGAAGTCTTCCAACAGGCCACTCTGTTTATCAACTACTGGCACACTTCAGGCTTTACATGTACAACATTGCTCTATGTTCCTACATACAGAAACGAGGCCTGGATAACTCCCTGAATGATGCAAAGCACTGGCATGATATTGAGCTTCAGAACTTGGGCTCGGTTATAGGGAAACTGGAAGCTGAGCTCGCTGATGTGCGTGGAGACATTGAGCACCAACTGCGTGATTACGAGATGCTGCTCAATAACAAGAAGAGGCTAGAAATGGAGATTGGAACATACCATGGGATCCTGGATGGAGAAGAGAATAGACTCCACCCATCATTGTAAGTCTCTAAGCTATTACCTTTAAGACAACATCTGTCCTCTAATTCCATCCCTGTAGCACAGCCCACATATCCAGAATTACTTATGGTCCCCAGTTTTTCTAAGGTTTCTGCCCTGGACCATCATTTACCAAACTGACAAAAATGCTACAAAAATAGGTCAAGTCAAAGTCCCTCTCATGCCAGAATCTGGTATTCCCAGGCAGTCTCCTGTCCCAGTACTAACCAATTCTTTAAGGCATATGGGTGCAGCATCAATCTCCATTTCGATAGCCCTCGGCCTCTTGCCTATACAGCTAGGGTTACAGTGGGGGGCTAGTCCTCTGGTAACCGCAAGAGTTTGACTTCCCTACTTGCATCTATATTGCAGCGTGCCTTGCCAGACAGTAGTAAGTACCATTTTTATGATGGCCTTTGGTATGACCTGGCAGTGAGTAGAACTCACGATCTCCTGGTCGAGAGGTGGACACACTAACCACTAGGCCAACTCACAGTCTAAAAAAATAGGTAGGACAAATAAATAGTCAGGTCATGACCAGCATGGGGAGGCACAGTAATGGAGTAGGTACCTTTGCTACCTCACAGTTCCAGGATCCCTGGTTCAATCCTGAGCTTTGCATGTTCTCCACACATTTGCATGGGTTTTCCGTGTGTTCCCCAGTTTCCTCCAGCCTACCAAAAACATGCTAGTAGGTGGATTGGCAATGCAAAATTCCAGGTGTGTGTGGTTTATGTGATACACTGACATCCCTTCCAGGGTGTATTCTTATCTCACACCCAGTATTCCTGGATCCACTGCCACCCTGACCAGGACAAAGCAGGTACTGAAGATGAATGAATGATCAATTCTTTTCACATAAGGCTTTTTATTCTGCTTTCTCAACAAACCTCTTGTAAAGTGGAACGTCCTTACAGATGAACTCCTCTTTCCTCACTCCTTCCTCCAAGTTAAAAGAGTCACAATGATGTTCCAGTGCAGTAAATCTGGGTCAAGACTGGATTGTGTCCTGACACAGTGTTCCAAAATGAGAAATGAGCATGTTATATTGTTTTGCCCCCTACAGGTCACTGTATGGTAGTGTGGAAGCTGAAGGACAAACCCAACCTTTTCCTGAACAGCAGAGTTCTACGGATCCTGATAGTACCACAGCGTTTACTGAGTCATAAGACAGTGTGTTAAAAATAGCTAAGAGTACACTTTGCAAAAAAGATTGCATCTAGAACCCTATAGAGTAATTGCACTTGTCCATCAATATGAAACCCTGCAACAGAAGGTTGCAAGTAAAACCCTAAAATAATCTAAGCACCACCCTGTAACCATTTAAAAAAACCACATACTAGTCTATATCAAAATAGTGTACCAACTGTGATATATGAAGCTATAGATGTAGTGCAGTTTGCAACTTCTTCATGGGTGCCATAGGTGGTGCAGTGGATAGAGTTGCTGCTTCACAGCTCCATGGTACATGGGTCGATCATGACATCCCATCCTAGATGTATTGCCACTTCACTCCCAGTTTTTCTGGAGTAGACTCCTAATCCACAGCAACACTGACCAGGATAACATGGTTAACAAAGATGAATAAATGAATGAAAGTTTCTCATTAAAAATCAAAATCCTGAAATTAGAATGTTACGTCTGACTTTTCTTTTTGTAAAAAAAAAAAAAAAAGATATATGTTATTTACATGACACTCATGGACATGAATGTCATAGCAGTATTTGGTTTTCAGTGATTTTCTCTGAACTGTTTGGGTTTTTTTTATGAGGCAGATTATACAACATACATCTTGAATAGAAAAAAAATAAGAACTTGGTGCACAGCTTTAATTTATTTTGGGTTTTCTGAAATCAAAACAGGGTCAAAATTATACATAAAGGGTCAAAAATATACATATGACTCTCTTAAAATTCAGTTCAGTTCAATGTCCATTGGCAAATTTCACCTTGACCAGATGCTTTTGGTAGCCATCAACAAGCTTCTGGCAGAATTCTGGTTGGATATTTGATCACTCTTCTTGGCAGAATTAGTAGAGTTCAATTAAATTTGTGTGTATCCTGACCCAGACCTGACTTTTAAGCACAGGTGACATATTTTCTGTTGAGGTCAGGACCTGTTTTAAGCTTAATGTTAGCATGCTTTATCTATTCCACAACCAGCGATGATGCGTGTTTGGGGTCAATATCTTGTTGGAACACTGAAATGTTTCCAGGTTTCTGATGGTTTGAGGTTATGCTGGAGAATTTTGAGGTTTTTCATTATTCCATCCACTTTGTGCAATGCACCAGTTCTACTGGCAGCAAAACAGGCCCAGAACATGATGCTACCACCACCATGCTTAACAGTTGGTACAATGTTCCTCTGCACCTCTGGTCATTGTGGCCAAACAGCCTCATCTTTGTCTCATCTGACCATAAAACTGTCCTCCAGAAGGCTTTTTATTTATTCATGTGGTCAGCTGCAAACCTTAGTCAAGCTTGAAGGTGTCAATTTTGGAGCAGGGCCTTCTTTCTTGGATGGCAGCCTCTCAGTTCATGGTGATGTAAAACTCACTTGCCTGTAGACAGTGACATTGGTGTTCCAGTAGCTTCCAGTTCATGGCAGGCCTGTGGTTTGATGCTTCCTGAGTTGTTTCTGACCATTTGAACCAATTTCCTTTTAGCTGAGGGTGACAGTTCGGGTCTCCTTCCAGCAAAGGCTTGACTTGGCAAAATGGCTACACTTGCAAATTACTTGTACTGTGCATGCATACAGTTCTTTGCAATGATGATCTTGGAAACTGCAGTTGTTTAGAAACAGCTCCAAGAGACATTCCTGAGTTGTGTAAATTTCTGATCCTCTTTCTCAGATCTGCACTGAGCTCCTTGGACTTTCCCTTTATACTGTTTGTTGGTCAGTACAATGAGTGCTGTCAAACAAACCCTTTTCATGTCAGCACAGAGAAGCAGCCCCCCAGCATGGTAGTGCAGTGGTTAGCACTGTTGCCTCACAGCAATAAGGTTCCAGGTTTGAATCTCATAGCCGACGGGGGCCTTTGCATGTTCTCTCCCGTGTCTGTGTGGGTTTCCCCTGGGTGCTTTGGTTTCCCCTACAGTCCAAAGACATGTAGATTAGGTAAAATATCCAGCCACTGAGGTTGCACAAGCCAGTGCATACTCAGTGCCGGTCCCAAGCCCAGATAGATTGAGGAGGGTTGCGTCAGGAAGGGCAGCTGGTGTAAAACTGATACCAAATCAAATATGTGGAACAAATCGGCTGTGCTGACCCCTAACAGGAGCATCCAGAAGAAGAAGAAGACAGAGAAGCTATCAGCTATAGTCAGTCATGATCACTAACAGGTTAAGAGGTCTTGGCAAGCAACCATCTTGCTGTGGCAAGTTAAAAGACATTTTGGAACTTTCAGCACCACTGAATTAATAATCTAAGTGGGTGTGTGTAATTTTTGCCCCTCTATGTAAAATTTTGAGCCTGCGTTGATATAGGAAAATGCAAAATAAATGAAAACTCGCGCACCAAATTCTTGTTTGTTTCTTTCTTTCTTTGTTTAAAAGACTTCTATTAAAGATGTATGTTGCTGATGATGGATGATCAAAGATCAAATTGATAGCCCAATATTACCATGACATCCATGACCATGTATGTAAATATCTGACCACAACTGTATAGTGAGAGAGAGAAAATATTACACTACAGTATACTGTAGGTATAAGGTGTATCTGCTTTGACATTATTGAGGGATTGGAGATCAAACATTTATGTCTCAATATCTTCAAATCACAACATTATCAGACAGAATCGAATAACTACAAGTTTATGAAATGTTATAGGGTCAACATTTCTTGGAAACAAAAAAGAAATATCACAATAACTGCTTAAAGTTCACAAAAAAAATTTCACTTGAATCTTCACTGTTAGGTGATTAAGAAACAATTGCAGTAAACTGCTGTATGTAAGTAAAGGCTAGCCATGTCTACTGTATTTATTTAGACCATTACATTTTTCCTTAAACTACAAAGAGTGGCTATTATCTAAAACCAAACAGGAATATTTTAAAAGTTATCATGTTGTTTATCCAAACTACAGATCTACTTTATATTTCTGGCAGTGAAAGTATTTCTCCAGAAGTGATGTTTGTTTCACAAATATACTTTCGGGTACAATTAAATTTTTCAATATTAGATGGAATTATGAAACACTCATATTCTCTCAGTGTGTGTTGCTTATGAAAAATTGAAAGAGGAGAAGACGACAAAATGAATTTTTGCCTTTATAAGCATGGCTTCACTCTGCGGCTACACCTATAGAAACATTTCCATAAAATATACACTTTTCACTTGTATTAATTCCCTTTCGCTCTATGCCTTGTATAGATTCCATAACCATTGCTAGTTGAGAGTTTGAGAATAATAAACCTCATCTCTCTAAGATCATACTTTCAAGTCACAGCCCAAAACACGCCGAGCATTTAATTGTATACACACTGCATGTTTTGAACATTTTCTCAGAAAGTAAGCAAAACCTCTCACTCTAAAATAACACCTCTTTGACACACAACATGATTTTGGTGTTTTTGACTGGGAGGGAAAAAAAAGAGGTCAAAATGAGAAAGGGCTGGTAGGGGGGCCAGGAGAATAACTGCCTTAATTGTCTTAGCCCACACCTCCACGCACCATAATAACACTCTGCGGTTCTAATGACATAGCGCCGAGCCAGCCACTCGGACGTCAGTCTGTAATCCATGTTATTACTCGACAGTTTAGGAAATCCACAAATTACAGCTGCAGTAATACTTTGGTTTGCAATGACCAAGCACGACATGACACTTTTGTGAATACAAAGGCAAGAAACAGGCGTGTTTATTCATCAAAGCTGAGACTTAATAGTTAAAAAAAAAACCTCCAAGTTAAAAAAAAAAAAAGTTATAAAATGGAGTCATCACATTGATTTTTCCTCAAAAAACAAACAAAACAATCAAACAAACAAAAAAACCTTGTAGTGTGTTACTGCTGTGGTCTGGTTGGGTCTCCTATGACAGAGAAACAGCCAGTACAGAAACGGTCAGGTGTTTTTGAGACGATGGGGGTCTCCCTCCTCAGCCGAAGACCCACAGACTGAGCTATAGCATTCTGTAGAACAAAAAAATGCATCATTTTAAAACTGGGGTTCTCAAAAGACTGGGCTTCTGGATTTACTCCCAGTAGAGCTTTTTTCTTTTCTTTTCTTTCAGAAACTCCATTTCAGCTGGGCATAGCTAGTAACTTGCGACTATCCCAGCAGGTTTACTAAGAAATAGTACTAGTCCAGTTCAAAACCCAGAGAAGCCATTAGTAACAAGTTCATCTACACTACCGTTCAAAAGTTTGGGGTCACTTTGAAATGTCCTTATTTTTGAAAGAAAAGCACTGTTCTTTTCACTGAAGATCACTTTAAACTAATCAGAAATCCACTCTATACATTGCTAATGTGCTAAATGACTATTCTAGCTGCAAATGTCTGGTTTTTGGTGCAATATCTCCATAGGTGTATAGAGGCCCATTTCCAGCAACTCTCACTCCAGTGTTCTAATGGTACAATGTGTTTGCTCATTGCCTCAGAAGGCTAATGGATGATTAGAAAACCCTTGTACAATCATGTTAGCACAGCTGAAAACAGTTGAGCTCTTTAGAGAAGCTATAAAACTGACCTTCCTTTGAGCAGATTGAGTTTCTGGAGCATCACATTTGTGGGGTCGATTAAATGCTCAAAATGGCCAGAAAAATGTCTCGACTAGATTTTCTAT
The DNA here is from genome assembly GCF_027579695.1 of Neoarius graeffei. Lineage (NCBI taxonomy): Eukaryota > Metazoa > Chordata > Actinopteri > Siluriformes > Ariidae > Neoarius > Neoarius graeffei. The sequence continues at coordinate 39,590,451 of NC_083569.1, forward strand.
TCATTTTACAACTTATGGTGGTAAATAAAAGTGTGACTTTTCATGGAAAACACAAAATTGTCTGGGTGACCCCAAACTTTTGAACGGTAGTGTACTTCTGGAGCCTTTTGTGAGCCGGAAGCGGAACCATCTATTTAATCAAACTCACCATCAGCACTTTTTCATCTCGATAACATTTTCAGTTTGTTTATTAGTAAACTCTGTTTCATCGGCTGACTTCCTTCTAAGGAAATGTGTAGGCTTTGAAGCTTAAGATCAGGCTTGTAATACTTGAGTCAGACTCGTGCCCTAATTTTAAGGACTCATGACTTGACTTGGACTTGAGCACTGATGACTCGGACTCGTGCATTAACTGCATTCGGATTCGTAAATTGGAGACGAGGACTCGGATTTTTTTCTTTATTTTTTGTAACATGCCATAATAATTTGGCATAAGAGATTTATATCTACATCAATTATTACACTAATTTTGTGCAAGAGAATGCACATTCACCTGTTCAGGAACAAACTAACGTTAACGGCGCTAAAATGCCTGGAGAGAAGCCCCTAGGATTGTCCACTTTGCCTATACAGACTTCTCGTGCAGTGGGGAAAAATGTTCCATATGTAGAACTATCAAGGAGATGACGGGGACAACCTCGAACTTCAATCAACATTTGGTAAAACTCCACACAGAGAAGGAAGTGACGACACACTACGTTCATTGCCCTGTTGATAGCGGGGCTTGCTGAGCGATGAACTAGCTAGTGTTCACCCTCTCTCATGTTATTTGCCCTGTTGATAGTGGGGCTTGCTGAGCGATGAAAAAGCTTTTTATCTGTAGTCTATTAACTAAAACGGGGCAGTCGAGCAGTAACGTTCATCCAACACAGTAGCAGAGACGCTTTCACATAAAGGCAGCAACAGCCACCCTCAAATGGTGCAGGTGACATCTGGTTCTCGGACTTGACTCGAAATTTTCTTTAAATGACTTGGACTTGAACACCGGGGGCTCGAGACTGGACTCGGACTCAAGGTTTAGTGACTCAACTACAACACTGCTTAAGATGTCTGTGAAGATTCTCAGTCATCCAGGTCATAGTAAACTGTGGGTGGTAGAAATGGGCAACTGGACGTGCTTGAAGATTCTTGAAAACGTTTCACCTCTCGTCCAAAAGGCTTCCTCAGTTCTGTCTGACTAATAGGGAGTATCAGATATTTATCCTCTCCTGGATCAGAATCAGAATCAGAATTCTGATGACCAGCTCATCTAAGGTGTCATTAGATTAGACAATAGATTAGACACCTTAGATGAGCTGGTCATCAGAATTCTGATTCTGATTCTGATCCAGGAGAGGATAAATATCTGATACCAGTGTTGCCAGATACTGCTGACGTCTTCCAGCCCAAAATATGTTCAAAACCAGCCAAAATGCACTTGAAACCGCCCAACTTGGGAGGGAAACCGCCCAATCTGGCAACACTGTCTGATACTCCCTATTAGTCAGACAGACCTGAGGAAGCCTTTTGGACGAGAGGTGAAACGTTTTCAAGAATCTTCAAGCAAGTCCAGTTGCCCATTTCTACCACCCACAGAACACTGCTTAAGATAAAATAGTTTTGTTTTGTTTTTTTAATTGAAAGGAACTTACGAATACAAAACGTAATCTCTTTATCTCTCAGACTCACCTGAGACTCGTCTAAAGGTCCCACCTCCACAGCTTCTATATGGATTTCTGGCTGAAGCATCTAAAAGATTAAGAGTAAATGAGTTCAGATGCTATAACCCCATATTACTGGCTTTTTATATGGGTTTTCCTTTTGTCCTAGACTATTAAACATACTCAATTATAGTAACTAAGCAACAGCATTTAAACTCCATGCATGACATTGTATACTGAACAGACAGATAAATTATCCTACCAGCTGAAGCCTGTCCATGGGCCCGGCTAATGAAGAGCTTTGGAGCAGAGCGATAAGCAGAAGGATCAGCACAGCTCCTTTCATCCTGGCTGCTCTTTTTGACGACCTTAAGTCAGGGTGCTAATGTTATATCTGCTCCTGCAAACATGAAAACACCCACTGGCAGGAGGGTGCGACTCACCGCTCTCATGTCACTCCTGCGTCACTTGGTCTTAGAGGCCAATCCATGGGATGAATAACTGGCGGAACATTTGGACAGACGACCACACCGCTAAACATTTGTTTCTTATGGGTGTGCAGTGCATCTATATCAGTGTTTCTCAAACTTTTTCAGACCAAGGACCACTTTGTCCCAAAAAAAAAAAATTTCAAGGACCACCTGTCAACACCCCCATCACACAAAACACACACACACACACACACACACCATACAGAGATGTGTACTATTAGGTGTTTTTAATTGAAAAAATTATGGTTAACTAAATACATTAAAGGCCTATCCATTCCATATCCTCCGTGGTTTTTAAAGGCAAAAGTATGGAGGTTTAAAATTCAGCAAACAGTTAATCAGAACATTTCATATCAATAGTTCGAAATTGTTCAAAATTAGGAGGAACATGAATGAACTGAAATGAACAAAAATTTTAGATTTAACAGATTACACTTACTTGTCTTCTGCTCAAAACTGACTCTTTTTTTCTTAATGGGAGGAGTGGTGCTGATGCATACTAAGCATCAGTGATTTAATATCTGGTTCCAAGCTGGACAGCTTTAATCTGAGATTGGGGGCCACATTGACTCGGTTTCACTTTTTAGTTTCCAACCCAACCAGTGCTGAAAACCCAACCTTGCATCTGTATGTGGATGAAAATGGCAGGAGTGTTTTTAATGCAGACTCAGCAAGTTTGGGGTGTTCTGGCTGCACATGAACCCAGAAATCTGTTAGTGATTTTTCCCCTAAATGCCATCTTTAGGGAGCCATCCGCTGCAATGTCCACTAGGCTGTCAACCTCTCTTGCAGATAATGCAGAACTGACACGTTCGATATGGGTTTTGTCTCCAAATGGATTTCTGATCCACTCCAAGTCCGTGTCTAATTCAATGTGGCACTTGAGTTTTGCTGGCTTCATTGCCTCGTTGGCTAAAATCTCATAGCACAGGACACAGTGGGGATTGGGATCTTCAGAATCCCCAGTCCAGAAAAATCCCAACTTTAGATATTCATTGTGGTATTTTCTTTTCACCTTTGCCGTTGGTTTAGTCTGCCGAGCTTGTTTTTCTTGTTCTTCCTGTGTTGGGGACTCAGTGCTAACTGAATCTTCTTTTCTTTGCATTTTCTCCTTATACTGTACATAGTTTTCACATGACGTCACAGAGTCGGGGATTCCCTAGTGGCGGCCATCTTGTGGGTCAAGCTTACCGTACGGGTCACTGAGCACACATTGTAACGCGCGAGTACAAAGTCTTCAAAAGAACCCAAGCAGGCTATTTAAAGCTAGCAATGGTGCACACCTGTTGTATTCACGGCTGTTGTAATAGGTCAGATGATGACGTCAAGCGGAGCTTTTATGGAATTCCCACTGTACGGGAGCACGAAGGCGAGCAAACAAAGAAACTCAGCATACAAAGGAGAAATCTATGGCTTGCAAGAATCCGATTTAAACTGTTTTTTTCTCATCTTTATACTTCCTATGTTTCATGGACTGTAACGGATTTGCTTATTTAGTAATTTTAATACAGAATTTACTTTGAAATTATAATCAGACACTCCAACGCCCCCTAAAAAAAAAAATCGGATCTGCGCAATTCAGCCGTGAGAAAGGTGGCATCCGCCAAAAGGTGCGCTGTAGAATATATAAAGTTGTATATATCAGACAGCCTTTAAAGTTTGATGAAGTCAGTTTCAGGCTTTGGAGCAGGCTTTGGCAGTTTCAGGCTTTGGCAGCCCTGCATAGTCACTTGAAAATGCATCTTTGTCCACTTCGTAGGGGTCAATTCCCCCAATCAAGGCCAGTTTGGCTGCATACCGTTGTCGTGAGATGTCGTCTAATGTATCTATATACAGTGGTGCTTGAAAGTTTGTGAACCCTTTAGAATTTTCTATATTTCTGCATAAATATGACCTAAAACATCATCAGATTTTCACACAAGTCCTAAAAGTAGATAAAGAGAACCCAGTTAAACAAACGAGACAAAAATAGAATACTTGGTCATTTATTTATTGAGGAAAATCATCCAGTGTTACATATCTGTGAGTGGCAAAAGTATGTGAACCTCTAGGATTAGCAGTTAATTTGAAGGTGAAATTAAAGTCAGGTGTTTTCAATCAATGGGATGACAATGAGGAGTGAGTGGGCACCCTGTTTTATTTAAAGAACAGGGATCTATCAAAGTCTGATCTTCACAACATGTTTGTGGAAGTGTATTATGGCACGAACAAAGGAGATTTCTGAGGACCTCAGAAAAAAGTGTTGTTGATGCTCATCAGGCTGAAAAAGGTTATAAAAGCATCTCTAAAGAGTTTGGACTCCACCAATCCACAGTCAGAGAGACTGTGTACAAATGGAGGAAATTCAAGACCATTGTGAAGGCCTCTCTCACATTGGCTAATGTTAATGTTCATGAGTCCACCATCAGGAGAACACTGAACAACAATGGTGTGCATGGCAGGGTTGCAAGGAGAAAGCCACTGCTCCCCAAAAAGAACATTGCTGCTCGTCTGCAGTTTGCTAAAGATCATGTGGACAAGCCAGAAGGCTATTGGAAAAATGTTTTGTGGATGGATGAGACCAAAACAGAACTTTTTGGTTTAAATGAGAAGTGTTATGTTTGGAGAAAGGAAAACACTGCATTCCAGCAGAAGAACCTTATCCCATCTGTGAAACATGGTGGTGGTAGTATCATGGTTTGGGCCTGTTTTGCTGCAGCTGAGCCAGGACGGCTTGCCATCATTGACGGAACAATGAATTCTGAATTATACCAGCGAATTCTAAAGGAAAATGTCAGGGCATCTGTCCATGAACTGAATCTCAAGAGAAGATGGGTCATGCAGCAAGACAACGACCCTAAGCACACAAGTCGTTCTACCAAAGAATGGTTAAAGAAGAATAAAGTTAATGTTTTGGAATGGCCAAGTCAAAGTCCTGACCTTAATCCAATCGAAATGTTGTGGAAGGACCTGAAGCGAGCAGTTCATGTGAGGAAACCCACCAACATCCCAGAGTTGAAGCTGTTCTGTACAGAGGAATGGGCTAAAGTTCCTCCAAGCCGGTGTGCAGGACTGATCAACAGTTACCGGAAACGTTTAGTTGCAGTTATTGCTGCACAAGGGGGTCACACCAGATACTGAAAGCAAAGGTTCACATACTTTTGCCCCTCACAGATATGTAATATTGGCTCATTTTCCTCAATAAATAAATGACCAAGTATAATATTTTTGTCTCATTTATTTAATTGGGTTCTCTTTATCTACTTTTAGGACTTGTGTGAAAATCTGATGATGTTTTAGGTCATATTTATACAGAAATATAGAAAATTCTAAAGGGTTCACAAACTTTCAAGCACCACTGTACTTCTGTTTGCTTGATTTTGCCGACATTGATCTTTATTTTAGAAAACTGACTATATAACTTCATAAATTCGTCCGAGATAACATAGCCGGTAATGGCGATGGTCCGTTTTGTTTGCCCCACAAAATGGCGGCTGGAGGGCGTTCCCCGGAATGCTGTGACGTCAGTGAAAACTATGTATTGATGCCTGTGTTGGTAGTGTCAGGTTTTTTCCTCTTAACTGAACCTGTCAGCCACTTCTCCATCCTTGTTGTTTCACTTTCAGTAAATTAAAAAAATCGCCACGAACACAAACTAGTTAGGATTAGCCTATTATATGTTCAGAATTTTCGTTTGCTTGTTTTCAGGTCTGCCTTCCTGTTTGCCTGCGAGGCAGAGATTTGTGAGGTGACTGTTGCCTAGAGACGAGAGGTGGAATAAAAGCACGTGCGCACTACAAGTTTTATATGGTGCAAATTCAGATGCAGAACGCTTTTTAAATAATAATAATGATGAAATTACAGGCCCGTTTGATTGCCGTGAAAAACAAGATTGGATAAATTTAACTTTCTAATAATGTTACAAAGCATACGCTAGCTTATCTCGAAAACAAGATCACCTCGCGGACCACACTTTGCGAAACACTGATCTATATCATAGAAGACTGAAATATGCAAATGAGACCTCTAACAAATAATTTTTTTTTAAAGAGTTGACTGTAAGCACAGTATCTAGTCATTTAACACAAATCCAGAGTTATTTCACACAAGTTATAAGAACATTTAATCTTTATTTTAAATACCTACTGATCATGTTTACAGATGTTTGATGGATTTTTATAGAAGTTGTGATTGTATTTCGCCGTGTTTGATGTAGCTCGCATGTTAGTCACAGTATGGCCATTTCCATAACACCAAAAAGGAGGACACATTGCAAAATTCAGTGAAGCAAAGACAAAAACAGAAAGTAATCCCAAACCCATAACACATAATGAGACTCTGGTGCACTTACCATGAATGAGGTTTATTTTGTCATCTTTAGATGATTAAAGTGTCCTTCACGGAAAAATTATAAAAATGAAGGGGCACCTGTGCTCTGACTTGCCTTTGTCCTTGTCTGTGCAGCATGTCGCTCGATTGTGCCTTTCCCTTTGCTACTTACACTACCGTTCAAAAGTTTGGGGTCACTTTGAAATGTCCTTATTTTTGAAAGAAAAGCACTGTTCTTTTCAATGAAGATCACTTTAAACTAATCAGAAATCCACTCTATACATTGCTAATGTGGTAAATGACTATTCTAGCTGCAAATGTCTGGTTTTTGGTGCAATATCTCCATAGGTGTATAGAGGCCCATTTCCAGCAACTCTCACTCCAGTGTTCTAATGGTACAATGTGTTTGCTCATTGCCTCAGAAGGCTAATGGAGGATTAGAAAACCCTTGTACAATCATGTTAGCGCAGCTGAAAACAGTTGAGCTCTTTAGAGAAGCTATAAAACTGACCTTCCTTTGAGCAGATTGAGTTTCTGGAGCATCACATTTGTGGGGTCGATTAAATGCTCAAAATGGCCAGAAAAATGTCTCGACTATATTTTCGATTCATTTTACAACTTATGGTGGTAAATAAAAGTGTGACTTTTCATGGAAAACACAAAATTGTCTGGGTGACCCCAAACTTTTGAACGGTAGTGTACATCCACATCACAACGACAATGTACGGCAAGTTATCCTTTCTGCAATAAATTGATCTTCGCAAAACTGGGTCTGTAGCTGGCCAAACTGTCTCTGACCTGGCGTGACCTCAAGCCACATGACTTACTTGGTTACGTTCAGCTATTGACCAATCAAATTTCAAATATTTGACACCATCTAAAGATTTGTAAAATCAAAAGTCTTTATGGAGTGTACAATTAGACAAAACCTATGTATTTATACCATTACTCATTTATTTTTTGTTCAGGCCAATTCATTCATTCATTCATTCATTTTATACCATTAGAGAAAGTATAAAATTGAGATGATCTCAAAAGGAGGACAAATGAGTGTCCGGCTCAAAACTGCACCAGGAGACGGATGTGTTATTTCAAAACTGGACCGTCCGACCTAGAACCAGACAGATGGTCACCTTAGTTAGTCACCAATCCTCCCTCCAAACAATTTAACAACACAAGACATAATTTGTTGAGCTTAAAAATCTTCGCCATCTATCCGATTGTTTTAGATAGGACTTTGGATTTGTGCTAAATGGCTTGTGTGAAAAGACTTTGGTGCTACATGACCGTAAACCGTAAGCACCCTGTCCAATCTCAGATGGATATCATGTCCCGTGGCTGATCCACATACAGCCGTGTGAAAAAGAAAGTACACCTTCTTTCAAGTCTAGGTTTTAAGTGTCAGGACATAACAAAAAATTGTCTGGTCCTTACCAGGTCTTAAAATTAGGCAAATACAACCTCAGATGACCAATAACACATGACATATTCACCCTGTCGTCATTTATTTAACACAAAGTAAGCCAAAAATGCAATAGCAGTGTGCAAAAAATTAATGACACCCTTCCTACTTCCATAGAAATTATGAAGGCAATTAGCAGCCAGGTGTTACTGATCAAATTAATTTGATTAATTGATCATCAGCAAGTGTGGCCGCCTCTTAAAAAGCAGAAGTTTTGGCAGTTTGCTGGTCTGGAGCACTCAGATGTATGTTAACGCAATGCCAAGGAGGAAAGACATCAGCGATGAGCTTAGAGAAGCAATTGTTGCTGCACATTAGTCTGGGACGGGTTATAAGGCCATTTCCAAACAATCTGAAATCCATCATTCTACTGTGAAAGATTATTCAGAAGTGGAAAACATTCAAGACAGTTGCCAATTTTCCCAGGAGTGGACGTCCCAGCAAATTTACTCCAAGGTCAGACCGTGCAATGCTCAGATAAAATGTTAAAAAAAAGAAAAAAAAAAAGAATTACATCTGGGACTCTACAGGCTACAGTTAGCATGTTAAATGTTAAAGTTCATGACAGTACAATTAGAAAAAGACTGCGCAAGTATGGCTTGTTTGGAAGGGTTGCCAGAAGAAAGCTTCTTCTATCTAAAAAGAACATGGCAGCACGGCTTAGGTTTGCAAAGATGCATCTGAACAAGCCACAAGCCTTCTGGAGCAATGTCCTTTGGACAGATGAGACCAAAGCAGAAATGTTTGGCCATAATGCACAGCACCACGTTTGGCAAAAACCAAACACAGCATATCGGCACAAACACCTCATACCAACCATCAAGCACGGTGGTGGAGGGGTGATGATTTGGGTTTGTTTTGCAGCCACAGGGCCTGGGCACCTTGGAGTCATTGAGTCAACCATGAACTCCTCTGTATACTAGTGCATCTCAAAAAATTAGAATACCATGAAAAAGTTCCTTTTTTTCATAATTTAATTCAAAAAGGTAAACTCATTACATGTAAAAGTTTACATTACATGTAAACTCATTACATATAAAGTGAAATATTTAAAGCCTTTTTTGTTTTAATTTTGATGATTATGGCTTATAGCTCATGAAAAAAGAAATCCAGTATCTCAAATTATTAGAATATTCCCTAAGATCAATCAAAAAAGGATGTACAATACAGAAATGTCCAACTTCTGAAAAGTATATTCATTTATACACTCAATACTTGGTTGGGGCTCCTTTACCATGAATTACTGTATCAATGTGGTGTGGCATGGAGGTGATCAGTCTGTGGCACTGCTGAGGTGTTACTGAAGCCCAGGTTGCTTTGATAGTGGCCTTCAGCGTATCTGTATTTTTGGGTCGGGTGTTTCTCATCTTCCTCTTGACAATACCCCATAGATTCTCTGTGGGGTTCAGGTCAGGCAAGTTGGCTGGCCAATCAAACACAGTAATATCATGGTCAGCAAACCATTTGGTAGTAGTTTTGGCACTGTGGGTAGGTGCTAAGTCCTGCTGGAAAAGGAAATCAGCATCTCCAAAAAGCTCGTCAGCAGATGGAAGCATGAAGTGCTCTAAAATCTCCTGGTAGATGGCTGTGTTGACTTTGGACTTGATAAAATACAGTGGACCAACACCAGCAGATGACATGGCACCCCAAATCATCACAGACTGTGGAAACTTCACACTGGGCTTCAAACACCTTGGATTCTGTGCCTCTCCACTCTTCCTCCAGACTCTAGAACCGTGATTTCCAAATTAAATGCAAAATGTACTTTCATCTGAAAAGAGGACTTTGGACCACTGAGCAACAGTCCATTTCTTTCTCTCCTTAGCCCAGATAAGACACTTCTGACATTGTCTCTGGCTCAGGAGTAGCTTGATATTAGGAATGCGAAAGTTGTATCCCCTTTCTTGAAGATGTCTGTTCGTGATGGGTCTTGATACACTGACACCAGCCTCAGTCCACTCCTTGTGAAGCTCTCCCAAGTTCTTGAATCAACTTTTCTTGACAATCCTCTCAAGACTGCGGCCATCCCTGTTGCTTGCGCACCTTTTCCAGCCACCCTTTTCAGCAATGACCTTTTGTGGCTTACCTTCCTTGTGGAGGGCATCAGTGATCATCTTCTGGACAACAGTCAAGTCAGCAGTCTTCCCCATGATTGTGGTTGTGTGTACTGAACTAGACCGAGAGATACACTGTGTTCATACTGTTTTACTCAAACTCGAAATGAAATATTCTAATATTTTGAGATGTTTTGTTTTTGGTTTTGTACTGTATGCCATACTGATTAAAATTAAAATAGAAAAATGCTTGAAGCATTTTAGTTTATGTGTAATGAGTCTATAATATATAACATTTTCACTTTCTTAAATAACTGATGGAAAATATTGAACTTTTTCACAATATTCTAATTTTTTGAGATGCACAAGTATACCAAAGTATTCTAGAGGCAAATGTGATCCCAAGCACATCAGCAAATCTACAGCAGAATGGTTGAAAAAGAAAAGAATCAAGGTGTTGGAATGGCCAAGTCAAAGTCCAGACTTCAACCCAATTGAAATGCTGTGGCAGGACCTTAAGAGAGCCGTGCATAAACAAATGCCTTCAAACATGAATGAACTGAAGCAAATGTTGTAAAGAAGAGTGGGACAAAATTCCTCCACAATGATGTGAGAGACTGACTAAATCATACAGAAAATGATTGCTTCAAGTTATTGCTGCAAAAGGTGGTTATACAAGTTATTGAATCATGGAGTGCACTTACTTTTTCACACACAGATTCCGCATTTTCACTTAATTTTTGTTAAATAAATAATGACACGGTGGAATCTGTTGTGTGTTGCTTTACACCTGAGGTTAGATTTGCATAATTTTAGGACCTGGTAAGGATCAGATGACTTTTTATGTCATGTCTTGATTGGTAAAACCATGTAACTGGAAGAGGGTGTACTTTCTCTTTCACATGACTGTAGATACTGTTCTGGACCATATCACATGTTCCTTAAACACTAAACACTATGTACGATATGTGCAAAAGTCTGCATAGTGTCAAAACTAAACACAGGATGGTATTTAATGTGTCAGGTTTGAGTTGTGTTCATTAGGGTTACCAGGTACGGTGAGGAAAGGCCAGTTTTGAGCTTTGTTGGAGTAGGAAAATACCATTCTAGTTCTGTCATCGTGACTCTTTTTTTTCCTTTCTCTCTCTCTCTCACATTCTAGCCTTGACCATAATATAACACCATGTTTTGGGTGTTTTCAGTTGTGGGGTGGGTGGATTCCGCAGCAGTGGCTCAAACTGCATGTACCAAACCAAAAATCATAGCAAATTGAGTCCACCACCAGTGATGCCTTTAATTACGGAAGCTAAGAACGGCCCTTCTTGCGGTCATTTTTTCATGCCGTTTTCTCACGATAACAAGTGAATTTTTCTCGTTATCTTGAAATAAAGTGCATTTTTTATGTTATTTATTAATTATTCTTCTTTAATTATAATTTTATTATTCATTTAGTTTTATGTAGTGTTTTAAATGTATTTTTTCCATTCCTGACAGACCAAATGGCTATGAAATCATGTAAATGGTCGGATCAGCACATTCCTACCCTACGCAGGTAATCCGCTGAATCCCTGAATGAGGATTTCCCAGTAAGCGTGGGTCATAAACTCACATTGATTAAAGGGTACCCACAGTGAAAAATACACATAGGCTCGAAATATTACATATTTTGCACAAATGTCGCAAGAAGCAAGAAGGTCCGGGTTCAAGCCCCGTGGCCGGCGAGGGCCTTTCTGTGTGGAGTTTGCGTGTTCTCCCCGTGTCCGCGTGGGTTTCCTCCGGGTGCTCCGGTTTCCCTCACAGTCCAAAGACATGCAGGTTAGGTTAACTGGTGACTCTAAATTGAGCGTAGGTGTGAATGTGAGTGTGAATGGTTGTCTGTGTCTATGTGTCAGCCCTGTGATGACCTGGCGACTTGTCCAGGGTGTACCCCGCCTTTCGTCCGTAGTCAGCTGGGATAGGCTCCAGCTTGCCTGCGACCCTGTAGAACAGGATAAAGCGGCTAGAGATAATGAGATGAGATGTGTTTTGACTACCCTGTTTTGTCAGACTGTGTCACAGTGCTTTTAAGTTCTTTTGTATTCCCGCTCACTCAAGTTCCTCTTCAGGGTGCAGCCATATTTCCATTTTGTGGGCAGAGTCAAAGGTCAGCATGACACAGAATTGTTGATGGGTTTCCCGTATCTTGATTGGCTCGCTGCTCCAGACACTGTGATGTAGCCGGATGTACAAAACAGTTGTTGGAAAAATAACAAATGTGATAATAAGGGAAAGCATTCTTTCTGTGTTCCATTGCAGACAACTGAGCAACATAAACAACTTGTCAAGTCAAGTTTATTTGTATAGCGCTTTTAACAGACAGACATTGTCGCAAAGCAGCTTTACAGAATCTGAATGACTCAAGACATGAGCCAATTTTATCCCTAACCTATTCCCAATGAGCAAGCCCGTGGTGACGGTGGCAAGGAAAAACTCCCCCAGACAACACAAGGAAGAAACCTCAAGAGGAACCAGACTCAAAAGGGAACCCATCCTCACCTGGACAACAACAGACAACATGACTATAACATTAACAGTTTTAACATGAAGACAGTTTCATTGATGGAAACTTGAGTGCAAAACTGTTCATGACAACTGCAGTCCCAAAGTTAGCAAGCTAACTGTAGTCCTCAGCCACAAAAGCATTAATGTAAGTGTCCAGAGCGTCCTCCAGGTGTGACTTTCAACTGTCCATATGGGGCCGTCCTCCACAGGCTCCAAACTTATTGAGCTAATTCATGATAATTACAAATAATTAACTCATCATGAGAAAACGAGCAATATAATGCAATCATGTTCTTGTTATCATGAGAAAACAACTCGGAAAAAAAATCATTTCAAGCACGGCCGTATTCAGCTTCCATATCGAACAGTTTGAACAATGACCTTGAGAATTGCCCCACCTCTTTGGATGCTCCAAGTTGTTTACTTCTCTGAATTTTCCTGATCTCGCTGTTCTAATTCTGCCTTCTTCAAATCAGATCTGGAGACCAAGATGATCTTTCTTCGACGCCATAGTCACCTTATGTTTTGGTTTATCAGAAAATACTCATTATTTTCCTTCCCCATACAGTGCCCTCTATGATTATAAGTTTTTCTCTGAATAAATTTCTTTCAATTAAAGGCTGAAGTTCTCATTTTTCCAGTACGAGATGGAGCGACTTCAGCAAAAGGTGAATTTTTTTCCTAAACCTTTTTACTCGACTTTACAAGGGGTGCCAATAATTGTGGAGGGTGCTGTAAATTGGAAAATACTCTTTACCCAGAATCTTTTGCATTTAAAGCTACAGAGCACACGATCTTCTATCCAAAATGAAATCATTATTATTGAATCAGGGTAGAAATGTGTGCACATACTATATCATAAGGGAGCATATATGACAAAAAGTTATCGCGTCCCGAACTTCAGGCATGTAAGAAGTCTGCTACATGGTGACCGGAAGTAGCTGCAGCCAATCAGTACAAGAACGTGAGTGAGTAAAAGAGTCTTATACTACACTAGGAGTGAAAAAGAGATTAAATGTTTGCATGCATGTTTGTTTTTTTCTGACCAAATAAGGTGTTTATTTGTTCTCTAATTTGGTGGGAAACTAATAAATGGTAGATGCTAAATGTCAAATGATTTATCGCTGTGAACTTCATATTTTAAATTCTGTTCTACTGGTTGAGAAGGGGGCGGCAGGGTGGTGTAGTGGTTAGCATTGTCGTCTCACAGCAAGAAGGTCCTGGGTTCGAGCCCAGAGGCCGACGATGGCCTTTCTGTGTGGAGTTTGGATGTTCTCCCTGTGTCTGCATGGGTTTCCCCCACAGTACAAAGACATGCAGGTTAGGTTAATTGGTGGCTCTAAATTGACCGTAGGTGTGAATGGTTGTCTGTGTCTATGTGTCAGCTCTGCGATGACCTGGCGACTTGTCCAGGGTGTACCCTGCCTCTCGCCCATAGTCAGCTGGGATAGGCTCCAGCTTGCCTGCGACCCTGTAGAACAGGATAAGCGGCTACAGATAATGGATGAATGGTTGAGAATGAATTATCTGGGGCATCTCTTTACCCTCAATGCCCATCTTATGGGGTATATAATGCTCTGTGGTTTTGGCTATACTGTATATGGTTCAAAGATAATGTTTTGACAGGTTAGAGAATATAGATCAGATCATAAAATGCACACATCAGAAACAAGCAACTGTGTTTCTCACAGTTGCTAGCGCAACTGAGTGGTCTTTTGGCCTTATAGCTGGACAGATCCATCTTGGATACAGATAGACATGAATCAACAGAGATATACCAGTGCACCAACCATGAAGTTTTACTCTTTAACCGGGTACACTGTCAGAAATAGGGCGACAGTAGGAGCACATTTCTGTCTTGCAAGGTACAATTTACAGACATCCCCGCCCCCCGGGGAATTTTTTTTTGGGGGGGGGGGGGGGGGGTATGGGGGTACTCCATCCATCCGTTATCTGTAGCCGCTTATGTGGTTCTACAGGGTCACAGGCAAACTGGAGCCTATCCCAGCTGGCTATGGGCGAGAGGCGGGGTACACCCTGGACAAGTCACCAGGTTATGGCAGGGCCACATAGACACAGACAACCATTCACACTCATGGTCAATTTAGAGCCACCAATTAACCTAACCACGTCTTTGGACTGTGGGGGAAACCGGAGCACCCGGAGGAAACCCACGCAGACACGGGGACAACATGCAAACTCCACACAGAAAGGCCCTCGCCGCCACTAAGCTTGAACCCAGGACCTTCTTGCTGTGAGGCGACATTGCTAACCACTACACGACCATGCTGCTGGTATGGGGGTACTCCCCCAGAAAATTTTGGATTTGGTTATGTGATTTCCTGGATTCTGGTGGATTTTGGGGTGGCCTTTTGGAGATGAATACCTGAATTCACTCAGATTCATAGTTGAGACCCTGACTTGGGGACTCAGCTGCCCCCAACCTATAAACTATGATAACTACAATGTGCCATATATTAAGCTCCTTACTGATTGAATCTGGACACCCCGCCCCCCATAAATAAGGAAAGATGACCTGGATGGATGGATATTTCACCACAGAACATTGCTTTACTTAAATACCAAAACACAGATGAATATAACAGAACAATGAATGAATTGCATGAATGACAATGAATGCAATTGTACATGTAGGCCTCGGCCTAAAGGGCTCTTTCCTTTCCTACGTTCTATGCCTGTTCCTTTTCCAAGCTTTCATTGAATTTAGAGGCTGCTTGCTTTGCAGATTTGAGCAATTTTCCAGACACCTCCACCTCGTAGCACTCTGTGTCAATAAACTTGTTAATCTTGCAAGACGTCAGATTCACAAGTGTTTGGTGAGACGTCAGACTCCTAAATTCTGTCTTGATGTGACGCACCATGCAGAATGCCCTTTCCACATCACAGTTAGAATTTGGCAGCACCAATAGCAGCTTCATCAGCTGACCGAGCTCCCTGAATCTCAACTGCCCTGAGCTCACAGATGTGACTTTGGACAGCTTCCCCCAGAACTCATCAACTGGTAAATTCTTGTAATTTGGCACCAGTGCTTCCAGGTTAGATGAAACATAATCCAGGACTTCTAAATGGAGTTGTTCTCTGGCATCTGCCTTCATTACATTTGGAAATCTCTCTGCCAAAGTCAAAATCTGCTCTGGTTTCACATCATTGTGGTTCTCAGGATTGACCAGTGACAGATTCGTCAAGATTTGATCTCGCACTGGGAATTTTTCCTTTATTTTTTGAAAGCTTCCGACGTGGATTTTCGCAAGTATTGTGCCCTACACGACTTTTCATTGTATTATTGCCACAACACTTGCGATACCTAATGCCTCTGAAGCAACCTACTGGATTTACTGACTAGCTTGTAGAACCTGTCGAATAAACACCTTTAAACAGATAAAGCGCAGATTTCTACATTCTATTTATTTGGCAAGATCATACTAAAACATTTCTGAAAGGATTTCCGATAAGTTAACATTATTCATGTTAGCGGAACTCCGTTTTTACATGCTAACTAACAATGTCCAAGTTAACTAGCTATATGTTAATGTTAGCCGTGGACAAGGCGATGGCAACTTGGCGAAAGTCATGTGACTAACCAGACTGTCACTATTGCAACATTATCGCTAGCTCTAAAAGCACAGACAACTTCATTCCAAGCTTTCTCTTGGTATAAAACTTTTATATCCCTCAATATGCTTCCGCAAGTCGGATGGCGAGTTTTTGCAGGCCGTGATGCGGTTTGTTTTCGGCAAACAATTAAAACGAAACAAATTTAATCCTTTCAGAAAACTGAAACATGGATTCTACGTACACTACCGTTCAAAAGTTTGGGGTCACTTTGAAATGTCCTTATTTTTGAAAGAAAAGCACTGTTCTTTTCAATGAAGATCACTTTAAACTAATCAGAAATCCACTCTATACATTGCTAATGTGCTAAATGACTATTCTAGCTGCAAATGTCTGGTTTTTGGTGCAATATCTCCATAGGTGTATAGAGGCCCATTTCCAGCAACTCTCACTCCAGTGTTCTAATGGTACAATGTGTTTGCTCATTGCCTCAGAAGGCTAATGGATGATTAGAAAACCCTTGTACAATCATGTTAGCACAGCTGAAAACAGTTGAGCTCTTTAGAGAAGCTATAAAACTGACCTTCCTTTGAGCAGATTGAGTTTCTGGAGCATCACATTTGTGGGGTCGATTAAATGCTCAAAATGGCCAGAAAAACGTCTCGACTAGATTTTCTATTCATTTTACAACTTATGGTGGTAAATAAAAGTGTGACTTTTCATGGAAAACACAAAATTGTCTGGGTGACCCCAAACTTTTGAACGGTAGTGTATAGCCGTGGGTGTGTGCATTCCCCAGAAGAACTGCCTCCTTCTATTCTAACATCAACTGATCGTATTCAAATAATGCTGCTGATAAAATCACTGAACTTGATTTTATACAGTTTATGGACGTGACATGACCCTAGTGATTACTGATCGGCTGTCTCAGTGTCACCTGCGGGAGGGGAAAACAAAAAAAAAGTCAGTGTTCTGACTGCACTCTTATGGTCCCAAACTGCACAGTACTACATAGTTTGTCTCATTACTACTTAATGCACATGATGCGGTTTGGGACACAGCCCTGAATTCTCTTTGAATGTGTGCACTCACAGCTGTTGTGTTACATCCACAGCACAACCCATGTTGCTTATGGAAAAGCATTTTTTTCCTAACAGAGCGCGCGCGATTTCAAAATCTTACGTTGCGTAGCTTCTGTTATCCATCCACGCTTTATAATTTAGGTGGTGTTTACATTAGACCGTATCAGCGGATCATCAGATTAACATTTTTAAAACGATTCGTGTGCACACAGCAACGCCAATACACGGATACGCTCGGCTCCGCAGGCATCCTGCGCTCCAAATCACTCCGCCCTGAACAGCGAGTGCCCTCTGGAGGGTGCGCACTCCGGCCCTGCGCAGCTCACAGAGCGCGCGAGTGAAGCGCACGAGCAGTGATTCGGGACAAATAGCAGGAAGTGAAAGTCCGCGCCGTTTTTCAGCAGTCGCGTCACATGACCAACGTGGCATGACCAACGCCAGCGAATCAGGAAGGTGGATGTCACAGTGACGTTGTCCAATGATGACGCCAGCTAGAGCTCAGCACTGCGTTTCCTTGTATCTCAATGTTTACACAGCACCGGATCAGATACGTAATGGATTGAATACGTGGGCCCTGGCGGATTCAAGTTGTTCCGCCTGTGGAGTCGTTTCCCGGCGTTTTAATGTGAACGGACAGTGCATCCGCGACGAAAACGAGACGGATACGGTCTAATGTAAACACCACCTTAGTCTTGTTTGGTCCTGGTATGAATATATGAAAAGAAAAAAAAAAGACAAAATCTGTTCATTTAAAAAAACAAACAAACAAAAAAAAAACATGATTTATTTAGGACATTTACAAAATGATGTCCATAATGTGAAAAATCTCCACACTCAAGATTTCAGTCACTGATTTGGAGATCCTTCGGTTGAAACTGAGACGGTGTTAGCAGAGCGGCCGTCTCTGTCTCGCACGACACAAGCTCAAGCTCTCCCATCTTAAAACAGAGGTAGCTAAAGATTTTCAGACACACAGAAAGACTACAGAGTCACTAGGCCACGGTATGATCATGATCCTCTGCTCATATATATATTACACTATACACACACACACACATCTATAAATTTGATTCTTAACGTTAAGATAGATTACTGAACTATGATGTGCAACATCATAAAAAATATGCACAAAAAATACAACTAAAAAAAACCAAACTGTGGTCTCGGAATTAAGAAAAAAAATTTAAAAAGTAGTATAAAATACTGCACCATGACTGAACGTTATTACAATACATAATCTAGGCTATAGTCAATTCAACATCAAAAAGAGAGGAAAGGAAATGACGGACGTCCAATACTCTAAATTCACAGTCAGTAATCCCAAATTAGGAGGAGTTGTTACTAGTGATTCCACAAAGCAGCTGGCTGAAAAGAAAAATGTACAAAGCGCATATATACATATATTTTTCCCCCCCACAACCCGAGTCTGGTTGTTTAGACACGTTATTCTAACTATCACCACCAGGAATCGATGCCACTCCACAGATAACGGACACGGCGCTGACGATGCTGGTCGTTAGGCAACTCCACACCACTTCTTTTTGGTATTAAACACGTTGATTTCCATCCACAGCAGAGGAGGAATGGAGAGCTATTCAGGAGGTAAGAGTAAGAGTAAGACAGGCCGTCGTTATCGGTCCCCTCTGCCAGGAGGTGTCACCGTGTCCCAAATAAAACAACAAGGCCTCTTCAGTAAGAGCCCAAAGTGCTCAGAGAAGTGGTAGAGCTTGACCCGATAGTAGTCCAGTGTGATGGCTGTATGGAATATGGCACATCTGGTGGATGTTTTGCACAGTTACATCGAGGTTCTGTTGGTCCGCATTCATCGCGACACACACACACAAAAAAAAATCAGATCCCAAATAAAATGGTTTACAACACCATGCTAGAAAAATCAAAACGGGCTCCTGTGATTTATCCCTAGAAATAACGTGTGATTATATTCTCCCAAATAACATACATTTGCTTGTCAGTGGTTAACTTGTACCATCCTGCATATCTCCCAGCTTATGAGGCGAATTTATCCCTTTAGGTCTCTCTCTCTCACACACACACTTCCCTAATGGGTCTGTATCCCAATTGGTGTACGACACCCTTTACTGAAGAGCCCGAATCCACAAAGCGCCTGTTTTACAGCCATGACATCATCTCATTCTTCCTTTTTCTGTTTTTTTTTCCTCTAAAAACACAAAATCACTCTCTCAAACCCTGCCATTGTCTGCACAAGCACCCAGTTTGACACCACCTTATAAAAGATCCCCATATGAAAGTATGTAATTGTCCCCCCCCACTTTTTTTTTTTAATATTTCAAACCGTGATCAGAATAAAGACGTTATACCACATCCCTGCCAAAGCTATACCGTGTGTACACAGCGTGTTGGTTTTCTGTAACATCACATACGACAGTACAGCCCTTCCGATGCTACGTGCGTCAGGTCATCAAGTTGCACGAGTGCATTAGGGAAGTTCTCCACTTCGAATTTGTTTGTTTTGGTTTGATTATTATTTTTTTTGGCTAAGCTGGGTGCAGGGGTATACATCCGACCCCGACGCCGCCTTCGTGGCACACCATGGGCGCCATAAACGTCCAGCGGTTGGTCTCTGGGTCGTACATCTCTACCGAGCTGAGGTTGGACTGGCCGTCGTAGCCCCCGACGGCGTACAGATGGCCGCAGTTCGCTACGAGAGAGACTCGACTGCGCCGTGTGTTCATGGCCACCAGATGGCTCCACTGCTCGGCTACGGAGCTGTACACCTCGGCGCCGCTCAGGAAACCAGAGCCGTCGTAGCCGCCCACCACGTAGAGCTGACTGCCCAAAGCCGCTGCGCCATGCCTGCACCTCTTGTTCAGCATGGGGGACAGGGGGTGCCACTGCGCCGTGTGCTGGTTATAATACTCCACCTAGTGGACAGGAGGAATGAATGGCATGTTAACGTACTTTACTGACAACCATCATGACAAGAACAGGACAGAATATTTGGACTCTATGGGATCAAGACGCATTTACAGCAGGGTCTGCAGGTGCTTTCACACCTACTCGTCCAACGTGAAGAGCAAAATTATGCGCTTTCGGACCAAACCAACAGTTCTAGAGAGTACTCACTGGGAAGAGAACTGCATACCTTCAAGGGCTGTTTTTTGTTCAACGCTGAACTGGCTTACTAGTATGACATTAGCAGGAAATGAGAGCCAAATACAATATATATTTTTTTAATTTCACTTAGATGAATCAAAATCGTGCTGTAGTTCCTTCGTCGCATATAAATTCACTCAATAAAGCCTGGATTTCACTGTCAGTCTATTTATCTGTGGGGTTTTTTTGTTGTTGTTTTGCAATAATGTTAAGAACTCTTGTATGAAGCCATCAAGTGAGGATGTAAACTGCTGCAGGTGGAAAATGACTGGCCGTAATGATCCTAAGCCAAAATCGGGATAAAAATAGCAAACGTCACAATAAGGTAGAAGGTAAAAGGAAAAGACGACGACCGAAGACCATGTGGAGATGTACAGTTGAGAGAGAAAGGAAAGAGGCGGGCTCGGGCTTGTGGGAGGAACCGAGGGTGGTAGCAGCAAACCGGGAAAGACGGAGATGCCCTGTGGAGGCACTATGTGCCACGAGGCGAACAGGTAAGATAAGAACTGTTTACACGGCTAGCGTTTGAATGTTTAAAAAAAATTAAATAAATAAAAATAGCGGCTGCCTCGCGTATTGTCTCGCGTTCGAATAATCGACATGCACTTATATCTGCAGGGTTCCCCCTGGGTTCTGAAAAATATTCATTTTTTCCTTGAAAAATAAAGTCAAAGAAATATTCTTCCCTTTTTCTTCGTCTGTTTTTATTTTTTTCTTAGTGGACTTAATACAGGTTTATACCAACCAAACTGGCACAATTCAAATACTTGTACAGATACAGCTAGGTCTCTCCATTCCATATAAAATTTAGGCTCCACTCCAGACTCTAATAAGAAAGACTTGGTTTTGGGCTTCCTGTGCACCGTCAAGCAAAAATAAACCTCTTTCATTTGAGCGTAAAGGTTATTTTAGCAGGGAATTATTCAAATAAGGTATTAGGACTCTCTTTAGCCTTTACTTCAACACAAAACTCGATTTGCAATTGAACAGAGTCGAGAAAAATCTTGGAACAACCAACCGAATACAGAAGGACACGGCGTTTTACATCATGCGTTAGTTCGCTGCAGGGCCGTTCCTATTCTAGCTATTGAACAGACCGTGGGCTCAGTCCAGTTTTTCTGAGGCCTGGATTTTTTTTTAAGGGAGATTAGCATCCCTTGGGGCAGCACGGTGGTGTAGTGGTTAGCGCTGGCCTCACAGCAAGAAGGTCCGGGTTCGAGCCCTGTGGCCGGCGAGGGCCTTTCTGTGTGGAGTTTGCATGTTCTCCCCGTGTCTGCGTGGGTTTCCTCCGGGTGCTCCGGTTTCCCCCACAGTCCAAAGACATGCAGGTTAGGTTAACTGGTGACTCTAAATTGACTGTAGGTGTGAATGTGAATGGTTGTCTGTGTCTATGTGTCAGCCCTGTGATGACCTGGCGACTTGTCCAGGGTGTACCCCGCCTTTCGCCCGTAGTCAGCTGGGATACGCTCCAGCTTGCCTGCGACCCTGTAGAAGGATAAAGCGGCTAGAGATAATGAGATGAGATGAGATGAGATGAATGTTGATTGGCTGTTATATCCTTAATGTCGATGTTTTGACCAATCATAAAGCAGATAAGTTTTACTTCACATACAATCTATCGTTAAATGAGATTGTGCGGGAATCAAAATGGAGGTATTCGAATAGAAATGTAAACACTGGTCTACATCTATCGACTGACGAGTTCAGTCTCAGTCACCAGGATAAACAAATCCTACCCCCCCCCCAATAAATAAAAAAATTCTTTCAACGGATTGGCAATAATATAAAAAATAACATTTTTGAGTCCAAAAAAGCGGAATTCCACCAAAAAGCGGAAAAATCTCATCCCTGAAGAACTGCTCGTTGGATTACTAGAAAGGCAAATAAAAAGCCCTGTTTGACTGCAAAAGACCTTCAGAAAGATTTAGCAGACCCTGGAGTGGTGGTGCGCTGTTCTACTATGCAGCGACACCTAAACAAATATGACCTTCATGGGAGAGTCATCAGGAGAAAACCTTTCCTACGTCCGAGCCACAAAATTCAGCGTCTGAAGTTTGCAAATGAACATCTAAATAAGCCTGATGCATTTTGGAAACAAGTCCTGTGGACTGATGAAATCAAAATAGAACTTTTTGGCCACAATGTGCAAAGGTATGTTTGGAGAAAAAAGGGTGCCAAATTCCAGGAAAAGACCACCTCTCCAACTCTGAAGCATGGGTGTGGATCGATCATGCTTTGGGGTTGTGTTGCAGCCAGTGGCACAGGCTCACAGTCCCCTGACCTAAACATCATTGAAAATCTGCGGATAGATCTCAAAAGAGCAGTGCGTGCAAGACAGCCCAAGAAACTTGTAGAACTGGAAGCCTTTTGCAAGGACGAATGTGTGAAAATCCCCCAGGTAAGAACTGAAAGATTATGAGCTGGCTACAAAAAGTGTTTACAAGCTGTGATACTTGCCAAAGGGGGGGTTACTAGGTACTAACCATGCAGGGTGCCCAAACTTTTGCTTCAGGCCCTTTTCCTTTTCTGTCATTTAGAAAATGTAAAAGATGAAAATAAAAAATTGTTTTTGCTTAAAATATTAAAGGAATGAGTCATCTTTAACTTTATGCCTTTTGGAGATCATTTCACCTTCAACTTGCTTAACTGTTCACAGTAACAGCAATTTTGGCCAGGGGTGCCCAAACTTTTGCATACCACTGTAGATAAAGAGAACCCAGTTAAACAAATGAGACAAAAATATTAGACTTGGTCATTTATTTATTGAGGAAAATGATCCAATATTACATATCTGAGTGGCAAAAGTATGTGAACCTCTAGGATTAGTAGTTAATTCGAGTCAGGTGTTTTCAATCAATGGGATGACAATCAGGTGTGAGTGGGCACCCTGTTTTATTTAAAGAACAGGGATCTATCAGAGTCTGAGCTTCACAACACGTTTGTGGAAGTGTATCACGGCACGAACAAAGGAGATTTCTGAGGACCTCAGAAAAAGCGTTGTTGTTGCTCATCAGGCTGTAAAAGGTTACAAAACCATCTCTAAAGAGTTTGTTCTCCACCAATCCACAGTCAGACAGATTGTGTACAAATGGAGGAAGTTCAAGACCACGGTTACCCTCCCCAGGAGTGGTCAACCAACAAAGATCACTCCAAGAGCAAGGTGTGTAATAGTCAGCGAGGTCACAAAGGACCCCAGGGTAACTTCTAAGCAACTGATGGCCTCTCGCACATTGGCTAATGTTAATGTTCATGAGTCCACCATCAGGAGAACACTGAACAACAAATGGTGTGCGTGGCAGGGTTGCAAGGAGAAAGCCACTGCTCTCCAAAAAGAACATTGCTGCTCGTCTGCAGTTTGCTAAAGATTACGTGGACAAGCCAGAAGGCTATTGGAAAAATGTTTTGTGGACGGATGAGACCAAAATAGAACTTTTTGGTTTCAATGAGAAGCGTTATGTTTGGAGAAAGGAAAACACTGCATTCCAGCATAACAACCTTATCCCATCTGTGAAACATGGTGGTGGTAGTATCATAGTTTGGGCCTGTTTTGCTGCATCTGGGCCAGGATGGCTACCATGATTGATGGAACAAATGAATTCTGAATTATACCAGCGGATTCTAAAGGAAAATGTCAGGACATCTGTCCATGAACTGAATCTCAAGAGAAGGTGGGTCATGCAGCAAGACAACGGCCCTAAGCACACAAGTCGTTCTACCAAAGAATGGTTAAAGAAGAATAAAGTTAATGTTTTGGAATGGCCAAGTCAAAGTCCTGATCTTAATCCAATCGAAATCGTGTGGAAGGACCTGCAGCGAGCAGTTCATGTGAGGAAACCCACCAACATCCCAGAGTTGAAGCTGTTATGGACAGAGGAATGGGCTAAAATTCCTCCAAGCCGGTGTGCAGGACTGATCAACAGTTACTGGAAACGTTTAGTTGCAGTTATTGCTGCACAAGGGGGTCACACCAGATACTGAAAGCGAAGGTTAAGTGCTAATCCTAGAGTTTTATATACTTTTGCCACTCATAGATATGTAATATTGGATCATTTTCCTCAAGAAATAAATGACCAAAAATAATATTTTTGTCTCATTTGTTTAACTGGGTTCTCTTTATCTACTTTAAGGATTTGTGTGAAAATCTGATGTTTTAGGTCATATTTATGCAGAAATATAGAAAATTCTAAAGGCCTCACAAACTTTCAAGCACCACTGTACATTCATCACTGTGACATCAGTGACTTCTAATTTTCTCTTAGTCACTGATGTTTGTCAGTGACGAGTGTGACAAGCACCAGTGGGAACCCTGTACCTGGACTAATCACCTTCCACTTGCGTCACTCACGGTTCCTCTTGTGCCTCAAAGCGGCTTTCTAAGAACTAGAATCTCTCTCAGTTCCTGCATTGCAGATCCATGAAAAAAAGGGGGCACTTCCTCTAACAATTCTAATAACTGCTAAGAAGTTCCTCCAGTTGGAAAGCACCTATAGATACTTTCGGTTTGGTTCACTTTAGTTTAACACTGCACACTACATGATTAAAACAAAAAGCAAAAAAAAAAAAAAAAAAGTTATTGAAGGGTGCAGAGCTGAAAATATACTCCAAAATGTTTCATTCATTGGTCAAAAATACACAGACAGAAAAAGATCAACTTTTATCAAGCGTGTGTAGAAAATCACACACACACACACACAAAAATGGCACACAACAAGGAGCCAGTGCCAAAGAAATTACTAA
Organism: Neoarius graeffei; assembly: GCF_027579695.1. Taxonomy (NCBI): domain Eukaryota; kingdom Metazoa; phylum Chordata; class Actinopteri; order Siluriformes; family Ariidae; genus Neoarius; species Neoarius graeffei. The sequence goes on from NC_083569.1 coordinate 39,615,474, forward strand.
ATAATTATATTTTTACTCAGCTCTCATTTTACTCAGTCTAAAGCTTCGATTTCTAGATCACATCAAGAACCGTTTAATCAATTATCAAAAATGTGGTTTGCTCATTGGCTGCGAACCACTTGGTCATTTGCAACAGATTGTGTACTGGATATACTGCTCCACCTACTGGACAGGAGGAGTGAGTGCACAAACTGCATCAAGATCTTGGGTCCAAAGGTCTCATGATGACTTTTTGCCATTTCTATTTTATCATGAACAAAAACTAATTCCACACAGGATTTAATGCTTGGTTGGTTGGTTACAGGAGCATCATCAGGTATTTCTGTCTCTTTCATCAGTTCTTACAAACCAATGAAAATGCTCCAAGTTGATAGTGGATATTTATTAGAAGTACTCGGCACCAGAGAGTGAAAGATTTGTAGATGGATGGAGTGTTGCTTACCTTCAATCGGTTATGTGAAAAATATCAAATTCCTCCAAAGCATTTTTTAAATATCTACAATTGAAAAATTTCATCCAGACAGATTATGCGTGTCCCACCATTATCAAAAATAGAAGAAGTCTCCCTTGGGCGTATGGGAAGGAAACACCTACTTTCTATTTATTCCCATCTCATTATCTCTAGCCGCTTTATCCTTCTACAGGGTCGCAGGCAAGCTGGAGCCTATCCCAGCTGACTACGGGCGAAAGGCGGGGTACACCCTGGACAAGTCGCCAGGTCATCACAGGGCTGACACATAGACACAGACAGCCATTCACACTCACATTCACACCTATGGTCAATTTAGAGTCACCAGTTAACCTAACCTGCATGTCTTTGGACTGTGGGGGAAACCAGAGCACCCGGAGGAAACCCACGCGGACACGGGGAGAACATGCAAACTCCGCACAGCAAGGCCCTCACCGGCCACGGGGCTCGAACCCGGACCTTCTTGCTGTAAGGCGACAGCGCTAACCACTACACCACCGTGCCACCCCTTTCTATTTATTATAAATCCAGGTTAAATCCTTGGAGAGATGACATACAAGAAGACATAACTGAAATGGATTGGAATAAGGCTTGTTTAAAGACACAAACAAAATCAATACAAGGTTTAAGCTCCTCCAATATAAATGGTTGATGAGGACGTACATGACCCCTGTCAAACTTCACCATATGTCTGGCAACATTCCAGACACTGAATGTCTAAATAACAAGGGAACCCTTTTTCACTGTTTATGGGAATGTCCAAAGATTCGGAAGTTCTGGAAAGATGTTATAAATTGTCTGTCAGATGTCTTTCGTATTAAACACTCTCGGGTCGCCGACCCCCCACAGGGGACTTTTAGGACTGTTAGTAAACACACATCTAAGGCTACATCCACACGACAACGGCAACGAGATGTTATTTAAAAATATATCGCGTCCAAATGGGCAACAATCAGTAAAATATCAGGTCCATATGGCAACGCAACGCTTGCTGAAAACGATGCAATACACCTGCCACACCTCTAGGGGCGCTGTAAGACGGTCCCTTCGGAGACACTAGAACAACCCATACGAAAAAGAACAGTAAAGAACTTATAAGAGTTTACCACCGTCTTAGTAGTAAATCCTTATAAATATAAGGATAAATCCTTATAAGGATTTATAAATATATTATATATAATATATATATATATATATGCCATGTATGATTTACTCCTGAAAGTGGCCCATTTTGCATTTTCCTCATACAAATTTTTTATGAAAATCTAGTATGTATGAAGTGAACATTGTGCATGGTTTTTACAGATAATGTGTATGATGAATTACACCGTCTTTGTATGCTTCACGTAATGTTTGTAGTTTTAAATTATATTTTACAGTTTAAAATGTATATGCCTTTTATATGTAAATGGATTTACATATAAAAGGCATATACATTTTAAACTGTAAAATATAATTTAAAACTACAAACATTACGTGAAGCATACAAAGACGGTGTAATTCATCATACACATTATCTGTAAAAACCATGCACAATGTTCACTTCATACATACTAGATTTTCATAAAAAATTTGTATGAGGAAAATGCAAAATGGGCCACTTTCAGGAGTAAATCATACATGGCATATATATTTATTTATAAATCCTTATAAGGATTTACTACTAAGACAGTGGTAAACTCTTATAAGTTCTTTACTGTTCTTTTTCGTATGGGAATAGAAGAAGTAAGGACGCATGCGCATAAACTATTATGCGCGAGACTTCATATTAGCCACAAAATCAGGAAAATCTGTTCGTAAAATTACATTATAATGACCAAATACAATGAAAAGTATTTTTCCAGTCTCATTTGTGAAAGGTAATCCCATGTGATCTCGTTTGGACGGTAAACCTGTTGGTACAGTTAAACGCAGCTAATCTTTATTCTCCGCTTTGACCTTTCCAATATGGCGGCGAGGATGACGTACGCAGAAGGCGGCGTCTTTAATGGTCCGGAATAAATTGAATGATACACGTTGATGGATTAATTTGTTGTTTCTCACCTGTGAAAGGTAATCCCATGTGATCTCGTTTGGATGGTAAACCTGTTGGTACAGTTAAACGCAGCTAATCTTTATTCTCCGCTTTGACCTTTCCAATATGGCGGCAAGGATGACGTACGCGGAAGGCGGCGTCTTTAATGGTCCGGAATAAATTGAATGATACACGTTGATGGATTAATTTGCTTTTCTACGCCCTTTTTTGAGGAATGTATTGTAGGACTTAAACCATCATCTGAAGAGGTGAGATCGCTCTTTTTTTCCCTTATTTTTGCTGGCGGGATTGACTCTGCCCTAAGGGCTATTCTCTCTCTCACTTTGCACCATTACACAATAAATATTCACAGTGAAAATATTTTGTAAGCGCGTTTCATGAACCAAGTTATAGGATTTGTTGACAACTCGCATCGCATCACAATGAGATCATTGGCACTACTGGTGTTAAGAATCAGACCATTTCATAAATGAATATTTTGCTGTAGAGCTGCAGTGTTTGTACAATTGCATGTTTTTGCTTCACTATTACTGTCACTATTCTGCTTCTTGCATTACTACTGTGAACTAACACTGAACATAATAATAATAATAATATCCAAGCTCGTGTTTCACTCTCACTAGTGCTCTGTAAGGCTTTTTCCGGGTGATATTCGTTACACTTCTACCCGGCGTGAAGCACTCACAGTCATGTGGTTGTGACGTCATCGTAAACAAATCCGTTTTACTCATCCAGACGACTTCACAACGGCAACGTTGCCAGATCTTTCCACTCTGGAACCCGTTCTCAAAAAGATTGCGTTTTGGGCACCCAAAACGCTGGTGCCGTGTGGACGCCAGGCCTAAATGATAAGCAATTGTACCGGAGTCACCTGAATCCGTTGCCGTGTGGACAGGGCCTAAAGCTCCGCGAGTTTTTGTGCTAGAAACGCTCAAGTAACAGCACTAGAAACCTTGAATCTTCTAGTTTTCAAATATATATATATATATATATATATATATATATATATATATACACACACACACACACACATACATACATACAGTGGGGCAAAAAAGTATTTAGTCAGTCACCAATTGTGCAAGTTCTCCCACTTAAAAAGATGAGAGAGGCCTGTAATTTTCATCATAGGTACACTTCAACTATGAGAGACAGAATGAGAAAAAAAATCCAGAAAATCACATTGTCTGATTTTTAAAGAATTTATTTGCAAATTATGGTGGAAAATAAGTATTTGGTCAATAACAAAAGTTTCTCTCAATACTTTGTTATTTACCCTTTGTTGGCAATGACAGAGGTCAAACATTTTCTGTAAGTCTTCACAAGGTTTTCACACACTGTTGCTGGGATTTTGGCCCATTCCTCCATGCAGATCTCCTCTAGAGCAGTGATGTTTTGGGGCTGTCGCTGGGCAACACGGACTTTCAACTCCCTCCAAAGATTTTCTATGGGGTTGAGATCTAGAGACTGGCTAGGCCACTCCAGGACCTTGAAATGCTTCTTACGAAGCCACTCCTTCGTTGCCCGGGCGGTGTGTTTGGGATCATTGTCATGCTGAAAGACCCAGCCACATTTCATCTTCAATGCCCTTGCTGATGGAAGGTTTTCACTCAAAATCTCACGATACATGGCCCCATTCATTCTTTCCTTTACACGGATCAGTCGTCCTGGTCCCTTTGCAGAAAAACAGCCCCAAAGCATGATGTTTCCACCCCCATGCTTCACAGTAGGTATGGTGTTCTTTGGATGCAACTCAGTATTCTTTCTCTTCCAAACACGACAAGTTGAGTTTTTACCAAAAAGTTCTATTTTGGTTTCATCTGACCATATGACATTCTCCCAATCCTCTTCTGGATCATCCAAATGCTCTCTAGCAAACTTCAGATGGGCCTGGACATGTACTGGCTTAAGCAGGGGGACACGTCTGGCACTGCAGGATTTGAGTCCCTGGCGGTGTAGTGTGTTACTGATGGTAGCCTTTGTTACTTTGGTCCCAGCTCTCTGCAGGTCATTCACTAGGTCCCCCTGTGTGGTTCTGGGATTTTTGCTCACCGTTCTTGTGATCATTTTGACCCCACAGGGTGAGATCTTGCATGGAGCCCCAGATCAAGGGAGATTATCAGTGGTCTTGTATGTCTTCCATGTTCTAATAATTGCTCCCACAGTTGATTTCTTCACACCAAGCTGCTTACCTATTGCAGATTCAGTCTTCCTAGCCTGGTGCAGGTCTACAATTTTGTTTCTGGTGTCCTTTGACAGCTCTTTGGTCTTGGCCATAGTGGAGTTTGGAGTGTGACTGTTTGAGGTTGTGGACAGGTGTCTTTTATACTGATAACGAGTTCAAACAGGTGCCATTAATACAGGTAACGAGTGGAGGACAGAGGAGCCTCTTAAAGAAGTTGTTCCAGGTCTGTGAGAGCCAGAAATCTTGCTTGTTTGTAGGTGACCAAATACTTATTTTACCGAGGAATTTACCAATTAATTCATTAAAAATCCTACAATGTGATTTCCTGGATTATTTCCCCCCATTCTGTCTCTCATAGTTGAAGTGTACCTATGATGAAAATTACAGGCCTCTCTCATCTTTTTAAGTGGGAGAACTTGCACAATTGGTGGCTGACTAAATACTTTTTTGCCCCACTGTGTATATATCTTTAAAACAAACTTTATCTTTAGCATTTTGTAAAGAGAATAAAAACAACTCTTACGAATTTCAGTACTTCAGCCAGCAACAGCCTCTTAACAACACACCCTTCAGCTATTTACATGTTAAGCGCATGGAACATCAGTGTTGTCATTCGCTCATTGTGTAGCAAGGGGAGGTGAGAACACGCCCCATTTCACCGGTATAAAACAAGTGCACATGTTCACTTGTTTCCATACCAACTAAGAAACTTTGAGGAATGGCCAATGCAAGGAAGATGTCTCACTAGCGGTTGTTGTCATGCTTTTTCAGTTAGCGTATAGGCAGAACTACATTACATTACATTTAGCAGACGCTTTTATCCAAAGCGACTTGCAACTGAGAAAAACAAATCAAGCTACAGTAAAACAAAGGAAATCATAGAGTAAGAAGGAGGAGAGTGCTTGTTAGATGGTTAGTGGGTTGTTAGGATAGGAGGTGCTCTTTGAATACAACCCCAATTCCAAAAAAGTTGGGACAAAGTACAAATTGTAAATAAAAATGGAATGCAATGATGTGGAAGTTTCAAAATTCCATATTTTATTCAGAATAGAACATAGATGACATATCAAATGTTTAAACTGAGAAAATGTATCATTTAAAGAGAAAAATTAGGTGATTTTAAATTTCATGACAACACCACATCTCAAAAAAGTTGGGACAAGGCCATGTTTACCACTGTGAGACATCCCCTTTTCTCTTTACAACAGTCTGTAAACGTCTGGGGACTGAGGAGACAAGTTGCTCAAGTTTAGGGATAGGAATGTTAACCCATTCTTGTCTAATGTAGGATTCTAGTTGCTCAACTGTCTTAGGTCTTTTTTGTCGTATCTTCCGTTTTATGATGCGCCAAATGTTTTCTATGGATGAAAAATCTGGACTGCAGGCTGGCCAGTTCAGTACCCGGACCATTCTTCTACGCAGCCATGATGCTGTAATTGATGCAGTATGTGGTTTGGCATTGTCATGTTGGAAAATGCAAGGTCTTCCCTGAAAGAGACGTCGTCTGGATGGGAGCATATGTTGCTCTAGAACCTGGATATACCTTTCAGCATTGATGGTGTCTTTCCAGATGTGTAAGCTGCCCATGCCACATGCACTAATGCAACCCCATACCTTCAGAGATGCAGGCTTCTGAACTGAGCGCTGATAACAACTTGGGTCGTCCTTCTCCTCTTTAGTCCGAATGACACGGCGTCCCTGATTTCCATAAAGAACTTCAAATTTTGATTCGTCTGACCACAGAACAGTTTTCCACTTTGCCACAGTCCATTTTAAATGAGCTTTGGCCCAGAGAAGACGTCTACGCTTCTGGATCATGTTTAGATACGGCTTCTTCTTTGAACTATAGAGTTTCCGCTGGCAACGGCGGATGGCACGGTGAATTGTGTTCACAGATAATGTTCTCTGGAAATATTCCTGAGCCCATTTTGTGATTTCCAATACAGAAGCATGCCTGTATGTGATGCAGTGCCGTCTAAGGGCCCGAAGATCACGGGCACCCAGTATGGTTTTCCGGCCTTGACCCTTACGCACAGAGATTCTTCCAGATTCTCTGAATCTTTTGATGATATTATGCACTGTAGATGATATGTTCAAACTCTTTGCAATTTTACACTGTCGAACTCCTTTCTGATATTGCTCCACTATTTGTCGGCACAGAATTAGGGGGATTGGTGATCCTCTTCCCATCTTTACTTCTGAGATGTGTTGCCATCATGAAATTTCAAATGAGCCAATATTTGGCATGAAATTTCAAAATGTCTCACTTTCGACATTTGATAATGTTGTCTATGTTCTATTGTGAATACAATATCAGTTTTTGAGACTTGTAAATTATTGCATTCCGTTTTTATTTACAATTTGTACTTTGTCCCAACTTTTTTGGAATCGGGGTTGTACAATTAGTATTGATTTTCTCCATTTTCTGAGATGGCTAAGGTCCTTCAACATCTGCCGAACGATGCTGCGGATGTTCTATGAGCCTGTGGTGGCCAGCGCCATCCTGTACGCTGTCGTCTGCTGGGGCAGCGGCTTGAAGGTGAAGGACACCAACAGACTCAATAAGATCATCAGGAAGGCCGGCCATGTTGCAGGCGTGGAACTGGACTCTCTGACAGTGGTGTTGGAGAAGAGGACACTGTCCAAAATAAAAAATCTTAGACTGTCCTTCCCACCCTCTACATGAGGAGCTGATCAGCCACAGGAGCATGTTCAGTAAACGGCTGATTCTTCCACACTGCACAACTGAGAGACACAGGAAATCATTCCTACCTGCTGCAGTCAAGCTGTACAATGCCACTGTAGAACTGTGGTACACTCTTACCATGTATCCTTAACTCAAGTGCAATATATGTATATAGGAATCATTGTATATAAAAAAATCACTTCATTTTGCTTTTACTTAAGTTATTGAACTTATTTACATTTTATTTTTATTTATTCTTTTTAAGGACTATTTTATCTTCTATTTTTAGACATACTTCTTCCTTGATTCAGGAGCTTGGTTGCAATTTTGAATTTCCCTCCGGGGATTAATAAAGTAATTCTGATTCTGAAACTACATAACATTTCTGAATGCTGTTCGTACTTTTATGTAGCTAACACCTATGTTTACAAGGTTCAGACTTCAAAAGTCTTGTGCAGATATAGTGTTTTTTTTTTTTTACAAGGTTTGAAGACTCTGAAAATAGTTTTTTGTAAGGTTGTGTTTGCACTTAATTTAAATAAAAACTAGAGATGAAAGTGGAACAAAGAAAAAAAATCCTGAACTTTTGAAAGTCAAACTAAGACTATGTTCAGACTGCACCCTGAAACGACCCATATCCGATTTTTTTGCCCATATGCGACCTGTATTCGATTTGTTATTGACGATCTGAACGACACAGATCCGATTTTTTTCACATGCGACCCAGGCTGCTTGGATATGTGGTCCTAATTCCAATCTGTTATTTTCACATGCGACTGCAGTCTGACCGGACAGGTCACATTCATGCGACCTACACGTCATCAACAAGAGACAAACGTCACTATTCTGCATTGGCTAATCCCGCCTCTTTGGTGGAAAACAACAACATTTGTACAGTTTTCAGAATTTAAATAGACTTTTATAGAATTGATCAAGGGGCGGTACGGTGGTGTAGTGGTTAGCACTGTCGCCTCACAGCAAGAAGGTCCTGGGTTCGAGCCCCGGGGCCGGCGAGGGCCTTTCTGTGTGGAGTTTGCATGTTCTCCCCGTGTCCGCGTGGGTTTCCTCCAGGTGCTCCGGTTTCCCCCACAGTCCAAAGACATGCAGGTTAGGTTAACTGGTGACTCTAAATTGACTGTAGGTGTGAATGGTTGTTTGTGTCTGTGTGTCAGCCCTGTGATGACCTGGCGACTTGTCCAGGGTGTACCCCGCCTTTCGCCCGTAGTCAGCTGGCATAGGCTCCAGCTTGCCTGCGACCCTGTAGAAGGATAAAGCGGCTAGAGATAATGAGATGAGATGAGAATTGATCAAGCTAATGGTGGATTTGGTAGGAACCTGGATGTTAAATCATCCTGTATTACAAGATTATAAGATTGTTCTGGAAATTTCCAGTAATTTGACACCTTCGGTCTCATTAGTCTGCTGCCCACATTAATCAGATTATTGTGTGAGTTCCGCCGCCGCCACAAAAACCACATCGCCAGGTCTCGCCTCATCTCCATGCTTTACTTGCAAACTTGAAGAGTGCGCTTTTTTTTTGTTTACGTATTAAGTAGATGTGCTTATTACGTGTCAATCTGCGCATGCGGGACACTTTTGGGTCGTTTTCTGTTCATATTGGAGATCGCATACAAGTCTCATAATTGGTAATGTGAACGGCCTAACAAAAAAATCGGATTTCACAACAAATCGGATATGGGTCGTTTCAGGTTGCAGTCTGAACGTAGTGTAAGATGGGGGGGGCGTCCCCCGACAAAATTTTAATAACATAACATGCAAAACCCTGCATTCTAGTGCATTTTAGTGCTTATTTTCACTAAAACAAGTTATTACTTTTAAGCCTTTTTCTTTCATGTACATTAATGATTAACGTCAAAAATATCAAATTTAATTCCCCTAGTTAATGAGCAATTTTCAGGAGTGCACTTAGAAAACGTCGTGATTTTCCTGGCTACATTCACGTCGAAAGGAGGAGGAAAGTTTTGCTTGTTTTGACGTGGCGAATTATTAACGTGAGGAAATACTTGTAATTCACAACTAAAAAGACTGCAGCTTCACTGGCAGCTTGAACATGCTTTCTAGTGCGATTGTGTTGCACTTGCGCAGAACGGTGTCAGTCCTGCGTGCCTTAGCTCGTGCACCTGAAGGCGCGCACACCTAACGAGCTCCGGCACGTGCGCCGTTAACAAAGAACACCTGTCTTTAATCAATGAATGATGTTTGGGCTATTTAAGGACTGCGCCCATGCAAGGACGATGCGAAGTATTACGTCGCGTCTAAGAACGCGAAAAATCCGAAAAATACATTTCTCCATTCGGAAAACTGGAGATTTTCAAAAGTTTTGTCAAATATCCGGATTTCCGGGTAAATCCGGAAGACTTTCATCTATAAAAAAACAAATTTCATTACATTCACTTTACTCTCATATTATTATTGCTGAGGGTGTCCAGAATATAACCACTACCCCCCCTTCCCATATCTTATTCTTTTTACATTTGTATATGTAAATACTTAATTTATTTTAATTTATCTAGAAGTTTTCTCTATTTCTTTTCTCTGTTTATCTGTAATGATGCTGCTGGAATCTTAATTTCCCTGAGGGAACCCGCCCAAAGGGATCAATAAAATTTTATCTAATCTAATCTAATGTGTGTCACTTTTGCATGGATGTTTTTAGCTCGATGAAATACTTAAAAATGTTAAGGTTTATCAGACTGCCACAGAGTGTCTGACAGGCCCAGGACCTCAGAGAGTGTTAACATACCACTAAATGCTAAGCTGTGTGTACTTGGAATCCATCCATTGAACTTCATACAAATGCAGAAACAGACTAAACTACTGGACTTTGGACATCTACAAGCCAGGAGAGTGATTGCACTTAATTGGAAGAGTGTAGAGGCACCTTCTATGAAACAGTGGATAAAGGAACTTTCAGAGTGCCTTGGTCTAGAAAGACTAACATATATTGCTAAGGGAAAACAGAGTTTGGTCATCTCTGGGAATCATATATGAGCATTATCGAGTCTGAAATGTAAACTTTTATTTATTTCATTTTATTATATATGTATGTTTTTGGGTGGGCGGCACGGTGGTGTAGTGGTTAGCGCTGTCGCCTCACAGTAAGAAGGTCCGGGTTCGAGCCCCGTGGCCGGCGAGGGCCTTTCTGTGTGGAGTTTGCATGTTCTCCCCGTGTCTGCGTGGGTTTCCTCCAGGTGCTCCGGTTTCCCCCACAGTCCAAAGACATGCAGGTTAGGTTAACTGGTGACTCTAAATTGACCGTAGGTGTGAATGTGAATGATTGTCTGTGTCTATGTGTCAGCCCTGTGATGACCTGGCGACTTGTCCAGGGTGTACCCCGCCTTTCGCCCGTAGTCAGCTGGGATAGGCTCCAGCTTGCCTGCGACCCTGTAGAACAGGATAAAGCGGCTAGAGATAATGAGATGAGATGTTTTTGGGTTTTTTTCTTTTTTTTTAAAAAAGTGTGATCCTTATTACAACCCCAATTCCAAAAAAGTTGGGACACTGTGTAAAACATAAATAATAACAGAATGTGAAGATTTGAAAGACATGGAAAACCTACATTTCATTGAAAATAGTATAAAGACAATATATTAAATGTTGAAACTGAGAAATGTTTCTTGAAAAATATAAGCTCATTTTGAATTTGATGTCAGCAACATATTTCAAAAAAGTTGCGACGCGGCAACAAAAGACTGACAAAATTGTGTAATGCTAAAAAAAAAAAAAAACTAATTTGTTTAACTGGCAACAGGTCAGTAACATGATTGGGTATAAAAAGAGCATCCCAGAGAGGTGGAGTCTCTCAGAAGTAAAGATGGGGAGGGGTTCACTGCTCTGTGAAAGACTGCGTGGGCAAACAGTGCAACAATTTAAGAATAACGTTTCTCAATGTAAAATTGCAAAGAATTTGGGGATCACATCATCAATGGTGCATCATAATATTGAAAGGTTGAGAGAATCTGGAGAAATCTCTGTATGCAAGAAACAAGGCTGAAAACTGACATTAGATGACTGTGATCTTCAGGCCCTCAGGTGACACTGTATTAAAAGCAGACACGTGTCTGTAGTGGAAATCACTGTATGGGCTCAGGAACACTTCAGAAAACCATCATCTGTGAAAGCAGTGCATTACTGCATCCACAAATACAAGTTAAAACCATATATACACACAATATCCAGAAACACTGCCAACTTCTCTGGGCCCGAGCTCTTTTATGATGGACTGAGGCGAAGTGGAAAATTGTCCCAAGGTCTGACGAATCAAAATTAGAAATTATTTTTAGAAATCCTAGACATCATGTCCTCCAGGCTAAAGAGGAGAGGGACCATCTGGCTTGTTATCAGTGCACAGTTTAAAAGCCAGCATCTGTAATAGTATGAAGGTGCATTAGTGCACATGACATGGGTAGCTTGTACATCTGGGAAGGCTTCATTAATGCTGAATGATATATACATGTTTCAAAGCAATATGCTGCCATTCTGACAAAATCTTTTTCAGGGATGGCCTTCCTTCTTTCAGCAAGACAATGTCAAACTGCTTTCTGCACACATTAAAACTGCATGGCTCCGTAGTAAGAGAGTCCAGGTGCTAAACTGGCCTGCCTGCAGTCCAGCTCTGTCTCCCATTTAAAACATTTGGCACAATATGAAGTGCAAAATACGACAAAGGAGACCCCAAACTTGAGCAACTGAAACTGTATATCAGGCAAGAATGGGACATTTGTCTTTCAAAACTACAGCAGTTGGTCTCCTCAGTTCCCAAATGTTTACAGTGTTGTTAAAAGTAGAGGTGATGCAACACAGTGGTAAACATGCCCCTGTCCCAATTTTTTTGAAATGTGTTGCTGGTATTAAATTCAAAATGAGAATATATTTTTCAAAAAACAATAACATTTCTCAGTTACAACATCTGATATGTTGTCTTTGTACTATTTTCAGTGAAATAAAGGATTTCCATGATTTGCAAATTATCGCATTCTGTTTTTATGTACAGCTTACACAACATCCCAACTTTTTTGGAATTGGGGTTGTATATTGAAGTATTTAATTTCAAATTTTACATTGATTTTAATTTTGCAAAATTGTGCATTGACGTGGATTGTGCAAGTTTAGGTGCGTGTGTGTCTGTGTGAGAATGTTAGGTTCTATCTGTGACAGTAGTTCAATTGTTAAAGTATTCTGTAATGCAAAAAGACCAATAAATATATTTGGGGGGAAAAAAAAAAAGTACTTGGCCTTATTGGGTTATTTCATTCATTTCTGGAACCAAATGAAACACCGAATATCTCTTATTCAAATCTATTCAACGGTGTTGAGTGCTGTTTCTTAAATGATCAAGAGGGAGTTCACACTGTTCACAGTGCGTGACCATGGTGATCTGATGTCCCTCCATAGACAAGAAGGAAATGACTCTCAGAAGATGCTCAGTTGAATTTTCAAGTTGAAAGGATGCCTTCGGTGGTTTTTCATGGGTGTAACTGGGGAATTACAACTCCACCTCGAATGCAGCATTAGTATAGTACACTGCGACCCTGCTATAATTAACGCTTTAACTATGAACTTTCGCATATAATGAACCAAGTTCACTTCCGCCGCCTTTAATGACAATGAGTCGGAGTCTCCCAAAAAAAAAAAACCACACATCATCACTGAGCCATGCGCTCCTCCCCCAGAGGCAAACATTAAGTAATCAAGTCCGCAGTCAAGTGAACAATACGTGTTCACGCCATAACACAGACTTAAAGCTATACGGCCTTTCGATTTCATAAAATCGGTGAAACTGAGCTCCCTCTGAAATTTAGTCATTGTGATGTGTGTTTATTTCTGTAATATCTCACAAAATATCAGGCCATTCTGTGGCTGGGAAGTTATTTAATTTTTGAGGAGATTCCCGAGCAAATCATGTGCATGAAGTCCGCAGAGGAAGTCCGTGTGCGCATCTACAGGTTTACCTTGACCGTGCACTGACAGTTCCATCATTCTGTCCCTAAATGAACAGCTGATCACACCGAGGTGCTCGCTGACCGCCGATATTTATTAAGCTGTGTTCACATATATACCGGTACGATAGTGGTATAACTGTATCGATACAAAGTATACCGGTACAGTTTAGTGCATCTGTCCACACTAGCGGTTTTCTTTCACGGTAGTTGAAATGCGCGTGCGCGAAATGTTTCCGTGGTTACCGAGTAACTTCCTTCCGAGAATATGGCGGATGAAACAACGTGTGTGTGCTTTTTGTTGTCCATGTACAGTATGTATTTCTGGTGGTCATTTATTCAGTCGAATCGTATAAAACGCGCGAGGCAGTTGAGAAAGAAACAAAGAAAACGAATCTCCGTTCTTCACTATTTTATTCAGCGAAGACATTGATTGAGGTGTGTGACTTTGCGCATGCGCATTATATTTGTATCGATACAAAGCCGCTTCATCTGTCCACACTACAGCGAAGCGCTACAGTACTGATACTGTACCGGTACGAAACCCATACATTTGTGGGTTTCGTACCGATACGGTTATACCGCTACAGTACCGGTATAGTTGCTAGTGTGGACAGGTGTTGCGGTACGAAAGTAGTATCGTATCAGTACAAAATCCCTAGTGTGGACAGGGTATTAGTTTGGTCCTGCGTTTCCTTTCCTTCACAGCATAACGTCTTTTCTTCTCGCTTTCCGTTATGGTAGTCGTCTTTCACGTTTCATTTGCGTCCTCCACGGTTCTCTCCGGTTCCAAATTTGTATCCCACAATGCCTTGCATGAACAAGGAAAGTCCACCAGGTAATGCCTGACGTAGTATCTTGTATTGGGTCATGGTGAAGCAGGAAAAAATAGCGGAGAATTTAGGGCCATGTGGCCCTAAATGCATTAATTGTTCTATTTTTTTTTAAAACTCATAAAATTTGAAGTCTGTGATTCGAATTCAGTAGCTTTCGGTCCACTAAACAAAAATAATTGGGTGTCGGGGAAACTTCTTTCATTGACCTACACTTAAAATCTGAAAGGCAGTCTAGCTTTAACAAGCCTCACTTAGGTGTCAATCACTAACAATTATCAAGAACCGTCAATCACTGACTTTATTAAAAAAAAAAATCTCTTAAAAGGACTTTGTTTTACGAGCTAAAAAGCAGTTTTACTTGAATCTTTACTCTGCAAGTGTTGTTGTCATGGCTACTCGTAAACATAAGATACTCTCCGTCTGTCAGAAAACGCAAGCAAGAGACAGATGTAATCGCTGGAAGAGTCGTTTTTAAAAACATGCCGACAAACAAATCCGAATAGGTGATCAAAAATCAGAATCGAGAAACGGGCAACGGTTAAGCGAGGCGCTGACAGGATATCAAAAGGCGGAGACAAAGGGCAAAATACAAATCAGAGTCAGAAACCAGAATATCAACACAGTGCTACAAAAAGGCTTGGTAATGAGACATAAGGTACAGCGTGTATACTTCGTGAAGTCTGCGCGTAGTGAGAGTCCTTAAAAGTGTGCGCTGTGATTGCGTTCTAGTCCAGAACAGGTGCATGGTAATTAGTCCTAATGGCACTGTGTGTGTTTACGAGTAACAGGTTTGAGGCATACACATGGACGTGACACTGTCAAAAAGACAAACTTGATATCTTGGACTGGATAAAGCGGGGTGAGAAAGCAACAAATTTGTCTAAGGAATATGATATCTTGAAAAATTCCATTTCAACTTTTAAAGAAAAAGAGCTCAGAGACTTCGTTCATAACTGCAGTCAACATGAGGGGCTGAAAAAAAGAAAGATTCGGCAAGCAAACGACGGCGAGTGTGACTTCTTTCCTTTTCTTCGTAAATATCTAAGTGAATTAAGCGTAAATATAAATTAAACACAGCTGGCTTTGTTTTATGTAAGAGTGAGTGAGTGTGACAAGTGGGTCCATTTCAGTATTACAAACTTTTCGGCATAACAAATCATTTGGACGTCCCCTAAGTAGTTTGTTCTCGAGGGGTTGCAGTGTATTAGTATTAGACTGAAATCAAGTGAATTACACTACTAAGCTAAACTTGGAAAGCTTTTAAAACACTTTCACAAAACAAATGCTTCATACTCCGTAAAAAGGAGGTTTATCATGGAGAAAATGATGCAAAGGGAAACATGTTTATGACTATTTAGACTGCACGCCACCATATTGTTGTGACGTCACAGAACATGAGTTACAGTGTCTTGCAAAAGTATTCATCCCCCTTGGTGTTTGTCCTGTTTTGTCGCATCACAAGCTGGAATTAAAATGGATTTCTGGAGGGTTAGCACCATTTGATTTATACATCATGCCTACCACTTTAAAGGTGAAAATTGTTGTTTTATTGTGACACAAACAATAAAATGAAAAAACAGAAATCTGGGAGTGTGCATCGGTATTCACCCCCCCAAAGTCAATATTTTGTAGAGCCACCTTTTGCTGCAAGTCTCTTGGGGTATGTCTCTATTAGCTTAGCACATCTAGCCACTGGGATTTTTGCCCATTCCTCAAGGCAAAACTGCTCCAACTCCAAGTTAGAAGGGTTGCATTGGTGTACAGCAATCTTCAAGTTATGCCGCAGATTCTCAACTGGATTGAGGTTTAGGCTTTGATTAGACCATTCCAAGACATTTAAATGTTTCTCTTTAAACCACTCCAGTATAGCCTTAGCAGTATGTTTAGGGTCATTGTCCTGCTGGAACGTGAACCTTCGTCCCAGTCTCAAACCTCTGGCCGATTCAAACAGGTTTTCCTCCAGAATTGCCCTGTATTTAGTGCCATCCATCTTTCCTTCAGTCCTGACCAGCTTTCCTGTACCTGCAGATAAAAAACATCCCCATAGCATGATGCTGCCATCACCATGCTTCACTGTAGGAATGCTGTTCTCAGGGTGTTGGGTTTGCGCCACACATGGCATTTCCCATAATGGCCAAAAAGTTCGATTTAAGTCTCATTTGACCAGAGGATCTTCTTCCATGTGTTTGGGGAGTCTGCCACATGCTGTTGGACAAACTCCAAACGTGTTTTCTTAAGCAATGGCTTTTTTCTGGCCACTCTTCCATAAAGCACCGCTCTGTGGAGTGTACGGCTTAAAGTGGTCCTATGGACAGATACTCCCATCTCCGCTGTGGATCTTTGTAGCTCCTTCAGTGTTATCTTTGGTGTCTTTGTTGCATCTCTGATTAATGCCCTCCTTGCCCGGTCTGTGAGTTTTGGTGGGCGGCCTTCTCTTGTCAGGTTTGTAGTGGTGCCATATTCTTTCCATTTTGCTATAATGGATTTAATGGAGCTCCCTGGGATATTCAAAGTTTGAGATATTTTTTATAACCCAACCCTGATCTATACTTCTCCACAACTTTGTCTCTGACCTGTTTGGAGGCTCCTTGGTTTTCATGTTGCTTGCTTAGTACTGCTGCAGAATCAGGGTCCTTCCAGAACAGGTTGATTTATACAGGCATCATGTGATGTGACACTTTGATTGCACACAAGTGGATCTTAATCAACTAATTATGTGACTAATGAAGTGAATTGGTTGAACCAGCTCTTATTTAGGGGTTTTATATGAAAGGGGGTGAATACTTATGCACACCAGATTTCTGTTTTTTCATCCTGTAATGCACAAAACAGGACAGACACCAGGAGGGACGAATATTTTTGCAAGACACTGTAGGTAGGTTTAGTTCTCGACTGGGAATTCCGTGGTAATTGACAGTTCCATTGCACTTTTCTGTGTCAGAAGTCGGGTTCTGCGCACGATGGATTGGAGTATAAAAAAAATGACAGTAGGTTGTAGTTTTGACATGTTGACCCCACTGTAGACAGGACAGTAGACTTTGTACTTTGGCAACAGATGGATAGATGAATTACGGATCATTTGGAGGCCTCTCACTAACCGTGTTGAAAATCTGCAGACCATCATGGCCACCTGAAACATAAATCCTCCCTTCAAATATCGTCACGCCTGCAGCACTGCGACTCGCGCTCATCTCCGTTACTATTGTCCATCTGGACAGAGAGAGAACACACACACAATGTCAAATTACTTTCTAATATCGTGGTTATTTATCATGACTATGTTCAAGAAAGAGAAGAAGCCACGCCCACCTGTCGGTTTCTGGAGAATAGCACTCTACTGAATTGAGTGAGGACTTGCCATCATAGCCACCGCAGACGTATATGTGTCCATCAACTACCACTGTCCCCATTGCACTTTAGACAGACAGAAAAGAAATAAAAATCATCAAATGACCAAAAGTGTTTTATTCCTGGTCTCCAACAAGACCAGGATAAAATGCTTACTGAAGATGAATGAATGATCATCATCTGAACTTTAGTCTTATAGACGGAGTTACAGTCAGAAACAATACCATATTACAACGTTCATTAACACACAGTCCCGTGCAAAAGTCTTAGGCACCCTATTGTTTTTTTTTTTCATACAAACTATGTTATAGATTTCTATTTTCTGACTTCTACATTATCGAGTCAGTACAAAAACATTTTACTATTGTATCTGAGCAGCATATTACATGAGACCACTTTTCAGATTAAAAAAAAAGATGACATAATGAAGGCTAATGGGTTTTGGGGCAAAATTAAGAAGCGAGTGGGACAGTCAAAAACAGGCTTGTAGTACTCGAGTCCGACTTGTTCCCCAATTTTAAGGACTCGTGACTCGACTTGAACTCGTACATTAACTGCATTCGGACTCGTAAATTATTTTTTGTAACATGCCATAATAATTTGGCAGAAGAGATTTATATCTACTAGGGATGTTAACCGATGACCGTTTGACCGAATCAACGTCAACCGGTTAATTTTTTTTTGGTTGTCAGTTAAAAAAAAAAAAAATCAATCGTTTTGAAGCTGCCGATTTTGGAGCGGAGAACCTGGAATTCTGTGTTGTAAACGCTTGGGGCATGCCATGCGGTGTAAGGACGACAGCTGACAAATCAGAAACACCCATTCAGTCATGTCCCGCTCTCCCGCCCCAGTTGAAGACAGCTGCCACTCGGCGAAAGAAAAGTCTCAGTGTTGGACTACATTTAACTACGATGTTAACCAGGTACGGAACATCAAGGAAATTCTTGACCATCAAAGAAACAAGAACACGGCGCATGAATGAAGTCGATGGTTGATTAGTCTGGTGAATATTAATGTCAACGTAATAATAATAATAATAATAATACACAAGATCTGAACTAAAACCTGGTTACTCACTGATGTTACTTAGCATCAGACAGTTGCTATATTAGCTTAGCGGCTAATCAGCTCAGCTCCAGCTATCCCATTCCCAATGGCTGTGCACAATTAGCAGCCGTGTAACCGTAATATCGGTAGCTGGAAAACAACTGCAGTATGAGGTCTCTGTGTCTCACTTCGAAGAAAAGTGCCTAGTCCGTAGCAGCATGCAATATCAACACACAGCCTACTGCAGTTAACTGTAAACACCAGGGGCCGCATCGCTAAAACGTCCCATCTTCAATGAAAAGTTAAGCTGGGACAAGTGTATGATAGGATTGTTTTCAATAGGCTGCTCAATGCAAGCAGCGGAAGTGACTGAGCTAAAGCTTGCCGCTTAGAAAACGACGGCAGTTTATTGAGAACATGTTCACACTGATATTTTTAATGCCAAGTTGCAACTTAACAAAAGTGCGTGCCCCTTGCTGACACGGCCGTTTGTCCTCTGCTCCAATACAAACCCCTCGACATCAGTGCCGCGTTTGACTAAATGTTTCGCGCTGTAGAAAAGGTAATGTGAGTGGAGGGCAGTGACTGGGACTGAATGTGCGGATGCTCGCGGTTAGATTTAGAATAGATTCTAATAATTCCAATTCTAGAATTTTAAACTCGTAGGTTAACCGACTTTAACCGGCTAATGAGGCTCGGTGGTCGGTCAAGATTTTTTTTAGTTTTCGCCATCCCTAATATCTACATTAACTTTTGTACTAATTTTGTGTAAGAGTGTCACACCGGTGCGCCTTGGCGTGCACCGGACAGCGCGCACGCCAAGCGGACTCTCGTTCGTGCACCGTAAACGACTCACCCGCACAACATGAAGGTGCAATCAGCGCGTCGATCTAAAAACTGCCAAAACACACTTGCTTTGCGAAGTATTGAGTTGCGTTGCTGACACATTACCGAGCCTTATTTCCTTGTTTGGGTCCCCGATTTCCTGTTTCTCATCTTTGATTCTGCCTCACCTCCGATAGCCTGTTTGTGCCTCGCTCGACCTATTGCCCATTTCACCATTTTACGATTTTGCCTGCCGTTCTGGATTGTTTACCTGCCTTCACTTGTATTAATAAACACACCTTCTGCACTTACAGTGCTGAGCGTAAATGAGTGCACCTCCTTTGAAAAGTAACATTTTAAACAATATCTCAATGAACACAAACAATTTCCAAAATGTTGACAAGACAAAGTTTAATAGAACATCTGTTTAACTTATAACGGGAAAGTAAGGTTAATAATATAACTTAGATTACACATTTTTCAGTTTTACTCAAATTAGGGTGGTGCAAAAATGAGTACACCCCACAACAAAAACTACTACATCTAGTACTTTGTATGGCCTCCATGATTTTTAATGACAGCACCAAGTCTTCTAGGCATGGAATGAACAAGTTGGCGACATTTTGCAACATCAATCTTTTTCCATTCTTCAACAATGACCTCTTTTAGTGACTGGATGCTGGATGGAGAGTGATGCTCAACTTGTCTCTTCAGAATTCCCCATAGGTGTTCGATTGGGTTCAGGTCAGGAGACATACTTGGCCACTGAATCACTTTCACCCTGTTCTTCTTCAGAAATCCAACAGTGGCCTTAGATGTGTGTTTAGTCATGTTGGAAAAGTGCATGACGACCAAGGGCACGGAGTGATGGTAGCATCTTCTCTTTCAGTATAGAGCAATACGTCTGTGAATTCATGATGCCATCAATGAAATGCAGCTCCCCGACACCAGCAGCACTCATGCAGCTCCACATAAGGACACTGCCACCACCATGTTTCACTGTAGGCACCATGCAGTTTTCTTTGTATTCCTCACCTTTGCGACGCCATACAGTTTTGAAGCCATCAGTTCCAAAAACATTTATTTTGGTCTCATCACTCCAGAGTATAGAGTCCCAGTAGTCTTCATCTTTGTCAGCATGGGCCCTGGCAAACTCTAGGTGGGCTTTTTTGTGCCTGGGCTTTAGGAGAGGCTTCTTTCGGGGACGGCATCCATGCATGCCATTCCTCTGCAGTGTACGCCGTATTGTGTCACGGGAAATAGTCACCCCAGTTTGGCTTTCTATTTCTTTAGATAACTGCAGTGAACTTGCATGCCGATTTTCTTCAACCCTTCTCATCAGAAGACGCTCCTGTCGAGGTGTTAACTTCCGTGGACGACCTGGACGTCTCTGTGAGATGATTGCAGTTCCATCTTTCTTAAATTTTTGCACCACTTTTGCTACAGTATTCTGACTGACAAGTAAAGCTTTGCTGATCTTCTTGTAGCCTTCACCTTTGTGGTGGAAAGAAATTATTTTCTTTGGAGAATTCTGAAGAGACAAGTTGAGCATCACTCTCCATCCAGCATCCAGTCACTAAAAGAGGTCATTGTTGAAGAATGGAAAAAGACTGATGTTGCAAAATTTCGCCAACTTGTTCATTCCATGCCTAGAAGACTTGGTGCTGTCATTAAAAATCATGGAGGCCATACAAAGTACTAGATGTAGTAATTTTTTTGTGGGGTGTACTCATTTTTGCACCATCCTAATTTGAGTAAAACTGAAAAATGTGTAATCTAAGTTATGAGCCATTCCACTGAATCGGTGCCATTTCCGTCCCTAGAAAATTATAATGTACAAATGCACATAAAAATGTACTTTAAAATACATTTCCTTATTACGCAGAATGTCCTGCACATTGATCTGATTTCAAATTTAAGATATATGATTGTAAGGATTAATAAAAACTACCTAAAACACTGAAAAATAGCATGTGTTACCTGTCCCCGCACTCTAACTTTATACTTAACTATGAAATATTATGATTAAAATCCTTCAGGAACAGTATTTCTTTTGCACTCTTGTGCGACTCCATATCCTATCCATGGTTTAAATATTTTTTTTTCATAAGAAATCCACAATATCTTTAGTTAAAATACACATTTTAGTCGTGTCCCTGGGTTTTCACTCAGTCCTGTTACCCAAACATATTACCCCATCTGACAAATTTGGAACATTCCATAAATCACATGCTCAACAGGAAGTTACATCAATTGTGTCTTCTGAAGGCCATGGGAAGACCAAAAGTTAGTTCTCTCGTTTACTTTTCTGTATATTTGATGATGATTTTTTAACTTTGACTGATAAGGTCAATGTCAACATACTGTCCTGTTACTTAAATTATTTCTTAGATGATATTTGTTTATTTTAAAAATACTGTACAGATTTTTGGTAAATCACTAGAAATGTGCCAAGTGTGGTCATGCGATGACGCCATGTGGTTAATTCCATGTATTAGCTAATCCTAGGCTAAAAACTCAGTCCTGTTACTTTCAGAGTTTTGGTAACAGGACTGAAAAAAATGCAGCCATCTTTGACTTCCAAACCTTGTAACGTAGCCTGAGGTTGACCAATACACATTTTGAATAGTTAAATATGTGTGTTATTATAATCAGTGTTGAAAAGATAGAACAAATTAAGTTTAATTTGGGAGTGGTACAACAAGCAAATGGCACCCATTCGGTGGAATGTCCCTTATATTATCAACCTTACTTTCACGTTATAAGTTAAACAGATGTTCTATTAAACTTTGTCTTGTCAACATTTTGGAAATTGTTTGTGTTCATTGAGATATTGTTTAAAATGTTACTTTTCAAAGGGGGTGCCCTCATTTACGCTCAGCACTGTACATCTGTCTCCCAACCATCTCGGACAGAATACTTCGCACTTCCTGATAAAGAGAAGCACATTCACCTGTTCATACGTCATGTTCAGGAACAAACTAATGTTAATGGTGCTGAAACAGCCACCGTCAAATGTTGCATTTGGAGTCTTGTTCTCGGACTCGACTCGAAATTTTTTTTAACGACTTGACTCAGACTTGAACACTGGGGACTCGAGGTTTAGTGACTCGACTACAACACTGCAGTCAAAGTGTCCAGAAGAACTGTGGCTGGTTCTGTAAGATGCTCAGTAAAACCTACAGCTCATTTCCTCATCAAGCTGCACTCACTGTACCGGAAACTTTTTTTTTTTTAAAGCAAAGGTTCGTCTCACACCATTGACTTTGGTTCCCTTCTTATGGCTTACTGATTAAACAAAATGCTATAAATAGTAATGTTGAAACATTTCCTTATTTTTAAGCCAGTTTTTTGGTCTACAGCTTTTCTTTGTGTGTGCCCAAGACTTTTGCAGACAACTATAAATCTGAACTATTGTAGAATATTAAATCAACAATGTCTGGCCAATCAGAATCAAGAATTCAAAAGGGCTGCGGTATTAATAAACTTCAACAGTGGTTCGCAAACTGCTAGAGACTGCGTTCATGACCATAAATTATGGATTTATACAAAAACGCTACACGGGTCCACGGGGTTGCTTGAGGTTTCTTTGGTTGGACAAGAGAAGGTCTCAATAGCCGCTCTCTCGCAGCATGTGTTTAAGAAGAGTTTAATAAGACCTTGGATAGAACAATACGCGCCTTGTAGTAATATTTAAATGAAGCTTTTATTCTGATCATGAACACTGCTGCAAAGCACGCCGTCCTCACCTGCGCTGACTGTTCATGCTGGCGACTTTACTCCATGTATCCGTTTCTGGGTTGTACACTTCGACCGTGCTGAGCCGAGACTGGCCGTCGTAGCCCCCGATAGCATAGAGTAGCCCGTTGACCACGGCCACGCCCACTCGACTCCGGGCCGTGCTCATTTGCTGACAGCGTTCCCAGCAGTTACCGATTGGATCAAATACTTCCACGACGTTTAATGAGTCACCTGGACATAAAAACACTGAGTTACAGGAACTCTGCTATCACAGGTCTAAAGGTACAGTCCGAGGGTTTTCTGCTCTCCACTTTCGTCTCTAACTATTACACACACACACACACACGTGATAGTATGACAGATAAACAGGAAAGCACCTGCACTGTTGAGTCCTCCGACTGCGTAGATTAACCCGGCGATGGACGTGCAGCATCTTTGTCGTGTCTTATAGGCGGGCAGGTGAGGTCGCCGCTCTGGCATTAGGTGATAATCCTTTGCCTCGTCTACCAAATCCCTGTTTGAAGAGAAGCCCGGGGCAAGTTTATACCACATGTAACATTCTTCACATGTGTACAGCAGGTTATTCCAGATGTGGCCTTAGTTCTGGGTAACACTAGATCCATACAAACAAACAAACGAACAACCAAGATTCAATTCCATCATGTAATTGTTGAAATTAACGTTTCGAAAGAAATACTGAACAATTATTCCATGAAATCGAGTCATACATGAGCTATCAGCCGTGTACGACGAGGTTGAGTGGAATAACTGCTTTATTCTATCCACATTCGCTGGATTCTGAGAGAGCGTTTAAAAAAAAATTTTTTTTTGCAAATTCAAATCAATAAAGACTTTATACAAAACGCCTGACAAAATCGTTTCTGCTTAGAATGTAAACAAACCGGCGAAATGACAGGAGCAGTTTGTGAAAAATGCGATAATCATCTCATCTCATCATCTCTAGCCGCTTTATCCTGTTCTACAGGGTCGCAGGCGAACTGGAGCCTATCGCAGCTGACTACGGGCGAAAGGCGGGGTACACCCTGGACAAGTCGCCAGGTCATCACAGGGCTGACACATAGACACAGACAACCATTCACACTCACATTCACACCTACGGTCAATTTAGAGTCACCAGTTAACCTAACCTGCATGTCATTGGACTGTGGGGGAAACCGGAGCACCCGGAGGAAACCCACGCGGACACGGGGAGAACATGCAAACTCCACACAGAAAGGCCCTCGCCGGCCATGGGGCTCGAACCCGGACCTTCTTGCTGTGAGGCGACGGCGCTAACCACTACACCACCGTGCCGCCCTGTGATAATCATAATTCTTGAAAAAAAAAAAAATTCTTAGCATGAAATACTTTCATTCCATATTTTGTTGCTTTTTTTTGTGGTTTTGTTTTCGGGCAGAGCTTTTATTTCGTCCTCGGTTGGTTCAGCAACACGCTCCGCCATTCTGTTTTGCTCTACTCACGGTATATGAGCCGATAGCCTGGTAGTAGAGTAGCCAATCAGAGTGCACGACTGAGATTGTGCATATCCAGTGAACGTGGATCGAATAATATATAAATATCCAAGTTCACATCCATAAAGTCAACCGAAGAAAGTGAACGTTGTTGCGTTGCCATTACCTCCAGTCCTGCGCGTCGTTCTTAGCATGAGAATCAAAAGGAGCGTCATCAATTAACTAACATCAATCATCCATACTATTTTTAACGAGCAGCATTAGCTAGCTAGATAAATTTAGGAAACAAAAATGAAACTTTTCTGGTTACCATGACAGCTGGCTGCAGCCAGAAGCACTTGCCGTCAATACGCCAGCAACGTTTACCATTTTCGCTATTTAATATATAGTCTACAGTTACTACGCTCAGTCATTTTTACAGCTATAGGAACTTCCTTGTTTAGTCAAACAATATTTTTTCATTATTTTTATCCCCCCCGTTATAAATAAGCATTTTTTGAAATTTCCATAAGTCTCATGGATGGAAAGCCTACTACGTTAAAGCAGTCTGGAGGGGATGAGTGCACAGCAACAAACCTGCATTTGTGGCAGCAGCGCACCAGCTCGTCCTGTTGAACTCGATCAGCCAGGAACTGGGGTCGGCACAGGGGCAGTCTGGTCTTGGAAAGCAGCTCAGGCAGGCAGGACTCGCGGTCGTCTCTCTGATGCCTCACCCACGCAAGGACGGCCTCGAAAACCTACACCGAGCACGTGTAGCCATGGTAAGAGACCGGCACATGTTCCTCATCTCGTGCACGTTAATAGAGATGCCAAAGCTAAGCATTTCCTTGCTCAGAAAATGTAAACATTTTTCCTCCGAATAACAAGTCAGCCAAAATGGGAAACACATGAAGAAAGCACGAGCTGGGCCAGAATATCAAACAAACAGCCACAACAGCTCGTCATTCTTTATAGCACAGCGCTGTGGTATAACTGGACGCTCGATTCTGATTGGTCAGGAGGTGTTGATTCATTTTCTCTAACACAGCTCTTACTATAATTCAACTCGCAACATTTTTTTTTCCTAATATCTTGTTTCTATACTAACAACTTACACAGGGACTTGAATAACGAATGCAGCGCACAAGCGGATTATAAAACTCTGTCTTCACCGTATTGATAGAAAACTTCAGCCTTTCTCGGAACTATCAAAGATTTTTCCCAACATTTTGCTGAGATATTCTTATTTGGTGATCATTCCACAATATTTAAAAGGTCATAGGCAACGGTTTTCAATTTATGCACATTTGAAACTTTATATGTTAAAAAAAACCCACAAAACTGTAATTTTCTTCTGGTCCCAAGAAGTATTGTTAAGAAGTAATAATTAAAATAAGTTAGTGCGGATCGCGGTGAATTTCTGTCGGCTATTTTCGTGACCGCTTGGCGCGTGACGTCATTCAAGACAAACAAACCGCTTGAGTTGAGTCCACTTCCGTTTACTTACATTGCCGTTTGGCTTGAGTGCAGATGTGTGTTCAGGAATTTCCAGAGAAAACCCCATGCCTTATTGTTGTGCAGTGAACTGTAACAACGGGACCAGCTCAGGAAGAAGTTTTTACCTTTTTCCGAGAGAGGAGAAGAGGCGGAGCGAGTGGATTGGCTTTTTCCGAAAAAGGAGAAGAGGCGGAGCGAGAGGGTTGGCTTTTTCCGAAAGAGGTGAAGAGGCGGAGCGAGAGGGTTGGCTTTTTCCGAAAGAGGTGAAGAGGCGGAGCGAGAGGGTTGGCTTTTTCCGAAAGAGGAGAAGAGGCGGAGCGAGATGGTTGGCTTTTTCTGAAAAAGGAGAAGAGACAGAGCAAGAGGGTTGGCTTTTTCCGAAAGAGGAAGAGGCGGAGCGAGAGGGTTGGCTTTTTCTGAAAAAGGAGAAGAGACAGAGCAAGAGGGTTGGCTTTTTCCGAAAGAGGTGAAGAGGCGGAGCGAAAGGGTTGGCTTTTTCCGAAAAAGGAGAAGAGGCAGAGCGAGAGGGTTGGCTTTTTCCGAAAAAGGAGAAGAGGCGGAGCAAGATGGTTGGCTTTTTCCGAAAAAGGAGAAGAGGCGGAGCGAGAGGGTTGGCTTTTTCCAAAAAAGGAGAAGAGGCAGAGCGAGAGGGTTGGCTTTTTCCAAAAAAGGAGAAGAGGCAGAGCGAGAGGGTTGGCTTTTTCCGAAAAAGGAGAAGAGGCGGAGCGAGTGGGTTGGCTTTTTCCGCAAAAGGAGAAGAGGCAGAGCGAGAGGGTTGGCTTTTTCTGACAGAGGAGAAGAGGAGGAGTGAGAGGGTTGGCTTTTTCCGAAAAAGGAGAAGAGGCAGAGCGAGAGGGTTGGCTTTTTCCGAAAGAGGTGAAGAGGCGGAGCGAAAGGGTTGGCTTTTTCCGAAAAAGGAGAAGAGGCAGAGCGAGAGGGTTGGCTTTTTCCGAAAAAGGAGAAGAGGCGGAGCAAGATGGTTGGCTTTTTCCGAAAAAGGAGAAGAGGCAGAGCGAGAGGGTTGGCTTTTTCCGAAAAAGGAGAAGAGGCAGAGCGAGAGGGTTGGCTTTTTCCGAAAAAGGAGAAGAGGCGGAGCGAGAGGGTTGGCTTTTTCCAAAAGAGGAGAAGAGGAGGAGTGAGAGGGTTGGCTTTTTCCGAAAAAGGAGAAGAGGCAGAGCGAGAGGGTTGGCTTTTTCTGACAGAGGAGAAGAGGAAGAGTGAGAGGGTTGGCTTTTTCCGAAAGAGGAGAAGAGGCGGAGCGAGAGGGTTGGCTTTTTCTGAAAAAGGAGAAGAGACAGAGCAAGAGGGTTGGCTTTTTCCGAAAGAGGAAGAGGCGGAGCGAGAGGGTTGGCTTTTTCTGAAAAAGGAGAAGAGACAGAGCAAGAGGGTTGGCTTTTTCCGAAAGAGGTGAAGAGGCGGAGCGAAAGGGTTGGCTTTTTCCGAAAAAGGAGAAGAGGCAGAGCGAGAGGGTTGGCTTTTTCCGAAAAAGGAGAAGAGGCGGAGCAAGATGGTTGGCTTTTTCCGAAAAAGGAGAAGAGGCGGAGCGAGAGGGTTGGCTTTTTCTGAAAAAGGAGAAGAGACAGAGCAAGAGGGTTGGCTTTTTCCGAAAGAGGAAGAGGCGGAGCGAGAGGGTTGGCTTTTTCTGAAAAAGGAGAAGAGACAGAGCAAGAGGGTTGGCTTTTTCCGAAAGAGGTGAAGAGGCGGAGCGAAAGGGTTGGCTTTTTCCGAAAAAGGAGAAGAGGCAGAGCGAGAGGGTTGGCTTTTTCCGAAAAAGGAGAAGAGGCGGAGCAAGATGGTTGGCTTTTTCCGAAAAAGGAGAAGAGGCAGAGCGAGAGGGTTGGCTTTTTCCGAAAAAGGAGAAGAGGCAGAGCGAGAGGGTTGGCTTTTTCCGAAAAAGGAGAAGAGGCGGAGCGAGAGGGTTGGCTTTTTCCAAAAGAGGAGAAGAGGAGGAGTGAGAGGGTTGGCTTTTTCCGAAAGAGGTGAAGAGGCGGAGCGAGAGGGTTGGCTTTTTCTGAAAGAGGAGAAGAGGCGGAGCGAGAGGGTTGGCTTTTTCCGAAAAAGGAGAAGAGGCAGAGCGAGAGGGTTGGCTTTTTCTGACAGAGGAGAAGAGGAGGAGTGAGAGGGTTGGCTTTTTCCAAAAGAGGAGAAGCGAGAGGGTTGGCTTTTTCCGAAAAAGGAGAAGAGGCGGAGCGAGAGGGTTGGCTTTTTCCGCAAAAGAAGAGGCGGAGCGAGTGGGTTGGCTTTTTCCGCAAAAGGAGAAGAGGCGGAGCGAGTGGGTTGGCTTTTTCCGCAAAAGGAGAAGAGGCGGAGCGAGTGGGTTGGCTTTTTCCGCAAAAGGAGAAGAGGCGGAGCGAGTGGGTTGGCTTTTTCCGAAAGAGGTGAAGAGGCGGAGCGAGTGGGTTGGCTTTTTCCGAAAGAGGTGAAGAGGCGGAGCGAGTGGGTTGGCTTTTTCCGAAAGAGGAGAGAGGCGGAGAGAGTGGATTGTGCGTGTGAAGCCAGAGGGTTGGCAGCCGGGTAAATACACCACTCTGTGCTACGATCACTTCAACGACGATTCGTTTTTGAAGGATCCCCATCTGTTGGAGAGCTTAGGGGTCAGTGTCGGACAGAGAAGGCTCAAACCTCACGGTGTTCCGACAAAATTCGAACACAAAATCAAGCAGTGAAAGAAGAAACGGACCAGCAGCGCTCAAGCAAAAAGGAGAAGATTGGAGGTAAACATTTTTACCTTTTTCATTTAAATGCTTGGTAGTTGGAAAAAAAAAAAAAAAAATGATAGACGAGGCGTCAGGTCCGATATATTGACACCAGGAAATACCGCGGATGGCAGGCTAATGTGGCCTACCGGCGCACTGTCAAGTAATCGTTACCTATATCCACTATGGCTTCGCAATGGCCATAGGTTCATACAGTGGCATGCAAAAGTTTGGGCACCCTTACTGAAAATGTCTGTTACTGGGAATAGTTAAGTGAGCAGAAGATGAACTGATCACCAAAAGGCATAAAGGTAAAGACGACATTTCTTTTCAGCGTTTTCTGCAAGATTTGTGTCTTATTTTTGTTCTGTACAATTGGAGAGTGAATAAAGAAAAGGAACATCATGCGAAAGTTTGGGCACCCCAATACATGTGAGTTCTCAGGTAACTTTTACCAAGGTTCCAGACCTTAATTAGCTTATTGAGCTGTGGCTTGTTCAAATTCTTCGTTAGGAAAGGTCAGATGATGCAGATTTCAAAGCTGCATAAATTCTCTGACTCCTCAAACTTGTCCCTAAAATCAACAGCCATGGGCTCCTCTAAGCAACTCCCTCGCATTCTGAATAATAAAATAATTGACGCTCACAAAGCAGGAGAAGGCTACAAGAATGTAGCAAAGTGTTTTCAGGTAGCTGTTTCCTCAGATTGTAATGTTATTAAGAAATGGCAGTTAACAGAAACAGTGGAGATCAAGGTGAGGTCTGGAAGATGAAGAAAACTTTCTGAAAGAACTGCTCGTTAGATTGCTAAAAAGGCAAATAAAACCCCATTTGACTGCAAAAGACCTTCAGAAAGATTTAGCAAACCCTGGAGTGGTGGTGCGCTGTTCTACTATGCAGCGACACCTAAACAAACATGACCTTCATGGAAGAGTCATCAGAAGAAAACCTTTCCTACGTCCGAGCCACAAAATTCAGCGTCTGAAGTTTGCAAATGAACATCTAAATAAGCCTGATGCATTTTGGAAACAAGTCCTGTGGACTGATGAAATCAAAATAGAACTTTTTGGCTACAATATGCAAAGGTATGTTTGGAGAAAAAAGGGTGCCAAATTCCAGGAAAAGACCACCTCTCCACATCTGAAGCATGGGTGTGGATCGATCATGCTTTGGGGTTGTGTTGCAGCCAGTGGCACAGGCTCACAGTCCCCTGACCTAAACATCATTGAAAATCTGCGGATAGATCTCAAAAGAGCAGTGCGTGCAAGACAGCCCAGGAAACTTGTAGAACTGGAAGCCTTTTGCAAGGACGAATGTGTGAAAATCCCCCAGGTAAGAACTGAAAGATTATTAGCTGGCTGCAAAAAGTGTTTACAAGCTGTGATACTTGCCAAAGGGGGGGTTACTAGGTACTAACCATGCAGGGTGCCCAAACTTTCGCTTCAGGCCCTTTTCCTTTTTTGTCATTTAGAAAATGTAAAAGATGAAAATAAAAAAATTGTTTTTGGTTAAAATATTAAAGGAATGAGTCATCTTTAACTTTATGCCTTTTGGGGATCATTTCATCTTCAACTTGTTTAACTGTTCACAGTAACAGGAATTTTGACCAGGGGTGCCCAAACTTTTGCATACCACTGTATATATATCTGGTTTCACTTCTCGATATTCAATTTGGAGAGTTCCGACTTCAAAATCGCTATCAGACATTTTACACAACCTCTCACAACCAGAGTCTGTACACGTGTGCTCGGTTCGCAAGTAAAACACAGAGCTGCTCCCGGTCTGTTTGCCTTAAATGACGTCACGATGACGGCCCCCTGGCGGTAAAAGTGCACGCAAGTGAGATGTAAACAAACCTTCAGAACTTGCGCAAACCAGTATATTTTAACCGTTTTATTCAATTTTAGGGTGCAAATTAGACACCAGGAAGACTGAATTCGCTTTTTGGGTCGTTCTTCTAGACAATAAAGTTGGATATTCTACGTTCCACCTCCGACCCTTGCCTATGGCCTTTAAAGGTGACCTATTATACCCCTTTTCCACAAGTTGTCACAGTTCCCAGAGTTCTTAATGAAACGTCCGTGATGTGGCCATCCTTAAAAAAAAAAATCCGTTTCCTGTCCACCGGGTGAGCAAAAAAAATTCAGTAGGGAGGGAGATATCTGTGAAGATACTCAGTCGTCCAGGTACATAGTAATCTGTGGTTGGTAGAAGAGAGCAACTGGACTTGCTTGAAAAGTCTTGAAGACGTTTCGCCTCTCGTCCGAAAGGCATCATCAGTTCTGTCTGTCTAATAGGGAGTATCAAGTATTTATCCTCTCATGGATCATAATAGAATCCAAATCAGAATGCTGATGGCTGCATTGAAGGTGGCTGATAGATGTCATAGACACCCACCTCTGTTCAGTGATGGTCGTTCCAGGCTGACAAAATTGAACGATCCTCTCTGGCTAAGATGTCTGCCAGTTTTCTGGAAGTCCTCTCATACTCCCGCACTAGTCGAAGGGAACTCATCCCAAAGTGTGTAGAAACATATCTGTGAAGATACTCAGTCGTCCAGGTACATAGTAATCTGTGGTTGGTAGAAGAGAGCAACTGGACTTGCTTGAAAAGTCTTGAAGACGTTTCGCCTCTCGTCCGAAAGGCATCATCAGTTCTGTCTGTCTAATAGGGAGTATCTTCACAGATATGTTTCTACACACTTTGGGATGAGTTCCCTTCGACTAGTGCGGGAGTATGAGAGGACTTCCAGAAAACTGGCAGACATCTTAGCCAGAGAGGATCGTTCAATTTTGTCAGCCTGGAACGACCATCACTGAACAGAGGTGGGTGTCTATGACATCTATCAGCCACCTTCAATGCAGCCATCAGCATTCTGATTCGGATTCTATTATGATCCATGAGAGGATAAATACTTGATACTCCCTATTAGACAGACAGAACTGATGATGCCTTTCGGACGAGAGGCGAAACGTCTTCAAGACTTTTCAAGCAAGTCCAGTTGCTCTCTTCTACCAACCACAGAGTAGGGAGGGAGGGATTTTTTTTTAATTTATTTTATATATGAGTGATTCCACGCTTATGGGTACTGAAATGGGGACATTAACTTATTTTTAAAAATTCACCTAAAACCATTTCTTTTTTTACCATCAGGTCACAAAACATGTAATCTTTAATGAATGATATGTTAAAAGATAACTTTAATTTTCTGAGATGTAATAAAAACATATTTATATGCCAAAGTCAGAACGTAACAGAAGTGTTGTGGACATATATATTCTCAATTTTAACAATGTAGAATTACTTTTTGAAACATAGGAAGGTGATGTTTTAGCAAATATAATTAATAAACATGTGTAGTAGAATAAACGTACACATTCTTTCAATAAGATTAACATGGTATATAGCTAGATTGTAATTAATTTGTAACAGACGCGAGATGGACAATCGTAACAGAAGTAATGTAACAGACATCATTTTGGAACTCATAGGCTTGACTTCGGCATATAAATATGTTTTTATTACATCTCAGAAAATTAAAGTTATCTTTTAACATATCATTCATTAAAGATTACATGTTTTGTGACCTGATGGTAAAGAAAGAAATGGTTTTAGGTGAATTTTTAAAAATAAGTTCATGTCCCCATTTCAGTACCCATAAGCGTGGAATCACTCATATATATATATATATATATATATATATATATATATATATATATAAAAATTAAAAAAAAAATCTCCTTCTCACCCCCGGCGGGGGGGGGGGTATCCATGTCATCCTCAAGCTCGGGTCCTCTACCAGAGGCCTGGGAGTTTGAGGGTTCTGCGCAGTATCTTCGATGTTCCTAGGACTGCGCTCTTCTGGACTGAGGCTTCAGATGTTGTTCCTGGGATTTGCTGGAGCCACTCTCCCAGTTTGGGGGTTACTGCCCCAAGTGCCTCCACTACCATGGGGACCACGCAACCCTTGACCTTCCACATCCGTTCCAGCTGCTCTTTCAACCCTTGATACTTCTCAAGTTTCTCATGTTCCTTCTTCCTGATGTTGGCGTCAGCTGGGATCGCCACATCTATCACCATTATTATATCAGCTGGATAGTACGCTCACTGACTACGACGCAGGAGATCGGGGTTCGAATCCCGGTCGGGGCAAAACATCATCCAGTAAGGGTCCTTAGGCAAAACCCCTCATGATATATCAGCCTACCTCAGGAATGAGTGAAAACATAACTGATAGAGTCATACCGGCTCAGACGTCGCCCGGGTCAACAAGGTCTGCGTCAGTTGCTAGGGAACCAGGGCAAACTGATGAGAAATGGGCTACTGGAACAAGACATCGATGGACGAGGACAGAAAATACGGATTTGCTGGAATGCTACTATACAAGCAATCCCAGAGAGAGGGGATACATGCAGAGAATGTGGGACCATTGGATACTTCGAAACCCACAATCAAGGCTAACAAAGAAACAGCTATTAGCCCAGTGTTCCAACATCCATAATCATACCATAATTTTATATATATATATATATATATATATATATATATATATATATATATATATATGGATGGATGGATAAGAAATCGCAATGCTGTGTTTGCTTTTATTTTCAGTACTTTTTTATTACAAAAGCAGACACATTTAATAAAATATGACAGTTTAATCAACTGAAACTTGTACTGTCAGCGTCATTAACAAAGTAGGTAATGAATTTTGCATAACAAAACTCAAAAGCTGTTTGTAGCGTCTCGGATGGATCAAGATCAAACGAATTTTCCAGTAACGGTTTGTGATGGTCCGACACACGAACTTTTTGTAGTTCTAAATCGAGCGTTAGGCCGAGTTCGGCTGAAATTACACTATTAAAATGATCACTGAATGATTTGTTTTTCTGAATCTTTACTATTTTGTTGTTCGCCAGAATACTATTTTGCGATTTCACACTTAAGCAAATGTTTGAAAACTCCGGATCTCCTTCCTTCATGGTGGCTGACATTTTTTTGTGCCGCACGGCGCATGCGCAGAGCTGATTCGATTCTATATTCTGCGCGGAATGCATAAAAGTCAAGTTCGATTTTAGATTTACGAACCCGAAAAAAAGGCGTTAAAAAAAATTTCAACCGCACAAACAGCGCTCACCCGGCCGGTGGACCGGAAACAGAACATTTTTTAATAACGGCCTGTGCTTTAGCCAAAATGCCACAAGGATAAAACGCCACAGCTCCCTTCTCCGCCTGTCTAAACAGCCCTGCTCGAAACGAGTGCCTGTTCCTTGAAATGATAATGAGCCGCTGCTCACTCCACCCCTTCATCCACCAGCCAATCAGCTGTATGCTGTACAATCATTCTGCCACAGAAAAAGCGCAGTTCAAAGAAATTCCTGAAAGCCCAGATATTGCCATGACCTTCACATCCAAGATGACATTCAGGTCACTGGATGTGAACTTCTGACCACAACTGTATTGTTATGATCCCTTGGACTACAATCACTTAACTTATTCTTTACGCACTCGGTTACTCGTCTACTGGAGTCTCGTCTATACCCGGTCCTTGTTTTTTGGACTGCTGCAATAAAACACTTTCGCTCAGGGATCAATACGTCTCTCTCTCGTGCTACAGTTTTTGCGCCGTGGTAAACTCGGCTCCACTCCCGCTCACAGCTGTGTGTTAGGGTGGTCCTGAAATGTATGGGAAAATTTTTTTTTTACCAAAACATTCCGACCACCCTACCATTTTTTTTACATAGGCTAAAAGGCGGCAACAAGCAAAATTTCAGAAAAATTGGTTAATATTTAGAGGTGCCACACGAGGTTGCAAATCGGGTTAAGCCATTAACATTAGTTGGTGCGTAGACTGTTGCAGAGAAGATCTCAAACCCCCAAAAAGTCACAGTTCTAGAGGGAATATGCCACTTCTATGAAAAAGAAGAGGCAGGAAGAGTTTATAGACTGATAGAAGGTTAACTTTCATGCACTAAGGGGTTCTTAAACAATGAGCACTGATCGTAATATGCTGATGAAGTTGTGAATGGTTTTCTTTCTATGTTTTTCAGACGGCTAGCAACAGTAATACAAGCAGTACCGGTGGTGCAAAGCACAAAACCAGAAAGGACAATTACATTTGGTTAATTGGTCCCACTTCCAAGGAACTGTCTGGGAGAAAGCTTCCTTCTGCTAGGGAAGTCCTTAGTGTGTTCTTTTATCGCCACAAGATACCAGAATACCCAAGGGTTTAGAAAATCACAGACAAGTAATAGCGATTGTTACTTTGAACACAGGAAGTTATATTACTGTAGAGTAGAGTGGGGGAAAAAGCCCTCCTTAAGGAAAATTCAGTTTTTCTCCAAGTTGAAATGAACCATGTGTTTAGTTTTAATCATAGTTTTTGACAACAGTGACGAACAATAATGCCACCTAAAGTTTGCCTAAAGTTAATACTTAATTTTTTTTTTAACAAAAACAAACATTGTGCCAAGGGGGCCTTTTACCCCCCCCAGTGGGGTAAAAAGCCCCCTGAGGTGGGGCAATAGGCCCCCCTCGCTCAAAAAAAGCTGTTCGGATAGCAAAAGTGTTTACTTAAGCCTATAATGTGAAAGAAACAAGAAAATATCCCTGAATTAATGAATAGATGCATTATTTTATTATATTTCGCATTTTAATTAAAAATTTTTTTAATTTCAATTATTTTTAACACTAAGTTCAAATTACTTGCTTTACTCAACCAGGTAAGCGAGATGTTATTAAAAACTATGTATCTGTTATTCAGAAATGTATGAAATACAGTAATTATGATAAAAGGAAACGATGCCCCCTGGGGGCCATTTACCCCGACATTAAGGGGGCGTTTTACCCCACAGACTACACTTTTACAAAAAAGGGTCTTACTTTCAAAATGTGATTCAACTTTTTATACCTAATGTATTTTTTTAACGTACTGACTTGTCTACTCATACCACATACACAGCTGTGATATCTGACGAAATAGCAGCTATCTAAATACAGTTTTACTGATATCTGAAAATTATATCACTTACCATGAAATTTGATTTCTCTCCGCTGCGTTGCTGATATGCGATCCACAGTGGATATCTGTATATCCCCGTTGTCAAGCCAGTCCATAGCAACAATAGAAATGTAACTTTGCGCCATCTGGTGGTTATTTTGGGTAAAACAGGCCGGGGGCGTATTACCCCACGGGGGTGTATTACCCCACTCTACTCTATTGTTTGTATTAATATGATACAGTTAAAGGTGGAGTATGAGATTTTTTCAGGAGTATTTTTTACCATATTGCTTGAAAAGCGCCTCACACCCATGTTGCAAGCAGTACAATAGAAGGTTTGACCCAAAAACGAAATATTTTAATCCAGTCTGCAGTGTAAAATAAAGGAAAAATGCCATCAAATCCTATCGAGGTACCACCTCAAAATGATTGGATACTGACACGTCAATCAGACTGAAGCCTGCGAACCCAAACCCCCCCCCAACCCTCACCACCCCACCCCTGCCCCTACCCTTGCGCGTACAGTATGCGCAGGGACCACTCCAGCCATTTCAAAGCAACGGATACACAATGTAGGTTTTGCTAAGTTAGCATGATTTGCAAAGTTAGCTGACACGGATTGTTATACTAACGCGTATAGTCGTATTACGTCCTTGATGGTAGTTTTTCCATGGTATTTATTTCATGCATACAAATGATTTGTTAGCTTAGCTGTATGTGGCACAAACGATAACTCCTATTTATTGTTTTCTTAGTTATGAAGGCATGGCACAAGCCAGTTCGACACCAATGAAGCATGGGTTTTTGAAACCACCTCCTCCTCCCGTATCCACTATTCGTTCGGATTCACTCTCAGGCTCTGACCTGTAAGTACCATTATGTTCACATAAACATGGTTTTGGCAACATGCTT
This sequence comes from Neoarius graeffei, assembly GCF_027579695.1. Classification (NCBI taxonomy): domain Eukaryota; kingdom Metazoa; phylum Chordata; class Actinopteri; order Siluriformes; family Ariidae; genus Neoarius; species Neoarius graeffei. Next base: position 39,652,164 of record NC_083569.1, read on the forward strand.
TGGAGGCGCGGGTAGGGAGGGGGGTGGAGATGTGGGGGGTGGGAGCATGCAGAGGGCGGGCGTGTTTCTTTTCAAAATATGGCTTGCGGGAACCGTTATTCCAAAATCTCGTACTCCACCTTTAATAAGCCACGTTATTTTATATTGTGTCTTGAGTGAAAACTTTAATAGCTTTGTGGCACCTCTAAACATTGTTCAATCTTAACCAAATTCCGCACAATAACTTCTTTTAGGCAATGTAAAAAAAAAAAAAAAAAAAAAAAAAAAAAAAGGTAAGGTGGTCGTAACAAAATCCTAAAAAAAAAAAAAATTTTGGGACCACCTGTATCGAATAATTAACAGCATTTCCACTGATCAGACCTGCTCCTCAGCCTTGACGTTGAGTTCGTCGCAGCCCACCAGCTCGAGCACCTCGTCGGCCCGCAGGCTCAGAAACTCCTCGGACACAGAAACCTCCACAAAGTGCTGATGCACGAAGCTGTTGGCGGCGTCGTACAGCGTCGTGCACATCATGGTCTCGGCGAACTGGCGCACACCCAGGCAGTTCTTTGGATGCAACCTGGGTTTCACAGGAGGAGAATCCGCTTTGTCTAGGAACATGGGATTGATACGATGCACATAAAAAGGTGTTGTGTTTGGCAGCGTGTAGGCTGGGCAGTACCTCTCCTGAAGGAAAGAGCAGCAGGCGTCTTTAACGTTCTGCAGCTGCAGGAAACTGGCGCCGATCAGGAGCGCTTGAACGTTCTGCTGGTCTATGGCTATGTGTCCGTTATAGGCAAAATTGATCAGCGCTTCGAGAGCACTTTGAAGGGAAATAAAAGCACAAATCACTGTATTGTCAGCTAGATGAATCAGGACACTCTGCTTTAAGATCAGCGAATCAAGATCCGACAGCGGTCCCTGTTCGGCTTTAATTATTCTGGGGGTTTCCAGATGCAAGTAAAAAAAAGTTATTTATAGACCAAAACAAATCGGAGAATGTTTCCTTCAGTTACCTGGGATCCATGCCTTGCATGACGATCTCATCCTGTTTGCATTCGACCATGTCATTCGTGAACATGGCGTGGAAGTAAGGAATCGAGGCGGCCAGAACGATCCTGTGGGCACTAAACTTATGCTCTCCCACCTACAACAAAACACACACAGATTAGAAAACACACACTCAATATGTTTACATGCACACTAATCTTCCACTATTATTCCGAATATGATACGGGTCATGTAAACAGCATATTCCGAATTTAGCATTTTCCGATTAAAGACAGGCGGGATTATGCTGATATTATTCGGGTTTTAGGAGCATTCGGAATATGCGCCTCAATTACAGACTTGACAGTTGCACACAAACCAACACGGGGGCGTTTTACGTTAATCGGAGTACACACAGCTGCACATAAATGGGAATGTTCGTCCAAGTTTCGTTTTCATTAACCATGTAAACGGTTTAGCAGGAATATTGTGTGGGTGTGTTTTTTTTTTTTTAAATAAAGGCTTTTATTTTTTTTGCAGTCCAAATCCTGCGCTCTGATTGGCTGGCTAGCGGGTCCATATCCTACGGTACGGACCTCAGTTACCTCGCTCGTTCACAACAAACATAGTAGCATCTTTTGTCAACATTTATCTTTTTTTATAAGATTCATTTAGAAGATTATCAAAAATCTTGTAAATTTTTGCCAGCATTTCTCAGGAGAATAGCATTAATTTTACAGCATGGATAGCAATAATGACAGTGTTCACAGCGAAAGCGAGTTTTACTGCCCTGAGGAAGAAGAAATAAAAGAAAACATTTCAGGAGAAAGCTAAAAACCTCTAACTGTTGCTAACGCCGAGCAAAAACATGGCTGAATCCTGAATGACTCCTATTTGTATAAATAGGGGACTACATAGGCGGCAAAATGTAGTTGTTTTCCTGCCATGGAAGTGCACTTGTATACCGAGGAGGAAGCCATTTGCATTACAGCCGTGAATGAGGATTCAAAATGGCGGCTCAGCTCGGTTTTCCCTTTCGGGCGCTCTCGTTTTCTGTTAGAATTTGATAAAGAAAAAAATAAATATATTATTTACCAGCTTAAGGTCGGTCCATATGGTGAAATACCGTGACCTCGGCCTTGAATACTGACCTCGGCCCAGAGAACCTCGGTCAGTACTTTCAAGACCTCGGTCACGGTATTTCACAATATGGACCTCCCAGCTGGTAAATAACATATATGTACTTCCGAATAAATATTGGAATATTCTGTCCATATGCGAGTATTGATATTTGGTATTGTAAAAATGGAGGAACGGTAAAACCCCACTCATTTAACGTTCTCCTGTATGGAGTAGAGGTGTGACGATTACTTGATCCCTGATCTATCAATCCATTTCAATCGACGATTTAAAAATCGATGAAAATTTAATGCATCACGATTCACTGACGATACCTGATTTTATCCCGATAACCTGAGATGCGTAACAAATTTTGATATGAAAAATTCGATGCGGTATCCGGAGCTGTACGTGGGCGCAGACATGTTTGTGGTTGCGATAGCAATCTTGCGAGATCATGTGTTGCTTTGTGAACAGCATGGCGGTCGACTCGGAGTTCCGAAAGCCACCGGCTTTTAAAAGCCCAAATTTGGTGGCATTTCTGACAATCTCAGCGCCTTATGTACTCTCTGGACAATGAATGTTGTGTTCACTTTAACACAAGTGACTATTTTTGGGTCGGTCCATATGAAAATCCACCGGAAGCTTCCCGACTGACCATCTGCGATTTGTTTCATACTTTCACAAACTAAAATGTTAACACCATACAAAATTTCAGCCTCATATCTTTTAGTTTTTCAGATACTGTGGCTTTCAAAATGGGGCGTGACACTGATTTTACTGTAAAAACGTAAAAAATGCTAAGTTCAGTAAGTCATTACTTTTGAATTATTCATGCTAGATGCATGACATTTTCAGGAGTTGTTCTCAAGGACGCGTTATCCTAATGGGCTTCATGGGCAGCTGCCCAGGGCCTCGGCCACTAGGGGGCCTCGGAGGTAGTGAGATCGGAAAATATGAAATGATATTTTCAGAAGTTTTGATCATATTGATAACATTTTTGATGCATTTCACCACCCGTAAGGAAGCCCACCTTGTCCCGTCGCATAAATCACCCGTCATTGTCAATATGATCACTGTCCACCATGTCTTCACACGCTACGCCAGCTTGAGTTCAATGATTTAATTAACGACTTCGCGTTCCAGAAAAGTAGGAAAGTGCCCTTGAAAGTTGACCCATGGCTGTCAAACTGAATGCGCAAAGCTGTGTGCCACTGCTGTTTGGGACATTACGTGTGTGAAAGGATGAAGTGTTTCACATAGCCTAACATTTTGAGATTTATTTCTGAGAAGCGAGATATTTTTCTTTCTTTGTCATCGCTCTTTGTTTTCACAAGCTAAAAGTCACCTGGATTCCAAAATGAAAACGAACGGTTATATACCAAATGAATGTTCTTGTTCTGAATACTAAAGAAACTGTTGTAGGCCTGGGTTATGTTCTTGACATGTTGTTCATTGACTCACTCATTCAAAGGCTTCTTGAGGCTAAACTTTAGTTAACCAGACTTGTTAACCGTGATGTCTGATGGATTTTTTCATCATGCAATTGCCTATTTCACCATTGCTTTTTCTCGACTAAATAGGTGATGATGGATATAAAGTTTTATCATTCAATAGTATTTCTAATTGTGCCACTCAGTGCGTTTACATAGAGAAAATCGAATTTCTGCCGTAGCTCGACTGAAATCGAAGTTCTAAATGACATGGAAACACCTTAGCTCGGCTGAAATCGAACCGAACTGGATTTCTCGTAATGGGCAATTCCATGTAAATGTCAACCTCACCATGCAAAAATAAAGCAACATGTAATACATCAAAACCACTCCCAGAGATATCATCTAGGCCTGTATTTTACAGATGTGAATAAGTTGAACCAATTTGTAACCAACCTAATATGTCACTGTCAGTCTTTCTTTCTTATAATGTAAAACCCAAGCTAAAATCAACTTTGATCATGTACAATTCTATATTATTGCCACAAGCCACAGAAATGTATGCTAAAATCCACAAAACAGCAAAACAATAGCCATCCTAAATATTATTTAAGAACTTTGATAGTTTTAGCTGATATTTAGAGAGTTTTTCAAAGGGCTATGGTGGTTAAATTGCTGATTTTCTAAACATATGCCATGTCTATTTCAGACGCGTCACATCCATAACGCTGACTTTTCCTTCCGAAACTCTGCATGAAATACAAAATATTTTAAACAAAGATTTTTTAATATTCACCTTGGACCCCTCTATCAAATGGATATCTCCATTTCGACATTAGGTTTACAATTTCACAGAGTATGATAAAAATGTACAGTCACCCAAGAAAAGTGATACTTTTTCTGTCACATCCATAACGCATCTTTTATTGGCATTTTCTGGCATGCCCTAGATGTACTATGGGAATTGTTCTTGTTCTATCACTTCTCCAGTATGGTACAGCCTTAAAATATGCAACACCTGTTTAAATACTGGGAGACAATAAAACATGCACTGGGTCATTTGTTGCCATTTTGAGTTCAAGTGTCACGTCCATAACGCTGGAATTGCTCCTATCGAGCTACGCGACCTAGATTATGCGATTGTAGCCGAGCTACTTAGTGCATGTAAACCCGATCGAGCTACGTAGTCGAGCTACTTACTTCAGCACTGCCCCTTCCGGAAGTGACGAGACCATACCTGTCAACTTTGAGGTTTGAAAAAAAGGGATATTTCCCAGATTTTAACTCAAAATAAGGGAAAATTTCGGAAAGTCGAACTTTCCGAAAATTTCAGAAAGTCGGTAATCAAACTGACTTTTCTTCACAAAATTAAATTCGTCCTGCCATTTGGGCAAGTAGCGGCAATACACCTTTTTTGGTTTTGCTTCGCTCCTTTCTTTATTCATGTCTCTAGTCTTGCCGTCTACTGAAACTCGCTCCCTGAGGAAAGAATTACGACCATCTTTTAGTTTTGTGAGAAGTTCCGAGCAGTGACCTTGGTCAGACCATAGATTTACATAGAAGACTAGATGCCTCGTCCCCGCTGCCCGTCAGCGAAGTCGAACGTCCGCACATGGTGGCCATCTTACCTCAGACAGCTGGCTTACCCATTCCATTGTGTTGGTAGCGATATGTACTTTTCAGATGACCGTAACTTCCTCAAATTTCAATCGATATTCAAACGGTTTGGTTTGTTATTTATAAAAAAAAACGGAAGTATGTATTTATGATATTAATGATGAATCATTTTATGTTTTAAAAAAATACGCATAGCTTGGCGAAAATATTTCAGTATACTACAGACTGTAAGACAGGATGCATGCTGAAATTCCTATGCTGTGAGAAGCCTAACACTGCATACTTATGGATAACTGCGGCCTTAGGACAAATAACCATACAATTTATTTCCAATTTTTAATGAAAATATTTTTACATGTGATAGGGCCGTAGGGGAAGCTAAAGTTAAATAAACAGCTTACTCACTTCTGAAACTTCAGAAATACTTCATCCACCTCAAAAACCTAATGCACTCACATCATAGCATAATAACAAATGTACACTCACATCATAGCATAATAACAAATGCACTGCCTCGAGTAAGTAATAGTATAAAACAGTGACAGCGACTCACGGTAGTTTGTGACAAAAAAGCACTTAATTAATCACGTGGTTATACTTTCAAGGATAAAAAGATATCTTTACATTTACAAAAAGAACATTCAAAGCTGATTATCATGTCAAAGTCAATATATGTTAGCACAGAAGATTGAAATTTCATTTGACTAGGCTCCAATGTGCAGTTAAAATAAAACTAAACATACTGATATAAACATCTACAATTAAAACAGACACACACATCAGCTTGTCATCAAAGTTAGTACTTTGATTTCCTGTAAATCATAATGTGAGTGCTGGGCTGTGCTTGCGTAAGTCTTCATCCCCATAGGATGTCTATGTTCATACCCCTTGTCTGTGGTAAGATGGCCGCCCTGTGCGGACGTTCTGGAATACGCGGTGAGGAATCTAGTCTTCCCCTCCTAGAACTGCCACCTTATTGTGGTGGAGGGGTTTGTGTGCTTGAATGATCCTAGGAGCTATGTTGTCGGGGGCATTATGCCCCTGTTAGGGTTTCCCAAGGCAGACAGGTCCTAGGTGACAGGCCAGACCAAGAGCAGTTCACCAAAAACCCCCTATGGAGAAAAAATCCAGGACCGTGACGTCGCCCGGTAGGACGCAGCCGGGGCCCCACCCTGGAGCCAGGCCCGGGGTTGGGGCTCATATGCGAGCGCTTGGTGGCCGGGCCTTTGCCCATGGGGCCCGGCCGGGCTCAGCCCGAAGAGGTGACGTGGGCCCGACCTCCTGTGGGTTCACCACCCACAGAGGTAGCAGTAGGGGTTTGGTGCAGTGTGGATTGGGTGGCAGTCGAAGGCAGGGGCCTCGACGACCTGATCCCCGGACACAGCGGCTGGCTGTTGGGACATGGAATGTCACTTCGCTGGGGGGGAAGGAGCCTGAGCTTGTGCGGGAGGTTGAGAGGTACCGGCTAGAGATAGTCGGGCTCACCTCCACGCACAGCTTGGGCTCTGGAACCCAGCTCCTCGAGAGGGGCTGGACTTTCCACTTCTCTGGAGTCGCCCGTGGTGAGCGGTGGCGGGCTGGTGTGGGCTTGCTTATAGCTCCCCAGCTCAGCCGCCATGTGTTGGAGTTTACCCCAGTGAACGAGAGGGTCGCCTCTCTGCGCCTTCGGATTGGGGAGAGGGCTCTTGCTGTTGTTTGTGCCTACGGGCCAAATAGCAGTATAGAGTATCCGGCCTTCTTGGAGTCCCTGGGAGAGGTACTGAGGGGTGCTCAGACTGGGGACTCCATTGTGCTACTGGGGGACGACAGTGACACCTGGAGGGGCGTGGTTGGGAGGAATGGCCTCCCCGATCTGAACCCGAGTGGTGTTTTTTTATTGGACTTCTGTGCTAGTCACGGTTTGTCCATAACGAACACCATGTTCGAGCATAGGGGTGTCCATAAGTGCACGTGGCACCAGGACACCTTAGGTCGGAGGTCGATGATCGACTTTGTAGTCATTTCATCTGATCTCTGGCCCTATGTCTTGGACACTCGGGTGAAGAGAGGGGCTGAGCTGTCAACTGATCACCACCTGGTGGTGAGTTGGATCCGCTGGCGGAGGAGGAAGCTGGACAGACCTGGCAGGCCCAAACGTATGGTGAGGGTCTGCTGGGAACGTCTGGCTGAGCACTCTGTTGGGGAGGTCTTTAACTCCCACCTCCGGGAGAGCTTTTCCCAGCTTCCGAGGGAGGCGGGGGACATTGAGTCTGAGTGGACCATGTTCTCTACCTCCATTGTGGATGCAGCTGTTTGGAGCTGTGGCCGCAAGGTCTCCGGTGCCTGTCGTGGCGGCAATCCCCGAACCCGGTGGTGGACACCGGAAGTAAGGGATGCCGTCAAGCTGAAGAAGGAGTCCTATCGGGCCATGTTGACCTCCGGGACTCCTGAGGCAGCCGACGGGTATCGGCAGGCCAGGCGTGCTGCAGCTAGGGCAGTTGCGGAGGCAAAAACTCGGAACTGGGAGGAGTTCGGGGAGGCCATGGAGAAGGACTATCGGTCGGCCTCGAAGAAATTCTGGCAAACCGTCCGGCGCCTCAGGAGGGGGAAGCAGTACTCTGCCAACACTGTTTACAGTGCGGGTGGGGAGCTGTTGACCTCGACTGGGGACATTGTCGGGCGGTGGAAGGAATACTTTGAGGATCTCCTCAATCCCACCGTCATGTCTTCCACTGAGGAGACTGAGGCTGATGACTCAGAGGTGGACTCGTCCATTACCCAAGCCGAAGTCACTGAGGTGGTTTGCAAGCTCCTTGGTGGCAAGGCACCGGGGGTGGATGAGATCCGCCCTGAGTATCTCAAGTCTCTGGATGTTGTGGGGCTGTCTTGGTTGACACGCCTCTGCAACATCGCGTGGCGGTCGGGGACAGTGCCTCTGGAGTGGCAGACTGGGGTGGTGGTCCCTCTTTTTAAGAAAGGGGACCGGAGAGTGTGCTCCAATTATAGGGGAATCACACTTCTCAGCCTCCCAGGGAAAGTTTACTCCAGGGTACTGGAGAGGAGAATTCGACCAATAGTCGAACCTCGGATCCAGGAGGAACAATGCGGTTTTCGTACTGTTCGCGGAACAATGGACCAGCTCTATACCCTTCATAGGGTGCTCGAGGGTTCATGGGAGTTTGCCCAACCAGTCCACATGTGCTTTGTGGATCTGGAGAAGGCATTCAACCGTGTCCCCCGTGGTATTCTGTGGGGGGTGCTTCGGGAGTATGGGGTTCGGGGCTCTTTGCTAAGGGCTGTCCGGTCACTGTACGAACGGAGCAGGAGTCTGGTTCGCATTGCCGGCAGTAAGTCAGACCTGTTCCCAGTGCATGTTGGACTCCGGCAGGGCTGCCCTTTGTCACCGGTTCTGTTCATAATTTTTATGGACAGAATTTCTAGGCGCAGCCAGGGGCCAGAAGGAATCCTGTTTGGGAACCACAGGATTTCATCTCTGCTTTTTGCGGATGATGATGTCCTGTTGGCTTCTTCAAACCAGGACCTTCAGCATGCACTGGGGCGGGTTGCAGTCGAGTGTGAAGCGGCTGGGATGAGAATCAGCACCTCCAAGTCCGAGGCCATGGTTCTCGACCGGAAAAGGGTGGCTTGCCCTCTCCAGGTTGGTGGAGAAGTCCTGCCTCAAGTGGAGGAGTTTAAGTATCTCGGGATCTTGTTCACGAGTGAGGGAAGGATGGAGCGTGAGATCGACAGGCGGATCGGTGCAGCCTCCGCAGTGATGCGGTCGCTTTACCGGTCCGTCGTGGTGAAGAAGGAGCTGAGCCAAAAGGCGAAGCTCTCAATTTACCGGTCGATCTATGTTCCGACTCTCACCTATGGTCATAAGCTTTGGGGAATGACAGAAAGAACAAGAACGCGGATACAAGCGGCTGAAATGAGTTTCCTTCGCAGGGTGGCTGGGCGCTCCCTTAGAGATAGGGTGAGAAGCACAGTCACTCGGGAGGAGCTCGGAGTAGAGCCGCTGCTCCTCCACATCGAGAGGAACCAGCTGAGGTGGCTCGGGCATCTTTTTCGGATGCCTCCTGGACGCCTCCCTGGGGAGGTGTTCCAGGCATGTCCCCCCGGGAGGAGGCCCCGGGGAAGACCCAGGACACGCTGGAGGGACTATGTCTCTCGGCTGGCCTGGGAACGCCTCGGTGTTCTTCCCGAGGAGCTGGCCGAGGTGTCTGGGGAAAGGGAAGTTTGGGCTTCCATGCTTAGACTGCTGCCTCCGCGACCCGGTCCCGGATAAGCGGAAGAAGACGAGACGAGACGAGAATCTAGTCTTCTATGTAAATCTATGGGTCAGACTAGTGCTATGGTTCTGACAGTCTTCTTCACAGACATGCAATTAAAATCAATGTGTAATTACTAGACTGCCACCTGCTGTACGGGAGAGGGCGGGGACGTGAATTCATGGCCCGACTTCCTGCTGTAAACTCCTGTCAGAGGCGCGTCATGAATTCTGGACCTACCGACTTTTATATAATGTGAAAATACGGGATATTTTCGGGAAAATAAAAAAAATGGGAAGACAGCGGGAAATAAAGTCAAAATAAGGGATTTCCCGGGAAAAACGGGAGGGTTGACAGGTATGGACGAGACCACAAGCGGGAAACACAACAGCCTCGTCGGCATGACAACAGTAGTAGAAACGTGCACTTCTGGAGCAATGAGGAGATAGAGTTCATGCTCATTCAGCTTAAGGAGTTGAATATACCGTATTTTCCAGACTATACGTCGCTCCGGAGTTTAAGTCGCATCAGCCAAAAAATGCATTATGAAGATGAAAAAAACATATATACGTCGCACCGGACTACAAGTCACACTTTTTTGAAGGGTTATTCTATCCATAGAATCTGTGATTCTATGTGATAAGCGGCGCGTGGTTACTGCGCGACTGCATTGTTTATTTAATAAACGAACAGCTGAGCAGTGATAACGCGCCCTTTGCCCTGTAAGTAGCCTAGTCTGATTATTTTAAATATCTATTACTATCTTTAATACTATCACTATCGTTATTACTAATAGCCTATATTATTATTATTATTATAATACCTAATATTAGTAGCCTATTACTGATGCATTAATCAGTTTGCTTTTAGAATATTTTTACCGGTAGGGCTTATTATCGCCCCATGGCTCTTTCATCTTTGTTATTAAAGCTGTAGTCATCATCGAGGAGTGTCATTCTTCATTTTTGTCTAATTTTATTTCATCAAATCAGAGGTCAAGTAGGCTATAGGTATATCATCTCCAAAGACAGGTACGGTAGTAAAAACAACCGTCTAGTTGGAAAAAACAAAAAACAAAAAAAAACAACCGCTCAGAGAAAAAAAAAAAAAAAAGGCATAAAGTGCGCCTGCCAGTTAACGTCATATCAGATAAAAACATTAAACGTTATTCAGACCATTAACACCATACCATCAGAGACAAAGAATAAAGTTCATCTTGGAAGGAGAGTTATTTTAAAAAATGCAAAACAAAATCATTTATAATAGCCCAGAGAAAAACTGGCTGAAGATGTACCATAACATCAAGTTATTCAATAGCCGAAAATCAGGGCTTAATTTGAGCCGGAACATGACGGAACAAGATCCGGAACCTCCGTTGTCGGATCCGGCAGCTATTTTCATTTCATTCGGTGTTCCGGTAGCTATTTAAATGGATCAGATCACCTGCGTGACCATCACAAAGGGAAAAAAAATCAAACAATAAATTAAATAAGTAAATAAAAATTTGTTTAGTGTTCGGTTTTGATTTTGATATCTGTTGTTGATTTCTCTCCTATGACATCCACAAAATCTATGCGAAAGGGGAAGAGGGCGGGACATGGGGTGTATACTTCCGCTCAATAGAACACCGGGTTTTTTGTAGCCGTTAGCTTGCGCTGTAGAAAAAATGGCAAAAAAACAAGAAAGCTTACTAAAATTTTTAAAATGAATTCAACTTGTTCTGTAAACCCTTTATTTCTTAACTATTACTTGAATTGATTGCACTTATATTTGCTGGCACTGCTTTTAATGAGCAGGAGAAAAACAGGGTGGGTTCGGAAAATGACCGCAGGTCGGAATCGAACCCGGGTCCCCGGATTTATGGTGTGGCGCCTTACCCACCTGAGGCACGAAGGCCCGCTGGCGCCGCTTTTAAATACCCTACTTAAATCCTTAAAATGAGTCATTTAACTCATGTCTTGTGTGATCTGAACTCCAACGGTGAAATAAACCGGTTGTGATATGAGTACAGTCTGTTATTTTAGAAGATAAATTTAATATATAGCCTAATAAAAAATATTTTATAACATATCACGACATATTACTGTCTGTAACTGTTTGTCACTAAAGCGTTTTCTAAGATCATAATGTCTGATATTATTATTATTATTATTTTTTACACACACACACACACACACACAAAATAAGCACGTGTGCGTAAAGTTATAGTAAACCACCCCCTGCCTTTTTTTTTTCTTTTGAGTTGCCGGACCCACCCACCTCCTGCGTTCTGGGACCTCCCACTTCACAAATTAAGCACTGCCTAAAATCATTACATAACTTATTTATTTATTTATTTTTTTTCAAGATTTTTTTTGGGCTTTTTTCACCTTTATTGGATAGGACAGTGTAGAGACAGAAAATGAGCTGGAGAGAGAGACAGGGAGGGATCGGGAAATGACCTTGGGTCGGAATCGAACCCGGGTCCCCGGATTTATGGTATGGCGCCTTAGTCGACTGAGCCACGGCGCCTCCCATTACATAACTTATTTAAATAACTATAGGCCTATCATTAATAATAAAACACAGGTCAATCAAGTTTATCAAGCTGACGATTTCACTCCAAATCAGCAAATCCATTGAATTCCTCATCCTCGGTGTCGCTTCTGAACAACTCTGCCAACTCCAGCGGCAGGCGAACCGCCGTTTCCTCTTCTTCTGCATGGCTGTCGTCAGACTCAGCATCAGCTCCAGTTATTCCGCGGTGAAAAAGCAAAACAAAACATATATACGTCGCACCGGAGTGCAAGTCGCATGGCCAGCCGAACCATGAAAAAAAGTGCGACTTATAGTCCGAAAAATACGGTATATATATATATATATATATATATATATATATATATATATATATATATATATATATATCGATGTTGCTGTCCTCGTCGTCGTTCTTCTTGTGAACACGGAACTGATAACTTTGTTTATACTCTTGAATAGCTCTTCTTCATGACGACAACCGGAAGTGTACCAACACGATGGGGCGTGTAGCGCCACCTGTGGCTCGGGTGCACAATGTACCTCACACAATAGCTCGATTTCCTTGTGTGCATGCAGGATTGGATTTCTCTGGCACCCCTGCTGGGACCCTCAGCTCGATTACCGACAGTAGCTCGATTTGGATGTGCATGTAAACGCACTGACTGTCATTATTTAAGTTGCTGTGTCTAGTTAGACAGGCATGTCTGAGGGGGTGAATTTGCTGAGCGCAGTTGACAACAGGCGGGGGTGGGGCCGTGGGGGGGTGTCTGTCCAGGGTCTCGGCAAGGGTTAACGCGGCCCTGGTTGTTCTTGGGTACTAGAATGTCTTTAACTACTATAAAAGAAGATCCACGGTTACATATTTGTCAGTTTATAGCTTGCTGAAAACTGTTTAGTGGAGCAGTTTTGGCCCTCTGTATTTCCACATTAAAGCACATCAGATCTTTCAAATTTTGGTATTTATTTCTCATGTTGTAGTACTATTTTGGTGACTGAGTATTCTTCTAAAAGAAATAAAATTTTCTGAATTATGAGACATTAAAAGTGAAAAAAAAAATTTCACGCCTATATTTCAAATGCATATGGCTCATGTATGACAAGGCCTACCATAAAAAGAATTACAGCACTGGAAAGAGCACGTCTTCATTAATATATACGAAGTTGGTACCTTGAACCAAACTAGATTTATTAAGGTATCAAATACTCCATGTTTTGCTACAGACGGAAATGTAAAATACAGAGCCAATGTACTTAAAATACAAACACAAAATTGTATTGGAGAACTAATATTTGTATTTTACGTCTAAATATTCAGCAAGTTTTACCAGACCCAGTTCTACAATTTAAACAAACTACAGTGGCAGTAGAAGCAAAACTTCACACAAATACTGTCAACTTGAAGAGTTCGAGCAATGTATTGATTTGCCTTTTTCGACATCAGATGGAAGTTTATATTGTCTGCCAGCTGATGTAAGTGGAGCATCAATAATCCAGGATATGTACAGTGGTGCTTCAAAGTTTGTGAACCCTTTAGAATTTTCTATATTCTGCATAAATATGACCTAAAACATCATCAGATTTTCACACAAGTCCTAAAAGTAGATAAAGAGAACACAGTTAAACAAATGAGACAAAAATATTATACTTGGTCATTTATTTATTTATTGAGGAAAATGATCCAATATTACATATCTGTGAGTGGCAAAAGTATGTGAACCTCTAGGATTAGCAGTTAATTTGAAGGTGAAATTAGAGTCAGGTGTTTTCAATCAGTGGGATGACAATCAGGTGTGAGTGGGCACCCTGTTTTATTTAAAGAACAGGGATCTATCAAAGTCTGATCTTCACAACACATGTTTGTGGAAGTGTATCATGACACGAACAAAGGAGATTTCTGAGGACCTCAGAAAAAGCGTTGTTGATGCTCATCAGGCTGGAAAAGGTTACAAAACCATCTCTAAAGAGTTTGGACTCCACCAATCCACAGTCAGACAGATTGTGTACAAATCGAGGAAATTCAAGACCATTGTTACCCTCCCCAGGAGTGGTCGACCAACAAAGATCACTCCAAGAGCAAGGCGTGTAATAGTCGGTGAGGTCACAAAGGACCCCAGGGTAACTTCTAAGCAACTGAAGGCCTCTCTCACATTGGCTAATGTTAATGTTCATGAGTCCACCATCAGGAGAACACTGAACAACAATGGTGTGCACGGCAGGGTTGCAAGGAGAAAGCCGCTGCTCTCCAAAAAGAACATTGCTGCTCGTCTGCAGTTTGCTAAAGATCACGTGGACAAGCCAGAAGGCTATTGGAAAAATGTTTTGTGGATGGATGAGACCAAAATAGAACTTTTTGGTTTAAATGAGAAGCATTATGTTTGGAGAAAGGAAAACACTGCATTCCAGCATAAGAACCTTATCCCATCTGTGAAACATGGTGGTGGTAGTATCATGGTTTGGGCCTGTTTTGCTGCATCTTGGCCAGGACGGCTTGCCATCATTGATGGAACAATGAATTCTGAATTATACCAGTGAATTCTAAAGGAAAATGTCAGGACATCTGTCCATGAACTGAATCTCAAGAGAAGGTGGGTCATGCAGCAAGACAACGACCCTAAGCACACAAGTCGTTCTACCAAAGAATGGTTAAAGAAGAATAAAGTGAATGTTTTGGAATGGCCAAGTCAAATTCCTGACCTTAATCCAATGGAAATGTTGTGGAAGGACCTGAAGCGAGCAGTTCATGTGAGGAAACCCACCAACATCCCAGAGTTGAAGCTGTTCTGTACGGAGGAATGGGCTAAAATTCCTCCAAGCCGGTGTGCAGGACTGATCAACAGTTACCGCAAACGTTTAGTTGCAGTTATTGCTGCACAAGGGGGTCACACCAGATACTGAAAGCAAAGGTTCACATACTTTTGCCACTCACAGATATGTAATATTGGATCATTTCCCTTAATAAATAAATGACCAAGTATAATATTTGTGTCTCATTTGTTTAACTGGATTCTCTTTATCTATTTTTAGGACTTGTGTGAAAATCTGATGATGTTTTAGGTCATATTTATGCAGAAATATAGAAAATTCTAAAGGGTTCACAAACTTTCAAACACCACTGTAAACCACATCCTTTGGCGCCCTATTAGAAAAGATCACTTTCTTCAACTTGTACGATTATCATTCACAGGCTGAATTTCTATTTTGGGACCAAGTTGTACTCGCACTAGCATTCTAACCCGCATATTCGACACTTACTCCAATAATCGTGCCTTTCTTCAGTTCTACAACTATTTTCCACTCAGTTCTGGTCGATTGTTCAAATCCTTGGATTGTATCCTGTCTCACTTGGCCACCCGCTTTGGATAGAAGTGTTTACGAAATAATTTTTTTTTTTTTAAATTTACAATAACGTGTGTTAATTGAAACATAACACGCACGCACATGCACACGGGCTTTAATGGACACACTCATATGGCTGACTTGCATAATCCTCTCCCTGGGTGTGCAGGTGAGTGTGAACGACAAGGTGAGAGACACGCTGACGGGATTTAAATCAGCACACAGCCTATAAAAGAGGATTTAGATGCAGTAGAGGACAGACGCAGCTGAAACAATCAGGCGAGGGGAGTTTTGAGAATTTTAATCCGATGTTAATCATAAAGTAGATTATTGTGAGGACAGCGTGTCAGATACGTCGTCCTGAGAGTCACGAACATGCTGTATGAGCAGATATGAATGCAGCAGGCAACCAAAAGCAAATTATTTTCATAACCAAATAATCAGTGGTTGGGATAAACAAACGAACGAACGTGGGCCAGCAAACCATAACCAAATATCGGGGGCGGGGGGGGGGGTCAGTGGATGAGAGCGTGTCTGAAACTAAATGCGAGATTACTTCTCAGCATGGGATCTGAATAATGATCCTCATTCTCACAAGAACTTTTGAGAAAGGTTTCATTTAACTACAGCAAAGTACAAAGCTACTATAGTATCTGAAACGATAAAGTATAAAAAAAAAAGAAGAGCAGACCGTTAAACATCATTTCATTCTCATGACAGGAAAGACGCAGCGCTTCATGATGTACAGTGGTGCTTAAAAGTTTGTGAACCCTTTAGAATTTTCTATATTTCTGCATAAACAGGACCTAAAACAACATCAGGTTTTCACACAAGTCCTGAAAGTAGATAAAGAGAACCCAGTTAAACAAATGAGACAAAAATATTATACTTGCTCATTTATTTATTGAGGAAAATGATCCAATATTACATATCTGTGAGTGGCAAAAGTATGTGAACCTTTGCTTTCAGTATCTGGTGTGACCCCCTTGTGCAGCAATAACTGCAACTAAACGTTTGCGGTAACTGTTGATCAGTCCTGCACACCGGCTTGGAGGAATTTTAGCCCGTTCCTCCGTACAGAACAGCTTCAACTCTGGGATGTTGGTAGGTTTCCTCACATGAACTGCTCGCTTCAGGTCCTTCCACAACATTTCCATTGGATTAAGGTCAGGACTTTGACTCGGCCATTCCAAAACATTAACTTTATTCTTCTTTAACCATTCTTTGGTAGAACAACTTGTGTGCTTAGGGTCGTTGTCTTGCTGCATGACCCACCTTCTCTTGAGATTCAGTTCATGGACAGACGTCCTGACATTTTCCTTTAGAATTCGCTGGTATAATTCAGAATTCATTGCTCCATCAATGATGGCAAGCCGTCCTGGCCCAGATGCAGCAAAACAGGCCCAAAACACGATACTACCACCACCATGTTTCACAGATGGGATAAGGTTGTTATGCTGGAATGCAGTGTTTTCCTTTCTCCAAACATAATGCTTCTCATTTAAACCAAATTGTTCAATTTTGGGCTCAGCCATCCACAAAACATTTTTCCAATAGCCTTCTGGCTTGTCCATGTGATCTTTAGCAAACTGCAGACAAGCAGCAAGTTTTTTTGGAGAGCAGTGGCTTTCTCCTTGCAACCCTGTCATGCACACCATTGTTGTTCAGTGTTCTCCTGATGGTGGACTCATGAACATGAGCCAATGTGAGAGAGGCCTTCAGTTGCTTAGAAGTTACCCTGGGGTCCTTTGTGACCTTGCCGACTATTACACGCCTTGCTCTTGGAGTGATCTTTGTTGGTCGACCACTCCTGGGGAGGGTAACAATGGTCTTGAATTTCCTCGATTTGTACACAATCTGTCTGACTGTGGATTGGTGGAGTCCAAACTCTTTAGAGATGGTTTTGTAACCTTTTCCAGCCTGATGAGCATCAACAACACTTTTTCTGAGGTCCTCAGAAATCTCCTTTGTTCGTGCCATGATACACTTCCACAAACATGTGTTGTGAAGATCAGACTTTGATAGATCCCTGTTCTTTAAATAAAACAGGGTGCCCACTCACACCTGATTTGTCATCCAATTGATTGAAAACACCTGACTCGAATTTCACCTTCAAATTAACTGCTAATCCTAGAGGTTCACATACTTTTGCCACTCACAGATATGTAATATTGGATCATTTTCCTCAATAAATAAATGACCAAGTATAATATTTTTGTCTAATTTGTTTAACTGGGTTCTCTTTATCTATTTTTAGGACTTGTGTGAAAATCTGATGTTGTTTTAGGTCATATTTATGCAGAAATATAGAAAATTCTAAAGGGTTCACAAACTTTCAAGCACCACTGTATGAGCCTGGACAAACCCAGGAGTTAGTGCTATAGCCGAAAACAGACATCTCTACTTGAAGAAAACGTAAAAATATTTCACGAAAACTATTTTCATTTCGGGCAATTTCTAACCTGGTCTTGCCCGCCTGCTTGTGTATCAGCTGCTGCGGTAAAACGATATTTAGAAAAAACCTTGCTAGATAGGAGTAGCCTGCGTAGTAATCGGGTCAATAATGTTCTCAAGGCATCACATCATCAAAAGATAAAGAAGAAGCAGTCGTTACAGTCTCTTGCGAAAGTATTCATCACCCTTCGTGTTTGTCCTGTTTTGTCGCATTACAAGCTGGAATTGAAATGGATTTTTGGAAGGTTAGCACCATTTCATTTACACAACGTGCCTACCACTTTAAAGGTGAAAATTGATTTATTGCGACACAAACAATAATTAAGATGAAAAAACAGAAATCTTAACCATGTATAGGTATTCACCCCCCAAAGTAAAGACTTTGTAGAGCCACCTTTTGCTGCAGTTACAGCTGCAAGTCTCTTGGGGTATGTCTCTTTTAGCTTAGCACATATAGCCACTGGGATTTTTGCCCATTCCTCAAGGCAAAACTGCTCCAACTCCTTCAAGTTAGATGGGTTGTGTTGCTGTACAGCAATCTTCAAGTTATGCCACAGATTCTCAATTGGATTGAGGTCTGGGCTTTGATTACGCCATTCCAAGACATTTAAATGTTTCCCTATAAACCACTTTACTGTAGCTTTAGCAGTATGTTTAGAGTCATTGTCCTGCTGGAACGTGAACCTTCATCCCAGTCTGAAACCTCTGGCCGATTCAAACAGGTTTTCCTCCAGAATTGCCCTGTATTTAGTGCCATCCATCTTTCCTTCAGTCCTGACCAGCTTTTCTGTCCCTGCAGATTAAAAACATCCCCACAGCATGATGCTGCCACCACCATGCTTCACTGTAGGAATGGTGTTCTCAGGGTGTTGGGTTTGTACCACACATGGTGTTTCCCATGATGGCCAAAAAGATCAATTTTAGTCTCATTTGACCAGAGAATCTTCTTCCATGTTTTTAGGGAGTCTGCCACATGCTGTTGGGCAAACTCCAAATGTGTTTTCTTAAGCAATGGCTTTTTTCTGGCCACTCTTCCATAAAGCCCCACTCTGTGGAGTGTACGGCTTAAAGTGGTCCTATGGACAGATACTCCCATCTCCACTGTGGATCTTTGTAGCTCATTCAGTGTTATCTTTGGTGTCTTTGCCAGATTCTCTGATTAATGCCCTCCTTGCCTGGTCTGTGAGTTTTGGTAGGCAGCCTTCTCTTGTCAGGTTTGTAGTGGTGCCATATTCTTTCCATTGTGCTATAATGGATTTAATGGTGCTCCCTGGGATATTCAAAGTTTGGGATATTTTTCATAACCCAACCCTGATCTATACTTCTCCACAACTTTGTCTCTGACCTGTTTGGAGGCTCCTTGGTTTTCATGTTGCTTGCTTAGTAGTGTTGCAGAGTCAGGGTCCTTCCAGAACAGGTTAATTTACACAGACATCATGTGACAGATCATGTGACCCTTTGATTGCACACAGGTGGATCGTAATCAACTAATTATGTGACTTATGAAGTGAATTGATTGGCCCAGCTCTTATTTAGGGGTTTCATACGAAAGGGGGTGAATACTTATGTACACACCAGATTTCTGTTTTTTCATCTTAATTATTGTTTTTGTCACAATAAAACAATTTGCACCTTTAAAGTGGTAGGCATGTTGTGTAAATCAAATGGTGCTAACCCTCCAACAATACATTTTAATTCCAGCTTGTACTGCAACAAAACAGGGCAAACACCAAGGGGGATGAATACTTTTGCAAGACAGAACTCATTTCACACTGCAAACATCTTAATTAATTCTTTGATTTATTACTAATGTTGTTTTTCACTTGCTCGTTCACAACTCAAGTGTCTTGACATAATATGGATTACTACAGTTGTAGAACAGGGCTGTTTACTGTAGGTTTATTATTTTACTATTTAATCTCAAACACATTAGGCAGATTCTACCATAACAGAGGCCAGTTAAGTCCCATCTCCTGAAATTGCTGAATTGATTATTTTGACTACGTTCAGACTGCACCCTGAAACGACCCATATCCGATTTTTTTGCCCATATGCGACCTGTATCCGATTTGTTATTGACAATCTGAACGACACAGATCCGATTTTTTCACATGCGACCCAGGCTGCTTGGATATGTGGTCCTAATTCCGATGCATATCCGATATTTTCACATGCGACTGCAGTCTGACCGGACACACGTCATCAACAAGAGACAAACGTCACTATTCTGCGTTGGCTAATCCCGCCTCTTTGGTGGAAAACAACAACATTTGTACAGTTTTCAGAATTTAAATAGACTTTTATAGAATTGATCAAGCTAATGGTGGATTTGGTAGGGACCTGGATGTTAAACCATCCTGTATTACAAGATTATAAGGTTGTTCTGGAAATTTCCAGTAATTTGACACCTTCGGTCTCATTACTCTGCTGCCCACATTAATCAGATTATTGTGTGAGTTCCGCCGCTGCCACAAAAACCACATCGCCAGGTCTCGCCTCATCTCCATAGCAAACTGCACTGGTGTTTCTGCACCTTGAGCCAGCGCTGAGAGAAGTTGCAGAATTCAGCTGGCTATAAACAATCTAAATAAATATTTATAAAAATGTAGAAAAAGTTTATTCATATGACGAAATAAATACGTGCAAATTATTAAGCCTGAATTAAGAGTTTGGTAATACAGCGGCCGTATCCCAAATGACTGCCTACTGAAGCTCGAGTGCACTATATAGAGTTTAAAAATCCATTACTTCCTAGTAACATGTAGTGCACTTATATAGAAATTAGAGAGACATTTAGGAGTCAACCCTCGTTACCAGGCTACACGTTTTCATTTCAGTTCAGAAACAAAAACACACACGAGACCTCACACTTTAACACTAACCAGATAATTAAACAAAAAAAAAAAAAATCATTAAACTTGAAGAGTGAGCTTTTTTTTTGTTTACGTATTACGTAGATATGCTTATTACGTGTCAATTTGCGCATGCGGGACACTTTTGGGTCGTTTTCCGTTCATATTGGAGATCGCATACAAGTCTCGTATAATTGGTAATGTGAACGGCCTAACAAAAAAATCGGATTTCACAACAAATCGGATATGGGTCGTTTCAGGTTGCAGTCTGAACGTAGCCTTTAATCATTCTATTAAGTTTTTCTAGTAGCATTTGGGGTCTTGGACATTCACAGTAAATTTTAGGACAGTAGTCCTGGTAACTAATTAATAAAAGCCTGACATGACAGACATGCTAAATGACAATAGAAACACATCGGTTTCTATCATCAAAATCTGACAGACAAACTAACGTCTACCATCATATTCTGACAGACGCTCTAGAGGACAATAGCAACAAAACTGTTTCTTACATTATTAATCTGACAAATTTAGTAATAATATTAAATACCTCATCACTAGAACCAAATAATAAAATAAAATATTGAAATAAAAAAGATAAAATTTATTTTCAAAATTGAAATATCAACAATAATTGTCAGAACAGTGACGATAGACACGACTGTGTCACTTTGGCGGGGAAATAACACACTGAAATGGCCTGTCGGCTGAAAGGGTTGCAAGCGGCTCTGATTTATCTCAACTTACGATAGTTTTCCTCCAGAAAAATTTCAATATGAATGCACAAATATATTCTCAATGTTTCTATCGTCAAAAATTTCTATCGTCAGGATAGCTGACAGAAAATCTCACCTTGATTTATTTGATGAAATCTAGCTGTCAGAACTCCAAGTCTTGCCCGGAAGTAAATGTCTGCCGTCACAAAAATCATGCGCAGTAGAATTTCCTCTTTGCGTCAGTCAGCATGTGCGCGGTGAGGGCTTGAATTTTGCTATCGTCAGGTGCATTTGACTGACAGACTGACGATAGCATTTTTTAAAAATAACTGTGGGCTTCTCTTGTGAACGAAACAGTTTTTTCACTGTTAATCTATTTCAACTCTATCTGTTGACACCCAAAAATGATAAAGCCTGCTTCCACACGATAACTACCAAAGATCCATAATGGCTGAGGTCATCTGACAGAAATTCACTGACGATAGCAACAGGGATAATGAAAGTGATTTTTAAAATGGGAGTTATGTCTGTCAGATATGTCAAAGAAATAGAACTTTATTCTTTAAAAATCTTTTATTGATATACTCAGTGTATTTTTAAATAACGTGCTGTTTTAGAAGACCAAATACCATATTTTCAATCTTGAAAATATTACCTCACTGAAAAAAGGACAAGACAAATTTCTTATTTTGTGGGCAAGTGGTTAATGGATCCAGTTACGGTAGAATCTGCCATTAAGAAAGCAAGAATTTCCACAAATTAATTTTTGACGAGGCACCTCTTAATTGAAAAGCGTTCCAGGATGAAGCTGGTTAAGATAATGCCAAGTGTGTGTAAAGCGTCATCGAGGCTGGCTACTTTGAAGAATCTAAAATACGAAACATATTTAGTTGAACACTTTTTGTTTACGACATAATTCCATACATGTTCCATATGTTATTTCATAGTTCTCTCTTCAGTATTGTTCATTATTGCAAAATAAACCCCTCCAGAGTGATCCAGGGAAGGACATGACTCACCCTAAAGGGGTTTATTTCACAATTACCATGCTTCTTATCCAGCTACCTACGACAGAAAATCAATAATTTGATGCAAATGTTGCTTTTATCGCTCCCACTAATGATGTGGTCCATTACTACAGCCTGTTACAGAGAAATAAAATAACAGACTGCAGAAAGAAACAAACAACTCATCACTATAGAGTATTCAATCAGTCAGGAATAAAACACGACAGCGTGGTGCGACGCAGCCCCACATGAAGCGCAGTTCCTATTATCACCATGAAGGACAGTGGTGCTTGAAAGTTTGTGAACCCTTTAGAATTTCCTATATTTCTGCATAAATATGACCTAAAACAACAGATTTTCACACAAGTCCTAAAGTAGATAAAAGAGAACCCAGTTAAACAAATGAGACAAAAATATTATACAACCCCGATTCCAAAAAAGTTGGGACAAAGTACAAATTGTAAATAAAAACGGAATGCAATAATTTACAAATCTCAAAAACTGATATTGTATTCACAATAGAACATAGGCAACATATCAAATGTCAAAAGTGAGACATTTTGAAATTTCATGCCAAATATTGGCTCATTTGAAATTTCATGACAGCAACACATCTCAAAAAAGTTGGGACAGGGGCAATAAGAGGCTGGAAAAGTTAAAGGTAAAAAAAAAGGAACAGCTGGAGGAGCAAATTGCAACTCATTAGGTCAATTGGCAATAGGTCATTAACATGACTGGGTATAAAAAGAGCATCTTGGAGTGGCAGCGGCTCTCAGAAGTAAAGATGGGAAGAGGATCACCAATCCCCCTAATTCTGCGCCGACAAATAGTGGAGCAATATCAGAAAGGAGTTCGACAGTGTAAAATTGCAAAGAGTTTGAACATATCATCATCGACAGTGCATAATATCATCAAAAGATTCAGAGAATCTGGAAGAATCTCTGTGCGTAAGGGTCAAGGCCAGAAAACCATACTGGGTGCCCATGATCTTCGGGCCCTTAGACAGCACTGCATCACATACAGGCGTGCTTCTGTATTGGAAATTACAAAATGGGCTCAGGAATATTTCCAGAGAACATTATCTGTGAACACAATTCACCGTGCCATCCTCCGTTGCCAGCGGAAACTCTATAGTTCAAAGAAGAAGCCGTATCTAAACGTGATCCAGAAGCGCAGACGTCTTCTCTGGGCCAAGGCTCATTTAAAATGGACTGTGGCAAAGTGGAAAACTGTTCTGTGGTCAGATGAATCAAAATTTGAAGTTCTTTATGGAAATCAGGGACGCCGTGTCATTCGGACTAAAGAGGAGAAGGACGACCCAAGTTGTTATCAGAGCTCAGTTCAGAAGCCTGCATCTCTGATGGTATGGGGTTGCATTAGTGCGTGTGGCATGGGCAGCTTACACATCTGGAAAGACACCATCAATGCTGAAAGGTATATCCAGGTTCTAGAGCAACATACACTCCCATCCAGACGACGTCTCTTTCAGGGAAGACCTTGCATTTTCCAACATGACAATGCCAAACCACATACTGCATCAATTACAGCATCATGGCTGCGTAGAAGAAGGGTCCGGGTACTGAACTGGCCAGCCTGCAGTCCAGATCTTTCACCCATAAAAAACATTTGGCGCATCATAAAACGGAAGATACGACAAAAAAGACCTAAGACAGCTGAGCAACTAGAATCCTGCATTAGACAAGAATGGGTTAACATTCCTATCCCTAAACTTGAGCAACTTGTCTCCTCAGTCCCCAGACGTTTACAGACTGTTGTAAAGAGAAAAGGGGATGTCTCACAGTGGGAAACATGGCCTTGTCCCAACTTTGAGATGTGTTGTTGTCATGAAATTTAAAATCACCTAATTTTTCTCTTTAAATGATGCATTTTCTCAGTTTAAACATTTGATATGTCGTCTATGTTCTATTCTGAATAAAATATGGAATTTTGAAACTTCCACATCATTGCATTCCGTTTTTATTTACAATTTGTACTTTGTCCCAACTTTTTTGGAATCGGGGTTGTACTTAATATCTGCAAGCTAGTTAATAAAACTCTGCTCCCTAACAGTTTCATGTTTTTATTTCTTGTTGTGCGGGGGGGGGGGGGGGGGGGGGGTAGGAGTACGCAGTTGGAGATGAAATGCTTCAAGGGGTACGTGATGTAAAAAAGTTTGGGAACCACTACCCTAGGATGACTCTCACTGTGCTTGAGTGTGCATGTGACAAATAAAAGGCTTCTTCTTCTTCTTCTTGTGACCAATCAGAATCAATAATTTGATAACACTGGTGCAAGTGGTTTGAAAACAGGTTAAATTAGTTTCTAAGGAACTAGTATAGCTGGTAAAAGTTCTCCTAATCACGTGGTGTAATATATACAGTACCAGTCAAAAGTTTGGAAACTCCCTCTAATTCAGTGGTTTTTCATTATTTTAAAGTTTTCTGAATTGTAGATTAATACTAAAGTCATCGACATTATGAAGAAATATATATGGAATTATTTGGTAAACAAAAAAGTGTTAATCAAACCAGAATATGTTTTAGATTCTTCAAAGTAGGCACCTTTTGCTTAGATGACAGCTTTGCACATCTTGGCATTTTCTCAGTCAGCTTTACGAGGTAGTCACCTGGAATGGCTTTCAGTTTACGCTGTGCCTTGTCAAGAGTGAATTTCTTGACCTCTTAATGCGTTTGAGACCATCAGTTGTGTTGTGAAGAGGTAGAGTTGGTATACAGTGAATGGCCCTATTTGAGTACTGCTCTAATCCATATTATGCCAAGAACTACTCAACCAAGTAAAGAAAAACGACAGTCCATCACTTTAAGAAATGAAGGTCAGTCAGTCCGAAAAATTTCAAGAACTTTGAAAGTATCCCCAGGTGCAGTCACAAAGACCATCAAACGTCATGATGAAACTGGCTCATCAGGACCGCCCCAGGAAAGGAAGACCTAGGGTTACCTCTGTTGCACAGGATAAGTTCATCAGAGTTACCAGCCTCAGAAACCGCAAGTTAACAGCACCCCAGATAAGAGCCCACCGAAATACTTCACAGAGTTCAAGTAGCACACACATCTCAACATCAACTGTTCAGAGAAGACTGCGGGAATCTGGACTTTACGGTCGAATTGCTGCAAAGAAGCCACTTCTAAGGAAGAGAATAGCTTGGGCCACAAGGAATGGACATTAGACCAGTGGAAATCTGTCCTTTGGTCTGATGAGTCCAAATTTGAGATTTTTGGTTCCGATTGCCATGTCTTTGTAAGACGCAGAAAAGGTGAGCGGGTGGTTCCTACATGCGTGGTTCCTACAGTGAAGTATGGAGGAGGACGTGTGATGGCTTTGCTGGTGACACTGTTGGCGATTTATTCAAAATCGAAGGCACGCTTAACCAGCATGGCTACCACAGCATTCTGCAGCAACATGCCATGCCATCCCATCCGGTTTGCGCTCAGTGGGCCCGTCATGTGTCTTTCAACAGGACAATGACCCAAAGCACACCTCTAGCCTACAGTATGTAAGGGCGATTTGACCAAGAAAGAGCGTGATGAGTGCTTCGTCAGATGACGTGGCCTCCACAATGACCTGATCTAAACCCACCTGAGATGGTTTGGGATGAGTTGGACCGCAGAGTGAAGGCAAAGCAGCCAACGAGTGCTCAGCACCTCTGGGAACTCCTTCAAGAC
The DNA here is from genome assembly GCF_027579695.1 of Neoarius graeffei. NCBI lineage: Eukaryota > Metazoa > Chordata > Actinopteri > Siluriformes > Ariidae > Neoarius > Neoarius graeffei. The sequence goes on from NC_083569.1 coordinate 39,678,117, forward strand.
TGCTGGAAACCATTTTGAGTGATTACCTCATGAAGCTGATTGAGAGAATGTCAAGAGTGTGCAAAGCTGTAATCAAAGCAAAAGGTGCCTACTTTGAAGAATCTAAAATCTAAAACATATTTTGGTTTGATTAACATTTTAAAGTGCTCCCACAGTCCAAAGACATGCAGGTTAGGTTAACTGGTGACTCTAAATTGACCGTAGGTGTGAATGTGAGTGTGAATGGTTGTCTGTGTCTATGTGCCAGCCCTGTGATGACCTGGCGACTTGTCCAGGGTGTACCCCGCCTTTCGCCCGTAGTCAGCTGGGATAGGCTCCAGCTTACCTGCAACCCTGTACAACCCCGATTCCAAAAAAGTTGGGACAAAGTACAAATTGTAAATAAAAACGGAATGCAATGATGTGGAAGTTTCAAAATTCCATATTTTATTCAGAATAGAACATAGATGACATATCAAATGTTTAAACTGAGAAAATGTATCATTTAAAGAGAAAAATTAGGTGATCACGGGCACCCAGTATGGTTTTCCGGCCTTGACCCTTACGCACAGAGATTCTTCCAGATTCTCTGAATCTTTTGATGATATTATGCACTGTAGATGATGATATGTTCAAACTCTTTGCAATTTTACACTGTCGAACTCCTTTCTGATATTGCTCCACTATTTGTCGGCGCAGAATTAGGGGGATTGGTGATCCTCTTCCCATCTTTACTTCTGAGAGCCGCTGCCACTCCAAGATGCTCTTTTTACACCCAGTCATGTTAATGACCTATTGCCAATTGACCTAATGAGTTGCAATTTGGTCCTCCAGCTGTTCCTTTAACTTTTCCAGCCTCTTATTGCCCCTGTCCCAACTTTTTTGAGATGTGTTGCTGTCATGAAATTTCAAATGAGCCGATATTTGGCATGAAATTTCAAAATGTCTCACTTTCGACATTTGATATGTTGTCTATGTTCTATTGTGAATACAATATCAGTTTTTGAGATTTGTAAATTATTGCATTCCGTTTTTATTTACAATTTGTCCCAACTTTTTTGGTATCGGGGTTGTAGAACAGGATAAAGCCGCTAGAGATAACGATATGAGATGAGATACAGGTTCTGTGTATAGGGTGGCACGGTGGTGTAGTGGTTAGCGCTGTCGCCTCACAGCAAGAAGGTCCGGGTTCGAGCCCCGTGGCCGGCGAGGGCCTTTCTGTGCGGAGTTTGCGTGTTCTCCCCGAGTCTCTAAATTGACCGTGATGTGATGACCTGGCGACTTGTCCAGGGTGTACCCCGCCTTTCGCCCGTAGTCAGCTGGGATAGGCTCCAGCCCACCTGCGACCCTGTAGAACAGGATAAAGTGGCTACAGATAATGAGATGAGATTCCTTACGTGTTGCTGCATAGTCTGGATGACTTCAGTATTAATTTACAATGTAGGTGAATTTGAAGGTGTTTCCAAAACTTTTGACTCAGTGAGTGAGTGACAGCTGATGTCCTACTTTTCAACTTTAAACACAAATATTCTTGCTTATCTTTTACAACCTGAATATATCCATGAAAGCACTGCTCTCAGCTCCAGGATGAACAGACCTCACACACACACACACACACAGGGCGGTTAGTTAGCTGGAGGTGTTAGCAGTGTGGGCACAATTAGCCCAAGCTAAGCTAGCAGGATGAACCAATGACCCCAAAACCACATTAATTCCGCTCCCATCTTTGTCGTGGCCATTTTAAATACCGTCCATTTCTTAGACATTGACCTGTAAGCTCGCTATGTCTCTCTCTCTCCCTCTTCCCAGGCTTGTCTCCGGCTGTCTCTGGGTTCCAGTCCCTCTCACACTGACAAGCCGAGCCTGTTAGCTTTAGCATAGCTGGCAACTTAGCAGCAAGAGAGTCGGTGGAAGAAAAAGACGCAGTCAAATCATTTCATACCTTCAGTGTCACATCACAGAGTTTCCCCTGTCGTCGGATCTCTTCCATAACCGAATAACCACGAGTTGGTAAATCGTGGACGGAGAAATGCATCAAATCTTCCAGTTCCTCAGATATCATGTCACCCATCGTCATTGAAGGAAGGGAAAACTCAATTTGAACAACGCGAACGCAAATCCTGTATGGACCTCGCGGGACACCGTAGCCAGTATGACCATCAAGTCGCCGGGGAAGTTGAATTGCTCCTGTCACATGTGTGAACCTGAGATTACAGCAGCCCCTGTCCGGCCACTAGGCTTGAACCTAGAACCTTCAGCAGTGCTGACCACTACACCACTCTTCAGTTTCACTATTCTGGTACAAATCCTTTCCAGATAATGACCTCCTGAAGCAGACATCACTAAAACACTGAGTGTCCTGCCTTGAGTTGCTCTGTGCACTTGTGCTGCAGGGATTAAACAGTGTCTTTCACCTCAGCAACAGGGATTATTAGATTATATTCCCAAATAAATGCGATTAACCAGAGTTCTTCACCTTCCTCTAGTGTAGGGTGACCATTTCCATAACACCAAAAACATACATGTCAACCTTTGGTCAATCAAACCTGTATAACCAACCTCCAAAATCCGTATTTCCCTTATAAAATCCGTATAGCGGCACGGTGGTGTAGTGGTTAGCGCTGTCGCCTCACAGCAAGAAGGTCCTGGGTTCGAGCCCTGGGGCCGGCGAGGGCCTTTCTGTGTGGAGTTTGCATGTTCTCCCCGTGTCCGCGTGGGTTTCCTCCGGGTGCTCCGGTTTCCCCCACAGTCCAAAGACATGCAGGTTAGGTTAACTGGTGACTCTAAATTGACCGTAGGTGTGAATGTGAGTGTGAATGGTTGTCTGTGTCTATGTGTCAGCCCTGTGATGACCTGGCGACTTGTCCAGGGTGTACCCCGCCTTTCGCCCGTAGTCAGCTGGGATAGGCTCCAGCTTGCCTGCGACCCTGTAGAAGGATAAAGCGGCTAGAGATAATGAGATGAAAATCCGTATAAGATGCAAATTAAAATAATTTACCTAAAATTTGAATGATAATTAACAATGATATATCCAAGTTACCCGTGTCTGCGTGGGTTTCCTCCGGGTGCTCCGGTTTCCCCCACAGTCCAAAGACATGCAGGTTAGGTTAACTGGTGACTCTAAACCCATGTTTACATTAGACCGTATCAGCGGATCATCAGATTAACGTTTTTAAAACGATTAGCGTGCACACAGCAACACCAATACACGATTCGCGTGCACACAGCAACACCAATACACGGATACGCTCGGCTCCGCAGGCATCCTGCGCTCCAAATCACTCCGCCCTGAACAGCGAGTGCCCTCTGGAGGGTGCGCACTCCGGCCCTGCGCAGCTCACAGAGCGCGCGAGTGAAGTGCACAAGCTGTGATTCGGGACTGAGCCACTGTGTGTGCGATCCCAGCGCATATCACTTATCACTTGCAAGTGGAAGGATGGCAAGCCTAAAGACAATCATAACTACACAATGGGCAGTATTTGCATCAGTATTTGCAGTATTTTCATACTTTTATACTCTTTAATGAAAGGTGATACAAGGCGGAAGTCCGCGCCGTTTTTCAGCAGTCGCGTCACATGACCAACGCCAGCGAATCAGGAAGGTGGATGTCACAGTGACGTTGTCCAATGACGACGCCAGCTAGAGCTCAGCACAGCGTATCCGCGTATTCTCAAAGTTTACACAGCACCGGAGCTGACACGATCTGGATTGAATACGTGGACCCTGGCGGATTCCCGTTTCCCGGCGTTTCCAGGCGGTTTAATGTAAACGGACAGTGCATCCGCGAAGAAAACGAGACAGATACGGTCTAATGTAAACTTGGCCTGAATTGACCGTAGGTGTGAATGTGAGTGTGAATGGTTGTCTGTGTCTATGTGTAAGCCCTGTGATGACCTGGCGGACTTGTCCAGGGTGTACCCCGCCTCTCGCCCGTAGTCAGCTGGGATAGGCTCCAGCTTGCCTGCGACCCTGTAGGACAGGATAAAGCGGCTAGAGATAATGAGATGAGATGAGATAAAATGCTCTGGTGAAAATTGTGACCTTTGTGTTGTTAGGGTCAATTTCGACCCAGTTAAAATATAAGATTATAAAACAATAATAAATGCCAAAACTGAAATCATAAACACACAATCAGCCAACAGCCTACAGCCAGCTCTTCCTCCAACCACTTGAGCGTCAGTCAAGGGCTTTTCTCTTTGCCTGTTTGACAGAACAAACAAAGACAGACATGTCCAGGTATGTAAGGCCAATTGAGTTTAGAGTTGGTGACTTGCAGAGTACACATCTCCAATTTACAGCATGCAACAATGAGAAGAGGACTGAAAGCTCTGGATCATATCTTTGCTGATAATGAGGCAGAGGACACAGAGCAGTATAGCGATGGAGATGAGCAGGTCTCTGAGGAGGAAGATGATGTGGCGTATCAACCGGAAGACACAGACACATCTGATCAGTCTGATGAGGAGGTCACTGGTGCTGAAGCTGCTCCTGCTGAAACATTCAGATCCAAAAGTGGCAACATCTGTTGGAGCTCAGTACCTCCTGACGTACATGGCAGGACAGCTGCTGCAAATGTCATCAAAATGATCCCTGGGATCACAAGGTTTGCTGTGACGAGAGTAAGTGACATCAAGTCATGTTTTGATCTGTTTAAGCCATTGTCACTAAAAAAAAGTCATAATTGCTATGACAAACCTTGAAGGAAAAAAAGTCCATGCCAACATGTGGACTGACATTGATGAGGAATGCCTGGATGCCTACATTGGTGTTCTTCTCCTTGCTGGAATGTACAGATCCAGCAATGAGGCCACTGATAGTCTCCGGGACGCATCGACAGGCAGGAATATTTTTTGAAAAAAAAAAAGACTTGTTTTTTGCCCTTTTCTTGAAGTAAATATATATGGGTCAAAATTGACCCGAAATACCATAGATGTTACTATAGTTGATAATATTAAAATAAAAATTTTTTTTTTTTTAACATTTAAGAGATGTGATCTAATACCCCTCAGTAATAGTCAGGTAACAGAACAACCTTTTATTTGTTTACATTATTCTCTTGAGGTTCATTTGACCACTTTTTTATATTGAAAACGAGGGGTATGCTGTTAAAAGAAAGGCCCAGGGGGCCACAACAAAAATATTAAAACCAATCTTTTCATGGATAAGGGAGCCTAACAAGGTAACCAAGAGGTAAGAAACAAATTGGATGATAAATAATTGTTTTTAGGGTATTTTATGGCTGATTTAAGACACGGGTCAAAACCGACCCGTTAACATAAGAGATAGTAACAGAAAGCTAACACCAGAGGAAGGTTAAACTAGGAGCACCAATACCCTACCACGTCCACACACACACACACACAGAGTCAGGCCTCGTCACGTCTCATCACATCGCTCCTGTGGAGGACGGCCCCATATGGACAGTTGAAAGTCACACTTGAGGGCAGTACGGTGGTGTAGTGGTTAGCACTGTCGCCTCACAGCAAGAAGGTCCTTGGTTCGAGCCCAGCGGAGTTTGCATGTTCTTCCCGTGTCTGCGCACCGGTTTCCCCCAAAGGCTAACTGGTGGCTCTAAATTGACCGTAGGTGTGAATGGTTGTTTGTCTATGTGTCAGCCCTGCAATGACCTGGCGACTTGTCCAGGGTGTACCCTGTCTCTCGCCCATAGTCAGCTGGGATCGGCTCCAGCTTGCCTGCAGAACAGGATAAGTGGCTACAGATAATGGATGGAGGACACTTACAGTAATGCTTTTGTGGCTGAGGACCACAGTTAGCTTGCTAACTTTAGGACTGCGGTTGTCATGAACAGTTTTGCACTCAAGTTTCCATTAATGAAGAATAATAACATTAATGAAACTGACTTCATGTTAAAACTGTTAATGTTATAGTCATGCCACCTTCAGGTGCTGCTGGTTTTGTCTTCATTTCATGAAAATCATGCTCAGTTGGTTTGACTGACTCATAGGGTGACCACCGACATGAGTCTGTAAGTTAGGACACTTGTGTCCAAAAGTGAGGACAAAGGCCCTAAAGTTAGGACACCGTCACGTTACGGGGGGGGGGGGGGGGGGGGGGACTTATAAAAAAACGTATGAAGTCAATATATATTTATTAACTTGGAACACCTATCAAAAAGAGAAATGTGGAAAATGATGGTCAAGACCATGTCAACAAGAAACAAAACATCACTGTAAAGTCACTGTAAAGAATTGTGTCCATCTATAGACACTGAAAAAACAGTCTTTGCCATGCCATAGGCCAACATATTTATTCACTTGAAAATGACCATCAAAAAGAAAAAAAAATGAAAAATCGAAAAATGAGTCAAGAAACATGTAGGCCTACTGTCATTTAGCCTACTATACTGGCCTTGGCTTATCCACAGGAACTAAACTAAAAACAAAACATTGTTGTGTTCATTTATGCTCATCCAAAAAAATATCAAAAAGAAAAACATGAAAAATGACAGTCAACCATGTCATTTACATTTGGCCTATAACCTTATCCACAGTACAGTACGAGTGATGGTGTTTAATGGTGTGGAACAATTTAGTCAGCTCAGCAGCAGTGGTTTTGTCATCGATTGGGGTTGGTAGAGCTGGGGCAAAAAATGATGCTAAAGATGACTGTCCAGCACTGCTGGCATTCTCTCTGTAGCGGTCTGTGTCCGTGTGTCTGTCTATCGCACCTTTACCTCTGCTCCCCACATCAATGTCAATGCGACAGAGCTTGCAGAAGGCGAAGTGTTCTCCTTTTTGGCGCTTGCCGACAAAACGATGTTCTAAGCACCAAGCATTTTTAAAGGATGTCTTTCGTTTCGGCATGAGTATTGTCCAACAGCATGCGTGCCAACATTCATAGGTTTTTTCCATACCAACATTCGCACTGCGCGCACAGGTCGGAGGAGCAAAAATCAGTCAATCGCGTGAGCGCAGCTTTTGAGTGACAGCAGCTTCCAGCCAATCAGAGGCTGCAGAGGCTCCATCAGCTGCGTGCGCAGCGCAAATGTTTGTATACGAAAAATCCCTATAGGCTATCTTTGCCTGTATGTCATCGCAGAATAGCAAGTGTAAATAATGGGCGGGGATTTGTGACGATTGATGCAACGGTGGCGGCTGAGGGTCCGAAATGAGGACAAAATGTAAAAAGTGAGGACACGTGACAGACGTCCGGATAGACGGCTCTAAAACTGGACTGTCCGGACAAAATCTGGATGAATGGTCACCCTACTGACTCAGCCATCTCAGAACATTCCATTTCCTTGCCTTAAGAAGCTTTTGGGTTGCTTTTGCAGTATGTTTTGGGTCATTTTCCAAGTGGCGTCTGATCAGTTTTGCAGCATTTGACTGAATCTGAACAGAAAGTAGGCTATAGCTCGATATACTTCAGAATTCATCCTGCTACTTCCATCAGCAGTCACATCAATAAACCCCAGTGACCCAGTTCCACTGGTAGCCATACATGCCCATGTCCACCATGTTTGACAGATGATGTGGTATGCTTTGGATCATGAGCCCTTCCTTTCCTTCTCCATACTTTTGTTGCTGCTGAGCTCGCCAGTGAATTCCTTCTTTTTAAGAACATACCAAATTGTTGATTCGGCCACTCCTAAACTTTCTCCTATCTCTCTCATGGGTCTGTTTTTGTTTTTTCAACCTACTGATGGCCACCTTCACTTGCATCGACATCTCTTTGGAACACATATCAAGTTTTCCCAGGAAGAGCTGCCAAATGCAAATTTAATCCTTGGAACCAACTCCAGTATTATCTCCTGAATTTGTCAGGAAATAACAAGGAAACAGGCCACAACTGGCAGTGAATCAATAGTCCAATTACGTCTGAGCATGTGAAAAAGTAGGGACTATGAAAAAAATGGCTGGACTTCCGAAACGGTTAATGCAGTCACACAGTAATGTGTATCCCCTAGGCCAGGGGTTCTTAAACTTTTCACAGTTAGATCCCTTCACTGTACAAACCAATTAAAAAATTACACATTACTTTAATGTGAACAATAACATTTTGGCTATTTATTGGAGACATGGAAGGATTTTTATATTTTTAAACTTTCCACCCATAGAACCCACTTGTGTAAAATCAGTTATTAGACTTCAGTTGGGACCATAACTTTAATAAAGGTTAAAAAAAAAAAACTTGTTTCAGGTTTATGAGCCCCTGATATCCTCAGTCCCCCTCTTTAAAAAGAGTAAGTTTGGATAGTGATGTAACTTACTGCAGAGTAGTGTTGAAGTTAATGAGAACCCTGTTCTAGTTTTCACATTAACTCCCTGAACCAATGCTCTGAATGGTGAAAGGGGCGTGGCTTCTAATACATAAAGGCATTTTCAATGGACCAATGAGTGAGCTGGAATGAGGGGGTGGTTCAGTCATAGACTGTACAAAAAAAAAAAAAAAATATATATATATATATTTTTTTTTTAAACTGGGCGGCACGGTGGTGTAGTGGTTAGCGCTGTCGCCTCACAGCAAGAAAGTCCGGGTTTGAGCCCCGTGGCCAACGAGGGCCTTTCTGTGTGGAGTTTGCATGTTCTCCCCGTGTCCGCGTGGGTTTCCTCCGGGTGCTCCGGTTTCCCCCACAGTTCAAAGACATGCAGGTTAGGTTAACTGGTGACTCTAAATTGACCGTAGGTGTGAATGTGAGTGTGAATGGTTGTGTGTGTCTATGTGTCAGCCCTGTGATGACCTGGCGACTTGTCCAGGGTGTACCCCGCCTTTCGCCCGTAGTCAGCTGGGATAGGCTCCAGCTTGCCTGCGACCCTGTAGAAGGATAAAGCGGCTAGCAATAATGAGACGAGAGATGAAATATATTGTACTCTCTCCAAACTGCACACTAACATATAGTAAATATTATGTTTAAGTATTTAATCAGTCCACCAACTATTGTAATTATTACAGTAATGGTATACTATAAAGCAGGGGTTCTCAACCTTTTCTACTTTAAGGCCCACCTATTCATGCTTGTAATGAGTCAGGGCCCATTATACATAATCTAATAATCTACTGTAAAGTGTACAACCCCAATTCCAAAAAGGTTGGGATATTGGGTAAAACATAAATAACTAGATAGAACTCGACGCCAACGGCGTTGATGGGGATGCCTCCGCCCGGTAGACTACACACCTTATTAAGTTGTGATTTGGGGACGGACATTTGACCTCACAGTAATCTTGACCTGGTGAAAGTACTTGTATCAGCCTTGGAGACATTGTGTTCACAAGGTTTTCGGACAGACATTTGACCTCACAGTGACCTTGACCTTAGACCTTTTGATCTCAAAATCTAATCAGTTTATCTTTTTCCCCCAAATGCACAAATGGTGAAAGTTTGGTGAAATTCCTTTCATCTGCCTTGGAGATAGTGTTCACAAGGTTTTCGGACAGACATTTGACCTCACAGTGACCTTGACCTTAGACCTTTTGATCTCAAAATCTAATCAGTTCATGTTTGTCCCAAAGCGCACAAATGGTGAAAGTTTGGTGAAATTCCTTTCATTAGCCTTTGAGATATCGCGTTCACAAGGTTTCGGGACAGACACACGCACGGACACATGCACGGACACACGGACAGACAGACAGACAACCCGAAAACATAATGCCTCCTGCACCTTACAGTGGCGGAGGCATAAAAACAGAATGTGAAGATTTGCAAATCATAGAAGCCCTATATTTCACTGAAAATAGTACAAAGAAAACATCAAATGTTGAAACTGAGAAATTTTATTGCTTTTTGAAAAATATATGCTCATTTTGAATTTCATGTCAGCAACACATTTCAAAAAAGTTGAGACAGGGGCAACAAAAGACTGATAAAGTTGTGTAATGCTAAAAAAAAAATCTAATTTGGTTAATTGGCAATAGGTCAGTAACATGATTGGGTATAAAAAGAGCATCCCAGAGAGGTGGAGTCTCTCAGAAGTAAAGATGGGGAGGGGTTCATCGGTCTGTGAAAGACTGCATGGGCAAACAGTGCAACAATTTAAGAATAATGTTCCTCAGTGTAAAATTGCAAAGAATTTGGGGATCACATCATCTATGGTACATAATATCATTAAAAGATTCAAAGAATCTGGAGACATCTCTGTATGCAAGAAACAAGGCTGAAAACTGACACTGGATGCCTGTGATCTTCAGGCCCTCAGGAGACACTGCATTAAAAGCAGACACGTGTCTGTAGTGGAAATCACTGTATGGGCTCAGGAACACTTCAGAAAACCATCATCTGTGAAAACAGTTCATTACTGCATCCAGAAATGCAAGTTAAAACCAGATATAAACAATATCCAGAAACACCACCACCTTCTCTGGGCCCAAGCTCTTGTGCGATGGACTGAGGCGAAGTGGAAAATTGTCCTGAGGTCTGACAAATCAAAAGTAGAATTTTTTTTTTTTTAGAAATTATGGACACCACATTCTCCAGGCTAAAGAGGAGAGGGACCATCCGGCTTGTTATCAGTGCACAGTTCCAAAGCCAGCATCTGTTATGGTATGAGGGTGCATTAGTGCACATGACATGGGTACCGTAGCTTGTACATCTGGGAAGGCATCATGAATGCTGAATGATATATACATGTTTCAGAGCAATATGCTGCCATCCAGACAAAATCTTTTTCAGGGAAGGCCTTCCTTCTTTCAGCAAGACAATGCCAAACCGCTTTCTGCACATATTAAAACTGCATGGCTCTGTAGTAAGAGAGTCTGGGTGCTAAACTGGCCTGCCTGCAGTCCAGACCTGTCTTGAATTTAAAACATTTGGCGCATTATGAAGTGCAAAATACAACAAAGCAGACCCCAAAGTGTTGAGCAATTGAAATTGTATATCAGGCAAGAATGTGACAACATTTCTCTTTCAAAACTACAGCAATTAGTCTCCTCAGTTCCCAAACATTTACAGAGTATTGTTAAAAGTAGAGGTGATGCAACACAGTGGTAAACATGCCCCGTCCCAATTTTTTGAAATATGATGCTGACATCAAATTCAAAATGAGAATATATTTTTCAAAAAACAATAAAATTTCTCAGTTTCAACATCTGATATGTTGTCTTTGTACTATTTTCAATGAAATATAGGCTTTCCATGATTTGCAAATTATTGCATTCTCTTTTTATTTATAGTTTACATAGCATGCCAACTTTTTTGGAATTGGAGTTGTATTAATGGGATGCAACATCACTCCCTGTTACAGATGGGAGCCCAGGAATTAAATAAATGCAATAAAAAACAAACTGCTTTTAATTGTAGCTATTGTATTTAAAACTGTATGGATGTGCCAGAAGCCAACCCAGGACATTCTCAGTCAAAAGGGATTCAAAAGTGGAGTCTGGTCCATTAACACAAGAATGTATTGCCATGTTTGTGTCCAGCAAACAAACAAGTTATTAAAACCAAGAAGTACACTCAAAAGAAGTGAATATAGAAACCACTCAATGGGATTAGATCCTTACACACTAACAAAGAAGGATTTTTCTTATGAGTTGGAAAATTATCCATCCGTTGAGTTCCCCGACATCCCAAATTCCCTGATGTTGCAGACATCGTTCTACACGGACACACAGATGAAAACCTGGAAGAGCATGGAGGCATACAACTTTTTATACAGTTAGGTCCATATACAGTGGGGCAAAAAAGTATTTAGTCAGCCATCAATTGTGCAAGTTCTCCCACTTAAAAAGATGAGAGAGGCCTGTAATTTTCATCATAGGTACACTTCAACTATGAGAGACAAAATGGGGGGAAAGAATCCAGGAAATCACATTGTAGGATTTTTAATGAATTAATTGGTAAATTCCTCGGTAAAATAAGTATTTGGTCACCTACAAACAAGCAAGATTTCTGGTTCTCACAGACCTGTAACAACTTCTTTAAGAGGCTCCTCTGTCCTCCACTCGTTACCTGTATTAATGGCACCTGTTTGAACTCGTTATCAGTAAAAAAGACACCTGTCCACAACCTCAAACAGTCACACTCCAAACTCCACTATGGCCAAGACCAAAGAGCTGTCAAAGGACACCAGAAACAAAATTGTAGACTTGCACCAGGCTGGGAAGACTGAATCTGCAATAGGTAAACAGCTTGGTGTGAAGAAATCAACTGTGGGAGCAATTATTAGAAAATGGAAGACATACAAGACCACTGATAATCTCCCTCGATCTGGGGCTCCACGCAAGATCTCACCCCGTGGGGTCAAAATGATCACAAGAACAGTGAGCAAAAATCCCAGAACCACACGGGGGGACCTAGTGAATGACCTGCAGAGAGCTGGGACCAAAGTAACAAAGGCTACCATCAGTAACACACTACACCGCCAGGGACTCAAATCCTGCAGTGCCAGACGTGTCCCCCTGCTTAAGCCAGTACATGTCCAGGCCTGTCTGAAGTTTGCTAGAGAGCATTTGGATGATCCAGAAGAGGACTGGGAGAATGTCATATGGTCAGATGAAACCAAAATAGAACTTTTTGGTCAAAACTCAACTTGTCGTGTTTGGAGGAGAAAGAATGCTGAGTTGCATCCAAAGAACACCATACCTACTGTGAAGCATGGGGATGGAAACATCATGCTTTGGGGCTGTTTTTCTGCAAAGGGACCAGGACGACTGATCCGTGTAAAGGAAAGAATGAATGGGGCCATGTATCGTGAGATTTTGAGTGAAAACCTCCTTCCATCAGTGAGGGCATTGAAGATGAAACGTGGCTGGGTCTTTCAGCATGACAATGATCCCAAACACACCGCCCGGGCAACGAAGGAGTGGCTTCGTAAGAAGCATTTCAAGGTCCTGGAGTGGCCTAGCCAGTCTCCAGATCTCAACCCCATAGAAAATCTTTGGAGGGAGTTGAAAGTCCGTGTTGCCCAGCGACAGCCCCAAAACATCACTGCTCTAGAGGAGATCTGCATGGAGGAATGGGCCAAAATACCAGCAACAGTGTGTGAAAACCTTGTGAAGACTTACAGAAAACGTTTGACCTCTGTCATTGCCAACAAAGGGTATATAACAAAGTATTGAGATGAACTTTTGTTATTGACCAAATACTTATTTTCCACCATAATTTGCAAATAAATTCTTTAAAAATCAGACAATGTGATTTTCTGGATTTTTTTTCTCATTTTGTCTCTCATAGTTGAGGTATACCTATGATGAAAATTACAGGCGTCTCTCATCTTTTTAAGTGGGAGAACTTGCACAATTGGTGACTGACTAAATACTTTTTTGCCCCACTGTATATTTGGACACTGACACAAATTTTTTTTTTTTACCTGTTTACTGAAACATATTCAAGTTATAGTTATATAATGGACATGGACATAAAGTCCAGACTTTCAGCTTTCATTTGAGGCTATCCACATTAAAATTGGATGAAGGGTTTAGGAGTTTCAGCTCCTTAACATGCGCCACCCTGTTTTTAAAGGGACCAAAAGTAATTGGACAATTGACTCAATGGCTATTTCATGGGCAGGTGTGGGCAATTCCTTCGTTATGTCATTCTCAATTAAGCAGATAAAAGGCCTGGAGTTGATCTGAGGTGTGGTGCTTGCATTTGGAAGATTTTGCTGTGAAGAAAACATGCGGTCAAAGGAGCTCTCCATGCAGGTGAAACAAGCCATCCTTAAGCTGCGAAAACAGGAAAAAAAAACATCCAAGAAATTGCTACAATATTAGGAGTGGCAAAATCTACAGTTTGGTACATCCTGAGAAAGAAAGAAAGAAAGCACTGGTGAACTCATCAATGCAAAAAGACCTGGACACCAACAGAAGTCAACAGTGGTGGATGATCGCAGAATAATTTCCATGGTGAAGAGAAACCCCTTCACAACAGCCAACCAAGTGAACAACACTCTCCAGGAGGTAGGCGTATCAATATTCAAATCTACCATAAAGAGAAGACTGCATGAAAGTAAATACAGAGGGTTCACTGCACGGTGCAAGCCACTCATAAGCCTCAAGAATCAAAAGGCTAGATTGGACTTTGCTAAAAAAACATCTAAAAAAGCCAGCACAGTTCTGGAAGAACATTCTTTGGACAGATGAAACCAAGATCAACCTCTACCAGAATGATGGAAAGAAAAAAGTATGGCGAAGGCGTGGTACAGCTCATGATCCAAAGCATACCACATCATCTGTAAAACACGGCGGAGACAGTGTGATGGCTTGGGCATGCATGGCTGCCAGTGGCACTGGGTCACTAGTGTTTATTGATGTGACACAGGACAGAAGCAGCCGGATGAATTCTGAGGTATTCAGAGACATACTGTGTGCTCAAATCCAGCCAAATGCAGCCAAACTGATTGGTCGGCGTTTCATAATACAGATGGACAATGACCCAAAACATAAAGCCAAAGCAACCCAGGAGTTTATTAAAGCAAAGAAGTGGAATATTCTTGAATGGCCAAGTCAGTCACCTGATCTCAACCCAATTGAGCATGCATTTCACTTGTTAAAGACTAAACTTCAGACAGAAAGGCCCACAAACAAACAGCAACTGAAAACCGCTGCAGTAAAGGCCTGGCAGAGCATTAAAAAGGAGGAAACACAGCGTCTGGTGATGTCCATAAGTTCAAGACTTCAGGCAGTCATTGCCAACAAAGGGTTTTCAACCAAGTATTAGAAATGAACCTTTTATTTACAATTATTTAATTTGTCCAATTACTTTTGAACCCCTGAAATGAAGGGATTGTGTTTAAAAAATGCTTTAGTTCCTCACATTTTTATGCAATCATTTTGTTCAACCCACTGAATTAAAGCTGAAAGTCTGAACTTCAACTGCATCTGAATTGTTTTGTTCAAAATTCATTGTGGTAATGTACAGAACCAAAATTAGAAAAATGTTGTCTCTGTCCAAATATTTATGGACCTAACTGTATGTGTCTGTGTTAAAGATCTGGGAATCAGGACACTACAAGATAGACGGTGGTAGACGGATCTAAGTGCAAGAAGCATGTTTATTAGCAGGCGTGATATTTACAAAAACAAAACACAAACAAAAGCAAAACAGAATCATAACGCTGAGTATTTAAATAGCATTATAAACATGGCGAGAAACAAACGACAGTGATAATGATAATACTTTGCAAAGTCTCTGTGAAAACAGCGTCCATATCTGTGCGTGCTGATTGCGCTCAAATCAGTATCAGGTGTTTCCTATAATGACTGGGTCCCAAGCGCACGCACAACATGCTCCGTGAGCGCGTGCGGCCGCTCAGTCTGCGCCAGACTCAAGTGCGCAAAGGTGTGACACTCAAGTGTTCGCCTGCTGTGTGACCACAACTTTTAGCTCACGTGCATATTGCCAAGCATCGCCACCAAAATGCCTCATTTTCATCGATAACCCATCGCAAAGCATCGCAAGCTGTAGTGCAACCGTAGCTTAATGAGGTGGATGTGATGTCGGATACAACCCAGCAAAATTAGCTTCAATTTGAAAAAAAAATTTTTTTCGCAGCCCAGTGGTTGAGAAACACTGCTATAAAGGATTCTTCTAAAGGAAAGAAAAGTTATTGATGGTTTTATTAACAGTTATATCAGAGCTAAAGAGGAGGAAACAGTCCTTTGCTTTGGATATGGAAATATAAAATGAAATATGGATGTAATGTTTTATTTTATAAATTAATCTAATGAGTCAAAGCTGAGGCGGCACGGTGGTGTAGTGGTTAGCGCTGTCGTCTCACAGCAAGAAGGTCCGGGTTCGAGCCCAGCGGCCGGCGAGAGCCTTTCTGTGCAGAGTTTGCATGTTCTCCCTGTGTCCGCATGGGTTTCCTCCAGGTGCTCCGGTTTCCCCCACAGTCCAAAGACATGCAGGTTAGGTTAACTGGTGACTCTAAATTGACCGTAGGTGTGAATGTGAGTGTGAATGGTTGTCTGTGTCTATGTGTCAGCCCTGTGATGACCTGGCGACTTGTCCAGGGTGTACCCCGCCTTTCGCCCGTAGTCAGCTGGGATAGGCTCCAGCTTGCCTGCGACCCTGTAGAACAGGATAAAGCGGCTAAAGATAATGAGATGAGATGAGTCAACGCTGACTTGAAACAGTACTAAAAGTTTTTTCCATTTTCTGTTAACGTTGTGGTTGTTGTTATTATCTGTTTTGGTCAGCAGAGGGCGGTAAAGGCTTTTAAACAGAGAGAAAGCGTTCATTTGTTCAAAGGAAAAAAGAAATGTAGGCTACAGTACTGTGAAAAAGTATTGACACGCCACGTGTTCATTTTGTTTTGTTTTAAATAAATACAAACATTGTTATACATGTTTTATTTGATGACTTGTACATTGGCACGGTGGTGTAGTGGTTAGCGCTGTCGCCTCACAGCAAGAAGGTCCGGGTTCGAGCCCCGTGGCCGGCGAGGGCCTTTCTGTGCGGAATTTGCATGTTCTCCCCGTGTCCGCGTGGGTTTCCTCCGGGTGCTCCGGTTTCCCCCACAGTCCAAAGACATGCAGGTTAGGTTAACTGGTGACTCTAAATTGACCGTAGGTGTGAATGTGAGTGTGAATGGTTGTCTGTGTCTATGTGTCAGCCCTGTGATGACCTGGCGACTTGTCCAGGGTGTACCCCGCCTTTCGCCCGTAGTCAGCTGGGATAGGCTCCAGCTTGCCTGCGACCCTGTAGGACAGGATAAAGCGGCTAGAGATAATGAGATGAGATGAGACTTGTACATTATCAAGTCAGTTCAAAAACATTTTAGGTTTCCATGCATCAGTTTTCCAGCATGAAATGTAATGCTACAGAAAAATATTGCTGTACATAAGTCAAGTCAACTTTATTGTCAAATATGCTATACATGCTCGACATACAGCACAGATGAAATTTAAGATACGTTTTTCAAACAAAACATAATGAAGGCTACTGGGTTTTGCTGCAAAATTAAGAAGCAGCTGTGACAAAGTGTCTAGAAGAACTGTGTCTGGTTCTGTAAGATGCTCAGTAAAACCTACAGCTCATCCATCCATCCATCCATTATCTGTAGCCGCTGATCCTGTTCCACAGGGTCGCGGGCAAGCTGGAGCCTATCCCAGCTGACTATAGGCGAGAGGCAGGGTACACCCTGGGCAAGTCACCAGGTCATCGCAGGGCCACAGATACCCCTTTTCCACCAAATCAGTTCCAGGGCTGGTTCGGGGCCAGTGCTGGTGCTGGTGCTGGTTCACAACTCGTTCAACTTGCGAGCCAGCTGAGAACCAGTTTGCTTTTCCATAGCTCGCAGTGCTAAGTGGAGCCACGTTATTACGTCGTTGTATACGTCAGTTACGGCGCTATATTTACATAAACCTTGGCGCGAATATCAAAGCAAAAACAACACATAAGAAGAAGCAGCAGCAACAACAATAATAATAATAATAAATGACTTCGCGTTTGTACAGCTGCTGCTTCTCGTCGCTTTAAAATGGCGATCTTTCGCGGTCTTGTTATTGTTGTTGGTCTTAACAACTCCGCCCCCCCCCACTGACGTAAGCGGTTCTTTCCTCTGGCCCAGCAGAGAGTTGGTGCTAGCCTGGAACCGGTTTTTCTGGCCCCAGAGCCAGTTCTTTGTCAGTGGAAACAGAAAACCCGGTTCCAAACTAAGCACTGGCCCCGAACCAGCCCTGGAACTGCTTTGGTGGAAAAGGGGCAAGAGAGAGAAACAACCATTCACACTCACACCTACGGTCAATTTAGAGCCACCAATTAGCCTAACCTGCATGTCTTTGGACTGTAGGGAAACCGGAGCACCCAGAGGAAACCCACGCAGACGCGGGGAGAACATGCAAACTCCACACAGAAAGGCCCCCGTTGGCCATGGGGCTCAAACCCAGGACCTTCTTGCTGTGAGGCGACAGCGCTAACCACTACGCCACCATGCCGTCCACCTACAGCTCATTTCCTTAGAAAACTGCACTCATTGTACCTGAGACAACTATTTTCTTTTAAAGCAAAGGGTCGTCTCACACCAAATATTGACTTTGTTTCATTTGTTACTGTTTACTGCTCTTGATACAAGTTTTTTTTAATGTAGAAATATTGAATTTTATGTGACAATGACCCTAAACATACTGCTAAAGCTACACTGGAGTGGTTTAAAGGGAAACATTTAAATGTCTTGGAATGGCCTAGTCAAAGCCCAGACCTCAATCCAATTGAGAATCTGTGGCATAACTTGAAGATTGCTGCACGCCAACACAACCCATCTAACTTGAAGGAGTTGGAGCAGTTTTGCCTTGAGGAATGGGCAAAAATCCCAGTGGCTAGATGTGCTAAGCTAATAGAGACAGACTCCAAGAGACTTGCAGCAAAAAGTAGCTTGACAAAGTATTGACTTTGGGGAGTGAATACCTCTGCACACTTCAGATTTCTGTTTTTTCTTCTTACGTATTGTTTGTCACAATAAAACAACAACTTTCACCTTTTAAAGTGGTAGGCATGTTGTGCAAATCAAATGGTGCTAACCCCCCCCCCAAAATCCATCTTAATTCCAGCTTGTAATGCAACAATACAGAACGAACACCACAGGGGATGAATACTTTTGCAAGACACTGTAACTCATTATGTTTGATTATGTTTCAATTGCCATGCCTATGACTACCTAATCATACCACATAACAAATCATACAACTTCATGAACTAAGTGTATTATTACTGAATGTTGCAAAACGCCATGAACTGTGTTTTCCGTCATCAGAAATTCATTTTTTGTGGGTTCATAATTATTTTAAAATCACTTCCATATTTTCTAGCACTAATGAAAAATCTCATCTCATCTCATCTCATCTCATTATCTGTAGCCGCTTTATCCTGTTCTACAGGGTCGCAGGCAAGCTGGAGCCTATCCCAGCTGACTACGGGCGAAAGGCGGGGTACACCCTGGACAAGTCGCCAGGTCATCACAGGGCTGACACATAGACACAGACAACCATTCACACTCACATTCACACCTACGGTCAATTTAGAGTCACCAGTTAACCTAACCTGCATGTCTTTGGACTGTGGGGGAAACCGGAGCACCCAGAGGAAACCCACGCGGACACGGGGAGAACATGCAAACTCCGCACAGAAAGGCCCTCGCCAGCCCCAGGGCTCGAACCCGGACCTTCTTGCTGTGAGGCAACAGCGCTAACCACTACACCACCGTGCCACCCCACTAATGAAAAATGAATTCTAAATTTGGAAACCAGTTTAAATGTATATCATTTGTGGTGTCATGGTGGTGCAAGGGTCAGCACTGTCACCTCACAGTGAGAAGGTTCTGGGTTCGAGTCCAGTGGCCAGCAGGTGTGGAGCTTGCATGTTCTCCCTGTGTCTGCATGGGTTTACTCCGTTCGTTCCGGTTTCCCCCACACTTGTCCAAAGACATGCAGTTAGGTTAACTGGCTACTCTAAATTGCCCATAGGTGTGTGTGTGTGTGTGTGTGTGTGTGTGTGTGTGTGTGTGTGTGTGTGAATGGTTGTTTCCTAAGCCTGGAAATGGAAGGGTTGTAGCAAGAAGGGCATCTGGTGTAAAACTATGCTCCAATTAATATGACATGTGGATCAATAGGATCCACATGGCAGCAACCCCACATATATAAGTGGTACAAGCTGGAAGAAGTGAGTGAGTTTAAATATATAACATTTTCAGGTTTTTTCCCCTTAAAACATGTGTCATGATGTCCAGTGTCTTGCAAAAGTATTCATCCCCCTTCGTGTTTGTCCTGTTTTATCACATTACAAGCTGGAATTAAAATGGATTTTTGGAGGGTTAGCACCATTTGATTTACACAACATGCCTACCACTTTAAAGGTGCACATTGTTGTTTTATTGTGACACAAACAATAATTAAGAAGAAAAAGCAGAAATCTTAAATATTCATAGGTATTCACCCCCCCAAAATCAATACTTTGTAGAGCCACCTTTTGCTGCAATTACAGCTGCAAGTCTCTTGGGGTATGTCTCTATTAGCTTAGAACATCTAGCCACTGGGATTTTTGCCCATTCCTCAAGGCAAAACTGCTCCAACTCCTTCAAGTTAGATGGGTTGCGTTAGTGTACAGCAATCTTCAAGTTATGCCAAAGATTCTCAATTGGATTGAGCTCTGGGCTTCGATTACACCATTCCAAGACATTTAAATGTTTCCTTTTAAACCACTCCACTGTAGCTTTAGCAGTATGTTTAGGGTCATTGTCCTGCTGGAATGTGAACCTTCATCCCAGTATTAAACCTCTGGCCGACTCAAACAGGTTTTGCTCCAGAATTGCCCTGTTTTTAGTGTCCTCCATCTTTCCTTCAGTCCTGATCAGCTTTCCTGTCCCTGCAGATTAAAAACATCCCCACAGCATGATGCTGCCACCACCATGCTTCACTGTAGGAATGGTGTTCTCAGGGTGTTGGGTTTGTACCACACATGGTATTTCCCATGATGGCCAAAAAGATCAATTTTAGTCTCATTTGACCAGAGAATCTTCTTCCATGTGTTTGGGGAGTCTGCCATATGCTGTTGGGCAAATTCCAAATGTGTTTTCTTAAGCAATGGCTTTTTTCTGGCCACGCGTCCATAAAGCCCCACTCTGTGGAGTGTATGGCTTAAAGTGGTCCTATGGACAGATACTCCCATCTCCGGTGTGGATCTTTGCAGCTCCTTCAGTGTTATCTTTGGTGTCTTTGTCAGATTCTCTGATTAATGCCCTCCTTGCCCGGTCTGTGAGTTTTGGTGGGCAGCCTTCTCTTGTCAGGTTTGTAGTGATGCCATATTCTTTCCATTTTGCTATAATGGATTTAATGGTGCTCCCTGGAATATTCAAAGTTTGGGATATTTTTTATAACCCAACCCTGATCTATACTTCTCCACAACTTTGTCTCTGACCTGTTTGGAGGCTCCTTGGTTTTCATGTTGCTTGCTTAGTAGTGTTGCAGAGTCAGGGTCCTTCCAGAACAGGTTAATTTACACAGACATCATGTGACAGATCATGTGACACTTTGCACACAGGTGGATCTTAATCGACTAATTATATGACTTATGAAGTGAATCGATTGGCCCAGCTCTTATTTAGGGGTTTCATACGCAAGGGGGTGAATACTTATGCACACTCCAGATTTCTGTTTTTTCATCTTAATTATTGTTTGTGTCACAATAAAACAACAATTTGCACCTTTAAAGTGGTAGGCATGTTGTGTAAATCAAATGGTGCTAACCCTCCAACAATCCATTTTAATTCCAGCTTGTACTGCGACAAACCAGGACAAACACCAAGGGGGATGAATACTTTTGCAAGACACTGTACATGACAGTGTGTGGTGGAAATGACAGCGAAAGTTTTGTTCCTGGTTGTTTTTACTGAACTTGTCCGTCAAAATGTTATCAGCGATGACTATCATTGTTCATGTTATACACCATGCCCACCATGTCATGTAATTAAGTGAGGTATATATATGTAGGTCAGTGTAGTATACATATATATCTAACTTTGAAAAACATGATTGCCCATGAGTACTATATAGATATACAGTGCTGAGCGTAAATGAGTACACCCCCTTTGAAAAGTAACATTTTAAACAATATCTCAATGAACACAAACAATTTCCAAAATGTTGACAAGACAAAGTTTAATAGAACATCTGTTTAACTTATAACGGGAAAGTAAGGTTAATAATATAACTTAGATTACACATTTTTCAGTTTTACTCAAATTAGGGTGGTGCAAAAATGAGTACACCCCACAACTAAACGTCACTAAAAGAGGTCATTGTTGAAGAATGGAAAAAGATTGATGTTGCAAAATGTTGTCAACTTGTTCATTCCATGCCTAGAAGACTTGGTGCTGTCATTAAAAATCATGGAGGCCATACAAAGTACTAGATGCAGTAGTTTTTGTTGTGGGGTGTACTCATTTTTGCACCACCCTAATTTGAGTAAAACTGAAAAAATGTGTAATCTAAATTATATTATTAACCTTACTTTCACGTTATAAGTTAAACAAATGTTCTATTAAACTTTGTCTTGTCAACATTTTGGAAATTGTTTAAACAGGGGTTCCCAACCTTTTCTATGTCAGGGCCCACTTGAAGATCTCACAAATGTCCGCGGCCCACCACTGACCCAATAAATAATACCAAGGCAAATGAATGCATTTTAAGACCAATTTTTATTTTAATATTAAAAATGGAACATTTAGGACTGAATAGAACTATTATGAAAAATGCAGTAACAGCATAAAAGGGTAATATTTTATTATTTTGATGTGAAAATAGAATATTTAGGACTGAACTGAATTAATATGCAGGAAGGTCAGTGTGCATTACTCAACAACATCATATATTCTGTCAAGAAAATAATTGCAATGAAGCAAAACCAATGCATTGCACCTAATGTGAAGGCTGATGTTGCATGGTGCCAACCAGATACTTTATGTCTGGCACAATGGATGACAGTCGAAGTCGAAGATCTGGCTCAACATTCAGTTTATTTCTGTACTTTGTCTTCAGCGCCACTAGTGCAGAAAACCCGCACTCACATAGGTACGTTGTCGGAAAAGGCATCAGAAATCTCACAGCTCTGTCGGCCAGATCGGGATACTCAGAAGCAACATGAAGCCAAAAGTTTATCAGGTGCTTCTGTGAGAAGACCAGCTTCAATGCGGTGTCGCAGGAGAGATCCAGAAGACTGTCTTGCTCTTTTGCACTCAGGGCAGCAATGGCCTCATCACTGTGAACGCCGAATGGATTTTCGATCCAACTGCATTGCGCATCGAGGGGAGGGAAGTATTCGTGCAGCTGTGTTTTCAAACCCTGGAGGTGCTCTTTGATTGCGTTAGTCACATGGATGGGAAGCTGCCTCTCTTCCTTTGTCAAAAAATCTGACAAGTTTTCAAAGGAGTCATAATTTGACTGGTCGACACGCTTATCCCACTGCGCGAGTTTTCTTATCGTTCCCTCCACTTTGTGCTGGACCTTGAACATGTTAACAGCGGATCACCATGACAACTACCACTGTTTACACTGACTTTGCCGTGGATTGTAACGAGTCAACAGCCAATAAGGGGTTGCAACATTCATCCTTTTACTTTGAAAACCACAAATATAATTCAGGAGATGGTAGCACTTTTTTATTATTTTTGGACACTCAGGCACACACAAATATTATATTAAGATTTTTAGAAAGGGCGGCACGGTGGTGTAGTGGTTAGCGCTGTCGCCTCACAGCAAGAAGGTCCGGGTTCGAGCCCCGTGGCCGGCGAGGGCCTTTCTGTGCGGAGTTTGCATGTTCTCCCCGTGTCCGCGTGGGTTTCCTCCGGGTGCTCCGGTTTCCCCCACAGTCCAAAGACATGCAGGTTAGGTTAACTGGTGACTCTAAATTGACCGTAGGTGTGAATGTGAGTGTGAATGGTTGTCTGTGTCTATGTGTCGGCCCTGTGATGACCTGGCGACTTGTCCAGGGTGTACCCCGCCTTTCGCCCGTAGTCAGCTGGGATAGGCTCCAGCTTGCCTGCGACCCTGTAGAACAGGATAAAGCGGCTAGAGATAATGAGATGAGATGAGATGGGATTTTTAGAAAATGATTTGACGGCCCCCTTGCAATGCCTCCGCGGCCCACCAGAGGGCCGCGGCCCATAGGTTGAAAGTCACAAAATGTTACTTTTCAAAGGGGGTGTACTCATTTACGCTCAGCACTGTATCCATCCATCATCTGTAGCTGCTTTATTCTGTTCTACAGGGTCGCAAGCAAGCTGGAGCCTATCCCAGTGACTGTGGGTGAGAGGTGGGGTACACCCCGGACAAGTCGCCAGATCATTCCAGGGCTAACACACAGACACAAACAACCATTCACACCTACGGTCAATTTAGAGGCACCAATTAGCCTAACCTGCATGCCTTTGGACTGTGGGGGAAACCGGAGCACCCGGAGGGAGCACATGCAGACTCCATACAGAAAGGCCCTCGCCAGCCACTGGGCTCTAACCAAGGACCTTCTTGCCGTGAGGCGAAAGTGCGAACCACTACACCACCGTGCCGCCATATAATTTGCACTATATTAGCCTACTCCCTTGCCATGCTAAGCCTCTTTTTGTGTGAGCGCATAATGTATCCAAAATATATAAAAAATATTCTATTTTTTCACTTATTTTAAATAATTTGACAGATTTACAGCCTAGGTGGAAATAACGCACAATAAAAAAACTCTGTTTACAAGTAATAGGATTTTTCTCTTTTTCTGATCACCACATGTGTCTCATGTTTGACCTCAACCTTGCTTTTCACTGACACTGTTGTTTCCTTGGTAACCACATAAACTACTTAAGGTGGCTTTAGTAGTTTAAAATAGTTAGTTGTGGTGGAAATGATGGATAACTGTGGGACACTGATGTTTTATTTGAAAAATAGTTTAAAATGACTCCATGCATTAGAAATTGAAATGGTATGCGTTTATTTCATGCTTTTTTAAGACAAGCATGTAAAAGAATATTTGAAAAACGATACTTTTGTCGTGGTTTTTAACATTTTTAGATTGCAAGTCTGGGTCTGGGTCAAGCATAAAACAGCAAAATTCATTGATAAAAGGCACTTGAAGAGCCGTGAAAATATAATACACAGGCATGATTAGATGTCTATTAGGATGTTGTCATGTAAACTTCATAAAATGAAATGATTAAAATGAAAATCTTTTTAGTTTTGGTGAAAAACAACCACTGGGACTTAAAAGTGCCCAGAGTTGGAGAAACACCCCTGTACAGTTCAAGACTGAAATGTGTTTTCTGAAGGAAATTCCTCACTACAGCTGGAAACAATGTACCAGTGTACATGTTTAATTCTCATCTCATCTCATTTCATTATCTCTAGCCGCTTTATCCTTCTACAGGGTCGCAGGCAAGCTGGAGCCTATCCCAGCTGACTACGGGCGAAAGGCGGGGTACACCCTGGACAAGTCGCCAGGTCATCACAGGGCTGACACATAGACACAGACAACCATTCACACTCACATTCACACCTACGGTCAATTTAGAGTCACCAGTTAACCTAACCTGCATGTCTTTGGACTGTGGGGGAAACCGGAGCACCCGGAGGAAACCCACGCGGACACGGGGAGAACATGCAAACTCCGCACAGGAAGGCCCTCGCCGGCCATGGGGCTCGAACCCAGGACCTTCTTGCTGTGAGGCGACAGCGCTAACCACTACACCACCGTGCCGCCCACATGTTTAATTGTTAAACATTTATATTTGTGCATTTTTATGTAAAACTTTGATGAATAAAACTGTTAAAAACCTAAGAAATCAGCTCAAGAATTCTTTTGACTGGAAGTGTTGATGTGCTGATATTTTCTGTGTCTGAATTAGGAACATTTTATCCCTAATTTAGGTTTTTTAAAATAAAGCTGACAGTGTAACATCAACAATTTGGCAGAATATATTATTTACACGGGCAGCACGGTGGTGTAGTGGTTAGCGCTGTCGCCTCACAGCAAGAAGGTCTGGGTTCAAGCAAGGGCGCAGATAGCACGGGGGATGGGGGGACATGTCCCCCCCAGATTTATAGTGACCCCCATCTGTCCCCCCCACCCACCCACTGTCCCTACGTAAGGCGCCACACATACAGTGGTGCTTGAAAGTTTGTGAACCCTTTAGAATTTTCTATATTTCTGCATAAATATGACCTAAAACATCATCAGATTTTCACACAAGTCCTAAAGGTAGATAAAGAGAACCCAGTTAAACAAATGAGACAAAAATATTATCCTTGGTCATTTATTTATTGAGGAAAATGATCCAATATTACATATCTGTGAGTGGCAAAAGTATGTGAACCTCTAGGATTAGCAGTTAATTTGAAGGTGAAATTAGAGTCAGGTGTTTTCAATCAATGGGATGACAATGAGGTGTGAGTGGGCACCCTGTTTTATTTAAAGAACAGGGATCTATCAAAGTCTGATCTTCACAACACATGTTTGTGGAAGTGTATCATGGCACGAACAAAGGAGATTTCTGAGGACCTCAGAAAAAGTGTTGCTGATGCTCATCAGGCTGGAAAACATTACAAAACCATCTCTAAAGAGTTTGGACTCCACCAATCCACAGTCAGACAGATTGTGTACAAATGGAGGAAACTCAAGACCATTGTTACCCTCCCCAGGAGTGGGCGACCAACAAAGATCACTCCAAGAGCAAGGCGTGTAATAGTCGGCGAGGTCACAAAGGACCCCAGGGTAACTTCTAAGCAACTGAAGGCCTCTCTCACATTGGCTAATGTTAATGTTCATGAGTCCACCATCAGGAAAACACTGAACAACAATGGTGTGCATGGCAGGGCTGCAAGGAGAAAGCCACTGCTCTCCAAAAGAACATTGCTGCTTGTCTACAGTCTGCTAAAGATCATGTGGACAAGCCAGAAGGCTATTGGAAAAATGTTTTGTGGACGGATAAGACCAAAATAGAACTTTTTGGTTTAAATGAGAAGCGTTATGTTTGGAGAAAGGAAAACACTGCATTCCAGCATAAGAACCTCATCCCATCTGTGAAACATGGTGGTGGTAGTATCATGGTTTGGGCCTGTTTTGCTGCATCTGGGCCAGGATGGCTTGCCATCATTGATGGAACAATGAATTCTGAATTATACCAGGGAATTCTAAAGGAAAATGTCAGGACATCTGTCCATGAACTGAATCTCAAGAGAAGGTGGGCCATGCAGCAAGACAACGGCCCTAAGCACACAAGTCGTTCTACCAAAGAATGGTTAAAGAAGAATAAAGTTAATGTTTTGGAATGGCCAAGTCAAAGTCCTGACTTTAATCCAATCAGAATGTTGTGGAAGGACCTGAAGTGAGCAGTTCATGTGAGGAAACCCACCAACATCCCAGAGTTGAAGCTGTCCTGTACGGAGGAATGGGCTAAAATTCGTCCAAGTCGGTGTGCAGGACTGATCAACAGTTACCGCAAACATTTAGTTGCAGTTATTGCTGCACAAGGGGGTCACACCAGATACTGAAAGCAAAGGTTCACATACTTTTGCCACTCACAGATATGTAATATTGGATCATTTTCCTCAATAAATAAATGACCAAGTATAATATTTTTGTCTCATTTGTTTAACTGGGTTCTCTTTCTCTACTTTTAGGACTTGTGTGAAAATCCGATGATGTTTTCAGTCATATTTATGCAGAAATATAGAAAATTCTAAAGGGTTCACAAACTTTCAAGCACCACTGTAGGTAGAAAAAGTGAGGATTAATGTTCCGTTAGTTAGACTAACTTACACTGCAGCACAAAGTTGAAATGGCAGCAGCAGCAGCCTTGTCAGTGATCAATCCACATTTTCCCCTTCTTGAATCGGTGTAGGCTGGAGCAGATCCTTGCAGAGTTGGGAAAGCAAGGTGTTCATTTTCCATGTAATTCTCGGTTAATAACACTGCACAGCTCATCCATTTGATAGCAGCAGTGTTTCTGCTGCGACTAATGGTGCGTTCAGTTGTACTTGTAAGTTGGAAGTTTGAAGTCGGAAAAGCATTGAAATCCAGTATCTCCCAGCATAAACGTTGGGGTTTTGTTTCATTTCATTAACTGGCCATTTTTTTCGAATTCCATGTTCCATGATGTCCCAGTTTTCAAACTGGGAAGCGCTCAGTTCTGAGGTTATGTTGCTCGGAGCTCCAAGTTCCGACTTCCAATGTAAATGTAACGCACCATCTCGACCCCGGGATCCTAAGGGGAGCTGGGGACTTTGCCTGTCGCGGTAACCATAGTGATCATAAACAACTGTCTAATGACCGAGCTGGTGATCTTTCTGCCACATTAAGCCAGAGAAGAGGGGGAAAAAATCATAGCGTTTGTTTCAAGAACCAAAAGATGTAAATATCCTATGCCTGTTGCCTGTTGCCTTTCCCAGATGTGACAAATACTTGTTTTGTAATGTTGAGTAGCTAGTCTGATAATAATAAGAAGGAATTTGGACTTACCTGAAGTAGGCTAAATGTAAAATGACAGCATTCTAGGCTGTAGGTGAATATCTTTTAATGTTGTTATTTTTATGTATAATGTTATTTTAGTAAGCAGCAACTGTTAACTGAAATTATGAGATTCAAGATGTTAACATTGTCCTCCTGGCCTGCAGGCAATCCCTGGTGGGGTCAACAATTAAAAAAAAAAAAAACAATTAGCTACAGTGTTTTTTCAAAAACCGAGCAATGTTGACCAGGTAGGCCTTTGTCTACCAATGTTCATTCAGTTAGAAAACTCACAATTCGAATGTATATTGACGCTTCAGTACACACACACATTTTATATATATATATATATATATATATATATAACTGGGCTCTCCTCCGGGTGCTCCGGTTTCCCCCACAGTCCAAAGACATGCAGGTTAGGTTAACTGGTGACTCTAAATTGAGCGTAGGTGTGAATGTGAGTGTGAATGGTTGTCTCTGTCTATGTGTCAGCCCTGTGATGACCTGGCGACTTGTCCAGGGTGTACCCCGCCTTTCGCCCGTAGTCAGCTGGGATAGGCTCCAGCTTGCCTGCGACCCTGTAGAACAGGATAAAGCGGCTAGAGATAATGAGATGAGATATATATATATGCATTTACACAAAATGGAATCATTTGCTGACAGCTCAGTTCAAAAATCCTATCTGCGCCCCTGGGTTCAAGTTCCGTGGCCGGCGAGGGGCCTTTCTGTGTGGAGTTTGCATGTTCTCCCCATGTCCATGTGGGTTTCTTCCAGGTGCTCCGGTTTCCCCCAAAGACATGCAGGTTAGGTTAACTGGTGACTCTAAATTGACCGTAGGTGTGAATGTGAGTGTGAATGGTTGTCTGTGTCTATGTGTCAGCCCTGTGATGACCTGGCGACTTGTCCAGGGTGTAACCCGCCTTTCGCCCGTAGTCAGCTGGGATAGGCTCCAGCTTGCCTGCGACCCTGTAGAACAGGATAAAGCAGCTAGAGATAATGAGATGAGATGAGAATATTATTTACACATTTTAGATACTGCCATATCCATTCAGCCATTTTCACTATTTGCACTATTTCTGCTTGTGTGGTTGTGTATGGATGTCTTTTTTATACTCGTATAAAAATATGTGACTTTTTTAAAATAGCTTTTTTTCTTCTGAATACTTGTTTTGTTTGTCAAGTCAAGTTTATTTGTATCGCGCTTTTAACAATAAACATTGTCGCAAAGCAGCTTTACAGAATTTGAATGACTTAAAACATGAGCTAATTTTATCCCTAATCTATCCCCAATGAGCAAGCCTGTGGTGACGGTGGCAAGGAAAAACTCCCTCAGACGACATGAGGAAGAAACCTCAAGAGGAACCAAACTCAAAAGGGAACCCATCCTCATTTGGGCAACAACAGACAACATGACTATAACATTAACAGTTTTAACATGAAGTCAGTTTCGTTGATGCTATAAACTCTTCACTGATGGAAACCTGAGTGCAAAACTGTTCATGATAACTGCAGTCCTAAAGTTAGCAAGCCAACTGTAGTCCTCAGCCACAAAAGCATTACTGTAAGTGTCCAGAGCGTCTTCCAAGTGTGACTTTCAACTGTCCATATGGGGCCGTCCTCCACAGGAGTGATGTGATGAGACTCCAGCCAGATGTAGGGCATCAGGATGGATCAGGCAGGTCTGAGGAGCAGAAGAGGTCAGCATCTCGATCTCAGGATTGACATGTAACTCAGAGGGACAGATTGGGGGGGAAGAAAGAGAAAACACAGGTTGTTAGGTATGCCAAATGTCACCTGAATAAGTAGGAACAGTATACATTTTGCACTGAGTACAAGCAGGGACTCCGGCAAAACTAACTCTGACAGCATAACTAAAAGGGGAGAGCCAGAAGGTAACACAGGTATGAGGGAGCCCCGAGACATAAAGCAGCAGCCACTACACCATCAACAAACTTGAGTGAGCAAGCGAGTGGGGGACTGACAGCATCCATACATCCCAGTTTACCAAAACAGTCTATGTCTGAGGACCCTCCAGATCTACACCTTTACCTCATCAACACCATTAACAAAAGGCTTGACGAAACAGATATGTTTTCAGCCTAAACTTAAACACTGAGACTGTGTCTGATTCCCGAACACTACTTGGAAGGCTGTTCCATAACTGTGGGGCTTTGTAAGAAAAGGCTCTGCCCCCTGATGTAGCCTTCACTATATGAAGTACCAGCAGATAGCCTGCACCTTTTGATCTAAGTAGGCGTGGCGGGCCATACAGGACCAGAAGTTCGCTCAGGTACTGTGGTGCGAGACCATTCAGTGCTTTAAAGGTCATTAGTAGTATTTTATAATCAATACGAAATTTGATGGGGCGGCACAGTGGTGTAGTGGTTAGCGCTGTCGCCTCACAGCAAGAAGGTCTGGGTTCAAGCCCCGTGGCCGGCGAGGGCCTTTCTGTGTGGAGTTTGCATGTTCTCCCCGTGTCCGCATGGGTTTCCTCCAGGTGCTCCGGTTTTCCCCACGGTCCAAAGACATGCAGGTTAGGTTAACTGGTGACTCTAAATTGACCATAGGTGTGAATGTGAGTGTGAATGGTTGTCTATGTGTCAGCCCTGTGATGACCTGGCGACTTGTCCAGGGTGTACCCCGCCTTTCGCCCATAGTCAGCTGGGATAGGCTCCAGCTTGCCTGCGACCCTGTAGAATAGGATAAAGTGGCTAGTGATAATGAGATGAGAATGAGATGAGACGAAATTTGATTGGGAGCCAATGCTACAACTCGGAGCTGTGTCACATTCAGAAGTTCGACGATGACACAGCCATCGTGGGGTGTATCAGGGACAACAGAGAGGAGGAGTATAGGAGCCTGGTGAGGGATTTTGCCATTTGGTGCAACAGGAACCATCTGCAGCTCAACACCTCGAAGACCAAGGAGCTGGTCATTGACTTTGGGAGGTCCAGACCAAGGTCACGACCAGTTCTGATCGAGGGAGTCGAGGTGGAGGCTGTGGATTCCTACAAGTACCTCGGGCTGTGGCTGGACAGCAAGCTGGACTGTACTTGCAACACCAACCACCTGTACAGGAAGGGACAGAGCAGGCTGTACTTCCTGAGGAGGCTGCGGTCCTTTAACATCTGCAGGAAACTCCTGTGGATGCTCTATCAGTCAGTGGTTGCCAGTGTCCTGTTTTACACCGTGGTGTGCTGGGGGGGGCAGCACATCCAAGAAGGACACATCCAGGCTGGACAAACTGATCAGGCGGGCCGGCTCTGTGGTCGGCACGAAGCTGGACTCTCTGGTGACAGTGGCAGAGAAGAGGACTATGGACAAACTACTGAACATCATGGATGATGCCAGTCACCCTCTGCACACCGGGGGAGGACAGAGGATGGGAAAGGGCAGTAGCCTAGCCTGACAAAAAGCAATACTGGACAATGTGCAATATAAATATGCAATATAATGTGCAATACCTCTCCTGCTGGACTTTTTTTTCTTTTTTTTCTCCCCATACAGTATCTTATTCTCTTTTATATTTGTATACAGTACCAGTCAAAAGTTTGGAAACACCTTCAAATTCGATGTTTTTATTTTTTTTTCCTACATTGTAAATTAATACTGAAGTCATCCAGACTATGCACCAACATGTAAGGAATCATTTAGTAAACTTTAAAATGTTAATCAAACCAAAATATGTTTTAGATTTTAGATTCTTCAAAGTAGGCACCTTTTGCTTTGATTACAGCTTTGCACACTCTTGATATTCTCTCAATCAGCTTCATGAGGTAATCACTCAAAATGGTTTCCAGCAGTCTTGAAGGAGTTCCCAGAGGTGCTGAGCACTCGTTGGCTGCTTTGCCTTCACTCTGCGGTCCAACTCATCACACCAATATACGATATACACGCCAATGTTTAATTACAATATTCAGGGGGGAGACTCTAATGGGGGGTTCCTCAGTATTCAAAAAATAAATTTCTCTCTAAGAACTGCTGTGTTACTGCTGTAAGAGACTTATAATGGATGTGTTATATGGTATTATGTTTTGGCAAGAGTGTCCCTCTAACTGTTAACTGTCTTCCAGCCTCTCAGTGATTATAGTATTAAATATATAAATGCATATGAAGGGTTTTTTTTTTAATGCACATTTGTATTGTATTAGAACTAAGCAATACAACACTTCCAAAAAGAACAAGAAGATCATTTCATGACAGTTGGGGTTTTTTTCCTCAAAATTGCAGGCACAGGAGAAGTAATGTGTCAATGCCAAAAATACCAGAATGTTGAAACCAGTAAAAGACTTCCTGTTTTTAGGCTGCATCCACTTATGACAGCACATTAGAAATAACATTTTAGTTTTCTTTTGTGAATAGATTATACACTCTTTTGTTTAAGTATATATTAATTAATTAATTGTACCCCATTATTTCCTGTTTAAAAGCATGGCCAATACTGCCACTCAATAAAAACATCACCCAACACGACAAATATTATACAGTGCTGAGCGTAAATGAGTGCACCCCCTTTGAAAAGTAACATTTTAAACAATATCTCAATGAACACAAACAATTTCCAAAATGTTGACAAGACAAAGTTTAATAGAACATCTGTTTAACTT
This sequence comes from Neoarius graeffei, assembly GCF_027579695.1. Taxonomy (NCBI): domain Eukaryota; kingdom Metazoa; phylum Chordata; class Actinopteri; order Siluriformes; family Ariidae; genus Neoarius; species Neoarius graeffei. The sequence goes on from NC_083569.1 coordinate 39,710,585, forward strand.
ATAACGTGAAAGTCTCATCTCATCTCATTATCTCTAGCCGCTTTATCCTTCTACAGGGTCGCAGGCAAGCTGGAGCCTATCCCAGCTGACTACGGGCGAAAGGCGGGGTACACCCTGGACAAGTCGCCAGGTCATCACAGGGCTGACACATAGACACAGACAACCATTCACACTCACATTCACACCTACGGTCAATTTAGAGTCACCAGTTAACCTAACCTGCATGTCTTTGGACTGTGGGGGAAACCGGAGCACCCGGAGGAAACCCACGCGGACACGGGGAGAACATGCAAACTCCACACAGAAAGGCCCTCGCCGGCCCCGGGGCTCGAACCCAGGACCTTCTTGCTGTGAGGCAACAGCGCTAACCACTACACCACCGTGCCGCCCCTAACGTGAAAGTAAGGTTAATAATATAACTTAGATTACACATTTTTCAGTTTTACTCAAATTAGGGTGGTGCAAAAATGAGTACACCCCACAACAAAAACTACTACATCTAGTACTTTGTATGGCCTCCATGATTTTTAATGACAGCACCAAGTCTTCTAGGCATGGAACGAACAAGTTGGCGACATTTTGCAACATCAATCTTTTTCCATTCTTCAACAATGACCTCTTTTAGTGACTGGATGCTGGATGGAGAGTGATGCTCAACTTGTCTCTTCAGAATTCCCCATAGGTTTTCGATTGGGTTCAGATCAGGAGACATACTTGGCCACTGAATCACTTTCACCCTGTTCTTCTTCAGAAATCCAACAGTGGCCTTAGATGTGTGTTTAGTCATGTTGGAAAAGTGCATGACGACCAAGGGCACGGAGTGATGGTAGCATCTTCTCTTTCAGTATAGAGCAATACGTCTGTGAATTCATGATGCCATCAATGAAATGCAGCTCTCCGACACCAGCAGCACTCATGCAGCTCCACATAAGGACACTGCCACCACCATGTTTCACTGTAGGCACCATGCATTTTTCTTTGTATTCCTCACCTTTGTGAAGCCACACAGCAAAATCCCCAGTGTTGAATTAACACCCAGAGTGTTGATTTAACACCCTACTGTGTTTATATAGGTCCAATTGGACACAAATTAACTCTGAAAGTGTTAATTCAACACTGAGGAATTTGCTGTGCATACAGTTTTGAAGCCATCAGTTCCAAAAACATTTATTTTGGTCTCATCACTCCAGAGTATAGAGTCCCAGTAGTCTTCATCTTTGTCAGCATGGGCCCGGCAAACTCTAGGTGGGCTTTTTTGTGCCTGGGCTTTTGGAGAGGCTTCTTTTGTAGACGGCATCCATGCATGCCATTCCTCTGCAGTGTACACCGCATTGTGTCACAGGAAATAGTCACCCCAGTTTGGCTTTCTACTTCTTTAGATAACTGCAGTGAACTTGCATGCCGATTTTCTTCAACCCTTCTCATCAGAAGACGCTCCTGTCAAGGTGTTAACTTCCGTGGACGACCTGGACGTCTCTGTGAGATGGTTGCAGTTCCAGCTTTCTTAAATTTTTGTACCACTTTTGCTACAGTATTCTGACTGATAAGTAAAGCTTTGCTGATCTTCTTGTAGCCTTCACCTTTGTGGTGGAAAGAAATTATTTTCTTTGTGGAATTCTGAAGAGACAAGTTGAGCATCACTCTCCATCCAGCATCCAGTCACTAAAAGAGGTCATTGTTGAAGAATGGAAAAAGATTGATGTTGCAAAATGTCGCCAACTTGTTCATTCCATGCCTAGAAGACTTGGTGCTGTCATTAAAAATCATGGCGGCCATACAAAGTACTAGATGTAGTAGTTTTTGTTGTGGGGTGTACTCATTTTTGCACCACCCTAATTTGAGTAAAACTGAAAAATGTGTAATCTAAGTTATATTATTAACCTTACTTTCACGTTATAAGTTAAACAGATGTTCTATTAAACTTTGTCTTGTCAACATTTTGGAAATTGTTTGTGTTCATTGAGATATTGTTTAAAATGTTACTTTTCAAAGGGGGTGCACTCATTTATGCTCAACACCGTCTTAAAGTCTAGCTGTATGACAGAATCCCCTGTTATTTCTAACATAATAGTCATTTTCTGAACTTGTCAGAAAGGTGCTTGTGATTTTATTCACAAATTTAGGGTTTGTGCATATTTTTAACTGAAAACAACTCTATGGAAATTAATAAGTAATAACTTCAGTGAATCAGATCATTCGGCTCAGTTCAGGAATAAGAACCGACTCCTTCGACTCCCAAACGGATTATTGTCATAAAAAAGAGAGAGAGAGACAAGATTTGCAATATTATAACGATTCATTTTTATTCATTATCTAACCATGCCTGATAATGTTTCATGAAATCTTACTTCACTTTCAAATTAACAAAACAGCACTTAATTTCATTATAAACAAAGCTGACTGAGACTCGAGAATCAAACACACGACTCATGAACCGTTTAGATGTTGAAAAAAGAGAATGTGCTTTTCTTGGAAGCACGTTCAATTAAATTACTCTGCAAGGGTAAAGGCTTTGCATATATACCTACAAACAAAGAAAGAAAATAGAATAAATCAAGGGATAAAAACGAATCGCACGTTCGAGTCGGTTCTTAAGGTTCACCAAAAAGAGCCGACTCCACGAGCCGAGTCGTTTAGTCTCGCTAACTGACACTGCAGTAAAAGAGAAGAAAATAGGATTGATAAATTTGTAGGAATCTCGTTTTATTCAGTTAGAGGACTCCTGAAAACGAGCACACAAACATACACGAGAAGGAAATTCTCGTGAACGAGTCCTTGTCGTTCAAAAGATTCATTCATTCGTTTGTTCAGTCAGTACTTCCGGAAAGATTCATACTGGATGTTACAGCTCATTTGAATCTTTCAACTCCTCCAGTGGTTCATTTGCAGTATTTGATTGACATGTCAGAAAAGTTTTTAACAATAGGCTATATGAGCACATGTCCTGAAGTACTTCTTTGAATACAACATCTGTTTTCTGTTAATTTTTTATTAATATGTTTTATAGTAGGCTGCAGTGTGTGTGTGTGTGTGTGTGTGTGTGTGTAACAACATATTTCGATCAATAACTAAAGTTCTGATGCCTTTTCAAAGAATCAATATCAGGTTTTTGACTTTTAATTACAGTCAAGTAACACAATAAAACTGCACAGAAATATATACAGATCACAGTATATACAGTGGTGCTTGAAAGTTTGTGAACCCTTTAGAATTTTCTATATTTCTGAATAAATATGACTTAAAATATCATCAGATTTTCACACAAGTCCTAAAAGTAGATAAAGAGAATCCAGTTAAACAAATGAGACAAAAATATTATACTCGGTCATTTATTTATTGAGGAAAATGATCCAATATTGCATGTCTGTGAGTGGCAAAAGTATGTGAACGTCTAGGATTAGCAGTTAATTTGAAGGTGAAATTAGAGTCAGGTGTTTTCAATCAATGGGATGACAATCAGGTGTGAGTGAGCACCCTGTTTTATTTAAAGAACAGGGATCTATCAAAGTCTGATCTTCACAACACACGTTTGTGGAAGTGTATCATGGCACGAACAAAGGAGATTTCTGAGGACCTCAGAAAAAGCGTTGTTGATGCTCATCAGGCTGGAAAAGGTTACAAAACCATCTCTAAAGAGTTTGGACTCCAACAATCCACAGTCAGACAGATTGTGTACAAATGGAGGAAATTCAAGACCATTGTTACCCTCCCCAGGAGTGGTCGACCAACAAAGATCACTCCAAGAGCAAGGTGTGTAATAGTCGGTGAGGTCACAAAGGACCCCAGGGTAACTTCTAAGCAACTGAAGGCCTCTCTCGCATTGGCTAATGTTAAATATTCATGAGTCCACCATCAGGAGAACAGTGAACAACAATGGTGTGCGTGGCAGGGTTGCAAGGAGAAAGCCACTGCTCTCCAAAAAGAACATTGCTGCTCGTCTGCAGTTTGCTAAAGATCACATGGACAAGCCAGAAGGCTATTGGAAAAATGTTTTGTGGACGGATGAGACCAAAATAGAACTTTTTGGTTTAAATGAGAAGCGTTATGTTTGGAGAAAGGAAAACACTGCATTCCAGCATAAGAGCCTTATCCCATCTGTGAAACATGGTGATGGTAGTATCATGGTTTGGGCCTGTTTTGCTGCATCTTGGCCAGGACAGCTCGCCATCATTGATGGAACAAATGAATTCTGAATTATACCAGCGAATTCTAAAGGAAAATGTCAGAACATCTGTCCATGAACTGAAGAGTCTCAAGAGAAGGTGGGTCATGCAGCAAGACAATGACCCTAAGCACACAAGTCGTTCTACCAAAGAATGGTTAAAGAAGAATAAAGTGAATGTTTTGGAATGGCCAAGTCAAAGTCCTGACCTTAATCCAATGGAAATGTTGTGGAAGGACCTGAAGCGAGCAGTTCATGTGAGGAAACCCACCAACATCCCAGAGTTGAAGCTGTTCTGTATGGAGGAATGGGCTAAAATATTTACCATTCACAGATATGGAAAATTGGATCATTTTCCTCAATAAATACATAACTGAGTATAATATTTTTGTCTCATTTGTTTAACTGGGTTCTCTTTATCTACTTTTAGGACTTGTGTGAAAATCTGATGATGTTTTAGGTCATATTTATGCAGAAATAGAGAAAATTTTAAAGGGTTCACAAACTTTCAAGCACCACTGTATATATAAATATAACCTGAAGGGGGCGACAAACGAATGGGCGTCAGGAGAAAGAGTCAGATGAATGAATCGGTGTTCGGTTCAGTTTCAGTTTGTTTGGGAGATTCGTTTGAAACGATTCATTCACTACATTACATGCAGTGATCAGACTCTCTTATCCTGAGCGACATACAGCACAGCCTGGGGAGCAGTTGGGGGTTAGGTGCCTTGCTCAAGGGCACTTCAGCCATTCCTACTGGTCCAGGGAATCGAACCAACAATCTTGTGGTCCCAAAGCTGCTTCTCGAATCATTGGGCCATGGCATTCGAAAAGAATCGTTTGAAAAGATTCGTTCAGTTGCCATCTCGAACAATGTGTACACACACTGCGCTGCTTGTGAGAGGTTTACGGTAGCAATTTGAAAAAGAGGAAATTGTGAAAGCACTCGTGCAAACACGGTGAGGAGAACTGACGGGACGCGGCGATGTCTGTAGCCTGTTAAAGTGGGAGTGAGTGTGTAGTGGGGGGAGTTTATCTGCCACCCAGCAGCTCACACACGAATCGTATCACACGTCTGTGGTGATGATGATGAGAACGAGGGAATATCGGCGCTCTGCTCTCACACCGCGTCTGAGCTGCTGCTGCGCCTGAGATGTGGAGCTGCTGGCTGGCTGTCGCATTGTTTTCACTGAGTCTGGAGGGTATTTTCCCTTTTTTCCGTCTTTGCGTCTCTCGGACATCCTTGTGCACACTGCAGTGTAATGAAGATGCGCAGCAGTGTGGTGTAGCGCCGTAAGCAGGAGAGCACTTTCACCACAGAGCGCGTGTGCGCAGTTCGGGCTGTAGACAGACAGAGCCGGGAGAGGGGGAGGGAGGAGGAGGAGGAGGAGGGGGGTTCACGCGGAACATGACCATGTCGGTCCCGGAGAGGATCTCGGAGTCTGGAGGAAAAGAAGAGGAGAGTGAGGATGAGAGTGAGATCCTGGAGGAGAGCCCGTGTGGCCGCTGGCAGAAGAGAAAGGAGCAGGTAAGACTACACCCCACTACCAGTCCACTGCACCCCACTACCAGTCCACTACACCCCACTACCAGTCCACTACACCCCACTACCAGTCCACTACACCCCACTACCAGTCCACTACACCCCACTACCAGTCCACCACTATCAGTCCACTACACCCCACTACCAGTCCACTACTCCCCACTCCACTACCAGTCCACCACTATCAGTCCACTACACCCCACTATCAGTCCACTACTCCCCACTCCACTACCAGTCCACCACTACACTCCACTACCAGTCCACTACTCCCCACTCCACTACCAGTCCACCACTACACCCCACTACCAGTCCACTATTCCCCACTCCACTACCAGTCCACCACTACCAGTCCACCACTACCAGTCCACTACACCCCACTACCAGACCACTACCAGTCCACCACTACCAGTCCACTACACCCCACTACCAGTCCACTACTCCCCACTCCACTACCAGTCCTCCACTACCAGTCCACCACTACCAGTCCACCACTACCAGTCCACCACTACCAGTCCACTACACCCCACTACCAGTCCACTACTCCCCACTCCACTACCAGTCCACCACTATCAGTCCACTGCAGTCCACTACCAGTCCACTACACCCCACTACCAGTCCACTACAGTCCACTACAAGTCCAGTACTCCCCACTCCACTACCAGTCCACCACTACGCTCCACTACCAGCCCACTACAGTCCACTACCAGTCCACTACACCCCACTACCAGTCCACTACAAGTCCAGTACTCCCCACTCCATTCCCCACTCCACTACCAGTCCACCACTACGCTCCACTACCAGCCCACTACACCCCACTACCAGTCCACTACACTTCACTCCCACTCCACTACCAGTCCCCCACTACACCCCGCTACCAGTCCACTACTCCCCACTCCACTACCAGTCCACCACTACACCCCACTACCAGTCCACTAAACTCCATTACACTTCACTAAACTCCACTATGGTCCACTACACCCCACTACCAGTCCACTACCACCCCACTACCGCTCCACTACCAGTCTACCACTCCACTACCAGTCCACCACTGTACCCCACTACTGCTCCACTACACCCCACTACCAGTCCACTACTCCCCACTCCACTACCAGGCCACTACACTACACTACACTACACTTCACTCCCACTCCATTACCAGTCCACCACTACACCCCACTACCAGTCCACTATCAGTCCTCTATTCCCCACCCCACTACCAGTCCACCACTACACCCCACTACCAGTCCACTACACCCCACTACCAGTCCACTAATACACTTCACTAAACTTCACTACGGTTCACTACACCCCACTACCAGTCCACTGCCACCCCACTACCAGTCCACTACACCCCACTACCAGTCCTCCACTACCGCTCCACTACCAGTCCACTGCCACCCCACTACCGCTCCACTACCAGTCCTCCACTACCGCTCCACTACCAGTCCACCACTACACCCCACTACCGCTTCACTACCAGTCTACCACTACACTCCACTACACTTCACTGAACCCCACTAAACTCCACTATAATCCACTAAACTCCACTACGGTCCACTTCACTACCAGTTCACTACACCCCACTACCGCCCCCCTACTGCTCCACTACACCCCACTACCGCTCCACTACCAGTCCTCCACTACACCCCACTACCGCTCCACTACCAGTCCTCCACTACACTTAACTACACTTCACTAAACCCCACTAAGCTCCACTACAATCCACTAAACTCCACTACGGTCCACTCCAGTTCACTACACCCCACTACCGCTCCACTACACCCCACTACCGCTCCACTACACCCCACTACCACTCCACTACCAGTCCTCCACTACACCCCACTACCACATCACTACCAGTCCTCCACTCCGCCTCACTACCGCCCCACTACCAGTCCTCCACTACTGCTCCACTACCACTCCACTACACCCCACTACCGCACCACTCCACTACACCCCACTACCACTCCACTACACCCCACTACCGCTCCACTACCACTCCACTACACCCCACTACCACTCCACTACCACCACACCACCACTCCACCACTACTGCTCCACTACCAGTCCACTACACTTCATTACACTCCACTAAACTCCACTACAATCCACTAAAGTCCACTACAGTCCACTGGCTTTCTTACTGCATCTGATTCTGTGATTGCATACGCTATAGACCGACAGGGAGCATCGTCACCAGCACAGGCAGTAAGAGTTAAATATGGCCTACATCTGTAAAGAGCAGCATAGACACCATTTAAAAATAACTGAATCAGTGCATCTTGGATGTGATTAATATTTAGAATAACAAGACTGATCATTAACTTACAAAGATTTGTGCAGACATTTCACCCAAGACACACACACACTTTTTTTTTTTTTATATACGTGTGTGTGTGTGTGTGTGTGTGTGTGTGTGTTTATCTTCAAGTGCTGAACATAGTCACAAGTCAGCAGAGCGAACGAGTGATTATATTTTTCAACACGAGAAGACAAACTTCATATCTTCACACTACCATGTAATGTTCTTTATATTATATGGACACATCCCCCCCACACACACACGCGCACAAAAAAATACACAAGTTAATCAAAAGAATTTTTATTTTGCACTAGTTCACCATTTTGACAATGCACATCTAGTTAGCGGGAAAACACTGGGAGAGAAATATCAGGAATTATTATACATGCAGGACACCTTTTCCATGTATTCTATTCCCTTCTAGCAGGTTTCATTCATTCGGTTTGACAGCATGCAATATTGTTAGCATATCGCTTATCCTACGTGTATTACGTCACTCTACGCAATGGAGAATGAATGTTGAATATGATTTACGATATTGCATGGTTGTCAACATGACGTCACATGTCAGAAATGTAAAACTTCCGTGCTAGCAAGCGACTGTGACAATTTGGAAACAAACATGAACATGGCCGCCAGGTTTGCTTCGTTAAATACAGAAGATTTTGAGAGAATTTTGAAAGAGAAAGACGCACTGAACACCTGAAAGGAATGTGTATGTATAATAATAATGGCTGGCGCTTTTTCATGGTTTATCAAATCTATTCCATTCAGCTACTCATCTTTGACTCGTTCCATATCATGCTAGCTGAATAGAATATATCTGATAGACCACTCAATGCCAGCCAATATTATTTAAAGAGCTCACTCAGGCCCTGTCCACACGGCAACGGATTCAGGTGAATCTGATAAAATTGTTTATCGTTTCGGCCTGGCGTCCACACGGCACCGGCGTTTTGGGTGCCCCAAAACGAAATCTTTTGAGAACGGGTTCCAGAGTGAAAAAATCTGGCAACGGCGCTGTTGCGAAGTCGTCTGGATGAGTAGAACGGATTTGTTTACGATGACGTCACAACCGCATGTGCTTCACGCCGGGTAGAAGTGTAATGAACTCGATGCGAGTTGTCAACAAATCCTATAACTTGGTTCATGAAACGCGCTTACAAAATATTTTCACTCTGAATATTTGTGTAATGGTGCAGAGAGAGAGAGAGAGAGAGAGAGAGAATAGCCCTTGGGGCAGAGTCAATCCCGCCAGCAAAAATAGGGAAAAAAAGGAGCGATCTCACCTCTTCATATGTTTATTCCGGACCATTAAAGAATTCTGGAGGATGTCAGAATGTTGGCGTACCGGCTTCCATCTACCCCCGTTCATTCCTCTTTCCGCATCTCCATTCAAAAAACGAGCACGTGATTTAAAGGGACTATATCCATAGGATGGGGAGTGAGAAAGTGTGTGCGTGTGACAGGGATGGTCACTGTGCGCATGCGCAGTTATGCGCATGCGTCTGCTTCTATTGTTCTGGTGTCTCCGATGGGACCGTCTTACAGCGCACGAGGTATGGCATGTGTATTGCATTGTTTTCAGCAAGCGTTGCGTTGCCATATGAACCTGATATTTTACTGATCCGTTGCCCATGTGGACGCGATATTTTAAAAAAAAAAATCCCGTTGCCGTTGTCGTGTGGATGTAGCCTTAGATCTGTGATGTATTTCATATGAAAAATGCGAGTTTTTCAACACGAGAAGATAAACTAAACTTCACTCATCTTCAGGCCAACGTTTGATTTTCTTTTTATTGTAAAGACGTTCACAAAGTCTCCAGATTTATCAAAACAATTCATCAATTCCTTCAAGTGATACACTACCGTTCAAAAGTTTGGGGTCACCCGGACAATTTAGTGTTTTCCATGAAAAGTCACACTTTTATTTACCACCATAAGTTGTAAAATGAATAGAAAATCTAGTCGAGACATTTTTCTGGCCATTTTGAGCATTTAATCGACCCCACAAACGTGATGCTCCAGAAACTCAATCTGCTCAAAGGAAGGTCAGTTTTATAGCTTCTCTAAAGAGCTAAACTGTTTTCAGCTGTGCTAACATGATTGTACAAGGGTTTTCTAATCATCCATTAGCCTTCTGAGGCAATGAGCAAACACATTGTACCATTAGAACACTGGAGTGAGAGTTGCTGGAAATGGGCCTCTATTGAGGTTTTTCACCTGACGTCACAGGGTCATGTGACGCCCCGCTGTCCGCCATTTTGAAGGTCAAGCTAGCTAATGTCAACGGAGCCAGTGTAAATAGCTGCCGGAGCGCGCTCCGGCTTGCTCCCCCTCAAATTAAGCAGCGCGCTCCGGCTTGCTCCCGGAGTGCTCCGGCCGAGGTTCCGGAGTGCGCTCCGGCTTGCTCCCCCTCAAATTAAGCAGCACGCTCCGGCTTGCTCCTGGAGCACTCCGGGAGCAAGCCGGAGCGCGCTGCTTAATTTGAGGGGGAGCAAGCCGGAGCGCGCTCCGGCAGCTATTTACACTGGATCCGGTGTAAATAGCTGCCGGATCATAATTACAGTAAACTAGTAAATCCAGTAAAGGAAAAACTTGAGACTGAAAGGTTTTAACAGTCATTCAAATGACTGAACGTAAACATTGCTACAGTAACATACTAGCTACTATGTTGTTGACATTAGCTAGTGCTAACAGCTAGCTGCTAGTACACTGCTACAACACAGACACCGACCCTAATAATACAGTTCTTGGTCATTGCCTGGTAACAGCAAATTTATAACGGGCCATGTCTCAACAGACTAAGAAGTTATTTCAATGACATTTAATAACATTGTGTTTATCCTGAGGACCGAAAGTAAATGAAAATGTGAACAAACCTTAGCTGTAATCAGATGGCGACCACCGGCTCCAGGGACGACCCGCTGATGTAGGCATGTTACCCAGCCTGACACAAAATATTTGTAGGCATCCAAACTCTTATACGCTTTCAGATCAATACCTGTGTATGGCGATGGGTTTTTAACGACATAGGTATACAGATCATGTGGGCCGAAGTCAGGTAAAGACGAGGGCTTCGTGTACTTCCGTACGTCAGTGAACAATCCTGGTGGAAGCAGGTAAACGTCGTTCTCTAAGCCTGCTAACCTCAATTTTTGCAAATACCTCTCCCTCTGCTCGCCCTGTAAATGCCCTACATCACTGGATAGTGAAGGTGTTTTCTGCATCTCGCTCCTTTTTCTTTTATGTTTTTCGTTTGTCGCCTTCCTCGCATTCAAACTGATTCGAGCCGTGACGTCCAAAATGGCAGCCTAACGATGCATCACATGACTTGGTCACGTGGGTGAAAAACCTCAATGCACCTATGGAGATATTGCACCAAAAACCAGACATTTGCAGCTAGAATAGTCATTTAGCACATTAGCAATGTATAGAGTGGATTTCTGATTAGTTTAAAGTGATCTTCATTGAAAAGAACAGTGCTTTTCTTTCAAAAATAAGGACATTTCAAAGTGACCCCAAACTTTTGAACGGTTGTGTGTGTGTGTGTGTGTGTGTATGTGTATATATATATATATATATATATATATATATATATATATATATATATAATGAGAGAGACAGATATTTATGTCACGATTTTGGTTCTCCATGTCCCAGATGGAGCTCGTATGAAACGTGTGTGGTGTATTTCCCAGTAAAACACTCATAATATAAAATATATACAATACTGTGCAAAAGTCTTGGACGCCTTTTTTTTTTTTTTTTATACAACCTTTTGTTACAGATTTCTGTTTTCTGACTTCTACATTATCGAGTCAGTACAAAAACATTTTAGAGTTCAAAACGTTCGGTTTCCAGCACAAAACTAAATGTTACAAGAAAAAAAAAATTGTATCTGAGCAGCATATTACAGTATATAATGGAGCACTTTTCAGATTAAGAAAGAAAATGTAATAAAGGTGACTGGATTTTGGTGCAAAATGAAGCAGCGAGTGTGATGGTCAAAGTGTCCAGAAGAACTGTGGCTGGTTCTGTAAGATGCTCAGTAAAACCTACAGCTCATTTCATTATCAAACTGCACTCATTGTACCTGAGACGACTTTTTTTTTTTTTTTAGCTAAGGGTCGTCTCACACCAAATATGGACTTTGTTTCATTGATTGTCTTACTGCTGTTTATAGTATTTTTTTTTGTTTGTTTATGTTAAAACATGGGGCAGCACGGTGGTGTAGTGGTTAGCGCTGTTGCCACACAGCAAGAAGGTCCTGGGTTCGAGCCCTGTGGCCGGCGAGGGCCTTTCTGTGTGGAGTTTGCGTGTTCTCCCCGTGTCCGCGTGGGTTTCCTCCGGGTGCTCCGGTTTCCCCCACAGTCCAAAGACATGCAGGTTAGGTTAACTGGTGACTCTAAATTGAGCGTAGGTGTGAATGTGAGTGTGAATGGTTGTCTGTGTCTATGTGTCAGCCCTGTGATGACCTGGCGACTTGTCCAGGGTGTACCCCGCCTTTCACCCATAGTCAGCTGGGATAGGCTCCAGCTTGCCTGCGACCCTGTAGAAGGATAAAGCGGCTACAGATAATGAGATGAGATGTTAAAACATTTCATTTCATTGTTTTTAAGCCATTTTTGGTCTCCAGCATTTCTTTACATGTGTATGAAACGTTTGCACAGGACTGGATAAGATTCATATATGAGTGATTCCACGCTTATGGGTACTGAAATGGGGACATGAACTTATTTTTAAAAATTCACCTAAAACCATTTCTTTTTTTTTTTTTTACCATCAGGTCACAAAACATGTAATCTTTAATGAATGATATGTTAAAAGATAACTTTAATTTTCTGAGATGTAATAAAAACATATTTATATGCCAAAGTCAGAACGTAACAGAAGTGTTGTGGACATATATATTCTCAATTTTAACAATGTAGAATTACTTTTTGAAACATAGGAAGGTGATGTTTTAGCAAATATAATTAATAAACATGTGTAGTAGAATAAACATACACATTCTTTCAATAAGATTAACATGGTATATAGCTAGATTGTAATTAATTTGTAACAGACGCGAGATGGACAATCGTAACAGAAGTAATGTAACAGACATCATTTTGGAACTCATAGGCTTGACTTTGGCATATAAATATGTTTTTATTACATCTCAGAAAATTAAAGTTATCTTTTAACATATCATTCATTAAAGATTACATGTTTTGTGACCTGATGGTAAAAAAAAAAAAAAGAAATGGTTTTAGGTGAATTTTTAAAAATAAGTTCATGTCCCCATTTCAGTACCCATAAGCGTGGAATCACTCATATATACTTGACATCAGTGGTTAAATTTGCTTTTGTAAGGAGTGGGAGCCCTTCACTCACACACCCCTTTTCCACCAAATCAGTTCCAGGGCTGGTTCGGGGCCGGTCGGTGCTGGTTCACAACTCGTTCAATTTGCGAGCCAGCTGAGAACCAGTTTGCTTTTCCATAGCTCGCGGTGCTAAGGGAAGCCACGTCATTACGTCGCTGTATACGTCAGTTACGTCGCTACGTTTGCATAAACCTTGGCGCGAATATCGAAGCAAAAACAACACAGAAGAAGCAACAACAACACTAATAATAATAATGGATGACTTCGCGTTTGTACAGCTGCTGCTTCTCGTCGCTTAAAAATGGCGATCTTTCGCGGTCTTATTGTTGTTGGTCTTAACAACTCCGCCCCCCGCTGACGTAAGCGGTTCTTTCCTCTGGCCCAGCAGAGAGTTGGTGCTAGCCTGGAACCGGTTTTTCTGGCCCCAGAGCCAGTTCTTTGTCAGTGGAAACAGAAAACCCGGTTCCAAACTAAGCACTGGCCCCAAACCAGCCCTGGAACTGCTTTGGTGGAAAAGGGACAACAGTGGTCAAGAGCTCTCAAAACATTTTTATTTATCGCACCATCGGTTTAATACATGTATTTTATCAACTTATGGCCTGCTTGTTTATATCTCGCATCAATGCACAGATTGGTAACTTATTAAGCCCACGTTTCACCATCAGTCTACACTGTAATTTGTAAAACTTATTCACAATATACACCACCAATTCACATATTAGCAATAGTTCTTTACATCTCGCGCCATAAAGGCCTCTGCATGCTCTTGCGACAAGGCTTTCGCAGATAGCTTTTCGCAGACAGTTGTAATTTATCGTTGAGCGGGGAGTAATAGGCGTGCGCGATGTTATTCACCGCCACAACGCAAGGGGGCGCGAAGTCGCAAAATCGCTAGGAGTAGTTGGTGGGTGTGGTTAGTGGAGTGTTTATCCTCCGGTTACTTATAATGACTAGAACTGGAGTCGTATAGATGTACGTACTTCCTCACTTCCTCGATCAACCGCTCTTCCTGCTGCTCCATCTTCGCTCATGTTTTTAAAAATGCCGGTCGTGAAAACAAACCAAACCGGGAAAGTAGGGAAGCGGAAGTGCGTGTACAGCGGATGTAGAGTGGACCAATCAGAGCCCTCTTGTCTGTGACGCTGTCTGCGAGGCTTCTGCGGTGGTCACAATTTTTGGGAGGTGCGCGCAGAGCGTCTGCGAAGGTGGGGGGGTACGCAGACACTGTCTGCGACGCTATCTGCGAGGACTGGGTTGTCAGCATAAATTGGCCTTAAGTCTACATCAATCAAATCAGTTGTTTGCTAAACTTACTTACATGTCGCAATATCAAACCACATATCAGTAATAGCCAGTCATTACAATTTAATTTACAACTTTCCAAATAGGACTTAGATCAAGTTTCTCCTGCCTTTCCTGTCTCTGTCTACATGCTCCCGGGGAGACTCCCAGAGCATCGGGGAGACTCCCAGAGCATCGGGGAGACTCCCAGAGCATCGGGGAGACTCCCAGAGCATCGGGGAGACTCCCAGAGCATCGGGGAGACTCCCAGAGCATCGGGGAGACTCCCAGAGCATCGGGGAGACTCCCAGAGCATCGGGGAGACTCCCAGAGCATCCGGGAGACTAGGGATCTCCAAATCATTTAATTTTATTTAGTCTAGTCTTAGTACCCCACAGCAACTTCATAACTTTGGCCGACCAAAGCAGCATTGGATTGGGAGTGGAGTGCGCGAGCCAATGGAAAAGTCCAGGCTGCCAGTTTTTACTATCGCGAGGGAGGTTTGCTAGCGTTCCATGTGCAAAGACAGGTTAGCGGGCATCCATTAAATTAGCTAACTCCATTTTCTAATCTTATCTCATTATCTGTCGCCGCTTTATCCTGTTCTACAGGGTCGCAGGCAAGCTGGAGCCTATCCCAGCTGACTACGGGCGAAAGGCAGGGTACACCCTGGACAAGTCACCAGGTCATCACAGGGCTGACACATAGACAACCATTCACACTCACATTCACACCTACGCTCAATTTAGAGTCACCAGTTAACCTAACCTGCATGTCTTTGGACTGTGGGGGAAACCGGAGCACCCGGAGGAAACCCACGCGGACACGGGGAGAACATGCAAACTCTGCACAGAAAGGCCCTCGCCGGCCACGGGGCTCGAACCCAGACCTTCTTGCTGTGAGGCGACAGCGCTAACCACTACACCACCGTGCCGCCCCTCAATTTTCTGATATTTACCTAAAAGCTAAAAACACAGAAAACAGCTCCAACTTAGTAAATGAAGATAAAATATGACAGAACTACAGACGCAAAGATCTGAACTTCAGCAAATGGAGGCGTGAATTTTTCGACTCGCATCCTGTCCGTCAGCGTTAGCTAACGTTACTTATGTCATCTGCCGCACTCGTGTATTTTGCCTGAGAAAGTTTCTCAACTAAAGACAAAATAAACAAAAGAACCACGACTTACCACTGTCTACTTTGCTAAGGCATCGTGTTTAGCAGATAGCTAGAACTTCGTATGACATAAATCCTCATAAAATATAAAGTATGACGGAGTGATAGAAAACAGTGCAGGGATCGAAACGGGAATTTGGGAGCACTGGTCCATTTGGACCAGTGCCTCTCAGAGGTACTGGTCCGAATGGAGTAGCACTGGTCCATATTTATAATTACAAATTTCAAGCCGATTTTATATATTTATTCATATAATACAACCATATTATACACGAGTGATCAGTTTCAACTGTCTATAAACGACGACTTCTTCAGTCATCTCATTATCATCACAATCTTCGAAACCCTCATCCAGATCATCATCATCCTCTATCGGGTCATACACCACATCATGCTGCGCCTCCTCGTCATCTTCATCTTCCACCTCCTCGTTCCATCTCTCCTGTGGCTCGACATCTCCTGCCACATACTCCCTCTCATCACCTGCAGGTCACTCTGGCTCATCATACTTGTTGAGCGATATCCGTTTGTTTTGATAGCTGTCAGAAATGTCAAGCCAAGGACTTTTAAACTCCGCGGGGGTCTAATCTATCTGACCAATAGCGGTTCAAGTTACATTTGTCTTCACGGGCAGCAACGAAAATGAACGGGAAGAAACGAAACTTCACGCAGCCATGCTGCATGTAGCGGTGTATACTGCGCACGTAAACAATATGGCGGCGCCCGCGAATATGTCAACTTGACAAATGTCTCTCAAAATCTATTGAAATTATCGTAAAAAACGGTAAAATAGACCAAGTTCTGCTTAAAATGGGCAAGAATCGCTGATAGAAACCATCGAGGCAGTGAGTAGTATGGTATGTATAGCGTGGCGAGCCAGTCGCCCACTCGGTCGAGTACATGTTGTCACTAGTCGCTCGTACCCTTTCCAACTCGCGTTGGCGAGTGGGCGACCGCCCGTTTCGATCCCTGCAGTGGCGCCAATTTCTCCAGCTGAAGTCCGTTAGCGTTAACATTAAATGTATGATGATGCTGTGTGATGTCACGCGTTCTCGCAGCGCATGCGCATTCAATGATAATTCCAATGAAATTTTTTTTTAAATTGATGGGTGTAGTTCACTGTAGCTTATTTTGTCTAAATCAGGGGTTTTCAAAGTGTGGGAGAGTCAGCCCCCCTTCAGAGAGCAAATAAATAGCCCCCTCCCCCCCTTTACAATTTTTGTTGTTGCTATACTTAATGTTCCATTCGTATTTAAAAAAAAAAAATGGTTGTTGTACACATTATTTTTTTTCTTTTGCACATTTTAAACATGTGCTTTTTAAAACCTCTTTTTTTTTTTTACACATTTTAAACATATGAGCTTTATTAAAACATATTTTTTTTTTACACATTTTAAACATCTGTGCTTCTTAACATCATTTTTTTTACACATTTTAAACATCTGTGCTTCTTAACATCATTTTTTTTACACATTTTAAACATATGAGCTTTATTAAAACATATTTTTTTTTACACATTTTAAACATCTGTGCTTCTTAACATCATTTTTTTTTTACACATTTTAAACATCTGTGCTTTTAAAACATCTTTTTTTTTTTTTTTTTTACACATTTTAAACATCTGTGCTTTTTAAAACATCTTGTTTTACACATTTAAAACATCTCATAGCATCGTTAGCGAGCACCTCTTGGCAGACAACACACTGTGGCAGTGGAGCATCTTCAGATCCAGTCCATGAAAATCCAAACTTTAAATAATCGTGGTCATACTTCCTTCTTTTTTTGCTTGGCCCAGACTCTGTCTCCTCACTCACTGCAGCTTTAGGTACCAAAAATCGATCCATTTTGTCTCTGGCAAACGCTAGCTGAAGTTCGCTAAATGTCCGCAATAGTAACTTATTCTGGTTTATTTTTCCTCACGTTGCGCCCCACATTTTGAAAAGCCCTGAATAAAAGTATTATATTATTATAAACACCGAAGCAGAGGGAGCTCAGCTCCTGCTGGCCGTACTGCCGAGGCGAGGAGGCGGAGCTGAGCTCCGGAGGGCTCCCGCCCAATTTAATCTCTGCTCGACATATATTTTGAACGCTACAAACTTCTCCTCCCGCAGCATGCAAAAACAAACCGGTTTGAGTTTGAAGCCCACACTAACTGGACTGTTGCACATGTGCATGGTGATAATGTGGGTGTGGGGACATCATCCTTGGGTGTGAACCTGAGACCGAGACGCCGCCCGAGTTCAGCTTCACTTACTGATCGACCTCCACTTTGTGATAAGTGGGAGTTAGAAAGCACTGAAACCTTATCTCTGTTCACATGCATTCACACCTCTCTCTCACTCACACACACACACACACAGTTCTCACAGCTGGAAAGTATGGAAGCCCGTTTCTGCCACCAAAATAATGAAAGAGTTTCTCATAGGCCTTAATTATGACTTAAGTTAATTAAGAAGAAGCCTTTATTTGTCACACGTACACTCAAGCACACAGTGAAATTTAACCCATCTGAAGCAGTGCACACACACCCAGAGCAGTGGGCAGCTATGCTACAGCACCCGGGGAGCAGTTGTGGGTTAGGTGTCCTTGCTCAAGGGCACTTCAGCCCAACCTCAGCCCAAGGCCACACCATATTAGCCTAACCTGCATGTCTTTGGACTGTGGGGGAAACCGGAGCACCCGGAGGAAACCCACACAGACACGGGGAGAACATGCAAACTCCGCACAGAAAGGTCTCCGTCAGCCGCTGGGCTCGAACCCGGACCTTCTTGCTGTGAGGCGACAGCGCTAACCACAACACCATCGTGCTGCTCAGGTGCTCGTAATAATGACTTAATACCTTTTAATTATGGTTTTCAATCTCATAATAATGAAATCCTGTTCATAATAATTGACTTTCTGTCTCATAATTATGAGAGTATCTCAATAATGACTATCTCATAAATATGAAAAAATAAAACCCTCATAATTATGACCCATAAATGAGTTTCTCATAATGACTTGGTGTCCCATAATTATGACTTTGTATCTCATGAATATGACTTAAATTCTCCTAATAATGAGATCGAGTCATAATTTTGAGAAAATCTCATTATGAAATGGTAAGACAGACACCTTCTCATTATTATGGCATACTGTTTTTATTTGGGCGGCACAGTGGTGTAGTGGTTAGCGCTGTCACCTCACAGCAAGAAGGTCCGGGTTCGAGCCCCGTGGCCAGCGAGGGCCTTTCTTTGCGGAGTTTGCATGTTCTCCCCGTGTCCGCGTGGGTTTCCTCCGGGTGCTCCGGTTTCCCCCACAGTCCAAAGACATGCAGGTTAGGTTAACTGGTGACTCTAAATTGAGCGTAGGTGTGAATGTGAGTGTGAATGGTTGTCTGTGTCTATGTGTCAGCCCTGTGATGACCTGGCGACTTGTCCAGGGTGTACCCCGCCTTTCGCCCGTAGTCAGCTGGGATAGGCTCCAGCTTGCCTGCGACCCTGTAGAACAGGATAAAGCGGCTACAGATAATGAGATGAGATGTGTGAAAATGGCATCCCTGATTTGCAAGTTGACGAAGTATTGTGTTGTGTTTGTCTTTGATATGTGAATGTGTGCATTATGTTTTGTGTAGTCTTGAGGAGCAACATGCAAGTAGGAATTTCTTTCTACTTTCTGTGCTTTGAGTTGAATGGGATCTGAACTGAAAACATGTTTTGGAGAACATCTGTTTCTGTCCTAATGGTTTAATTGAATTAAGCGTTCAGGACTCCTTGTTTGTCAGTTCGAGCATCAAAATGATATCAATACATGGTCTCGTTTTTCTTCTGGCAAAGGTGAATTATACAAGAAAGCAAATGTATGCTATGCAGGGTGTTGTAGGGTTCTCTGTACAACCTTTTAAAGGAACAGTCCACCGTACTTCCATGATGAAATATGCTCTTATCTGAATTGAGAGGAGCTGCTCCGTACCTCTCCGAGCTTTGCGCGACCTCCCAGTCAGTCAGACGCGCTGTCACTCCTGTTAGCAATGTAGCTAGGCTCAGCATGGCCAACGGTATTTTTTGGGGCTGTAGTTAGATGTGACCAAACTCTTCCGCGTTTTTCCTGTTTACATAGGTTTATATGACCAGTGATATGAAACAAGTTCAGTTACACAAATTGAAACGTAGCGATTTTCTATGCTATGGAAAGTCCGCACTATAATGACAGGCGTACTAACACCTTCTGCGCGCTTCGGCAGCGTATTGATATCTGAGCTCCGTATCAATGCGCTGCCGAAGCGCGCAGAAGGTGTTAGTACGCCTGTCATTATAGTGCGCACTTTCCATAGCATAGAAAATCGCTACGTTTCAATTTGTGTAACTGAACTTGTTTCATATCACTGGTCATATAAACCTATGTAAACAGGAAAAACGCGGAAGAGTTTAGTCGCATCTAACTACAGCCCCAAAAAATACCGTTGGCCATACTGAGCCTAGCTACATTGCTAACAGGAGTGACAGCGCGTCTGACTGCGTCTGACTGACTGGGAGGTCGCGCAAAGCTCGGATAGGTACGGAGCAGCTCGTCTCAATTCAGATAAGAGCATATTTCATTATGGAAATACGGTGGACTGTTCCTTTAAGGCGCCTCCAGAGGGACAACTGATGAACTCCTTCAGGGTTCTAGATTTCGCAAGAAATTAATTCATTGGTTCATTAGCAACTGTTTTATCCTGGTTAAGGTCAAGGTGGATCTAGGGTTGGGTACCGAAACTCGGTACAGGTATGGCACCGGGGCGAACATCAACGGTAGTAATCAGTCCGAAATACAACATGAATTTCGGTGCCACAAAATACACAGCTGCGCCCTCTGGTGTTCACTGTTAACAGCGGCACCGTATTCAGCAGGCAGAAAGGTCAAGATGTCTCAAGCAAAACGTTCCAAAGTATGGTTACATCTTACAAGAAAGGATGCTGAAACTTCCACCTGCAACAATCGTTTGAGGACATTTTCGTGCAAAAGCGGGAACACGTCAAATTTAATGAAACATTTGGTCACACATGGTCACACATCTAAAGGCCGAAAACATGAAACATTTGGTCACACATTTGGTCACACATCTAAAGGCCGAAGCTTGCACCGTTTTTGACAGCCTCCGTGAACGTGACCCTATAGACCCTTTTCACTCACGTGACCTTCGTAAACGCGACCGCCATTTTGGACATGAAGAAATAACGGTTTATGGCACAGACCCTTTTGGTTCTTGCTCATCTAGCTGCTACAATGACTGCTTAGACTGCAACAATAATACCTAACACGCATTTAAGTATCCGTCGTAAAGACGTGAAACTCGTCGAGTGACGAGTGTGTTCATTGATAAACTAACACAATCTAAAAGTAGACACACCATCACACTGCCCTGGCGCTGTGTACAGTTTACCTTCTATGGTTTGTGCACTCACTATTTGCCATTACTTTCTCCAACCCAGTGTTCGAACTATGCCGATATTTTCGGGGGGGTCCCTTTTTTCCCTTGGGGGGTGGTGGTGCTTGCGCTTGTCTCAGAGCGTGGATCTCCAAACACATGAGAAGCCCATCTTACGCACATATCACGCGGACTCCACACCTCCACACACGCATCGCGTCTGAAGTCATAACTCATCAGGGGAAATCGTGTCCGCATTGGCATGTTCAAAAAACAACCTCGCGTCAACAATGATACCACACGCAAGAAAAAAAAAAAACAGTCAGGCTACTCAACACATCTGATCCACAGCAGCACCAAAGCATCACTGGAAATCATGTCAACAACCAATCTTCCATTTCAACACGCGTCAACAAACAAATGGCACCACAAACATGAACGAATCGGCCAGGCTACCGATTCCAAACCCACAGCAGACGAATAATTAAATGCATCTTACCTTAAAGCAGAATCGACCACAAAGGAAGTCTGTTGGCACACTTCCTTTCTACTAGTTTGTGTCCCCAACCTGGCAGCAGCAGTCGTTGTCATGTCGGTTTATTTTATCTTTGATGTAAATACAACACTTCGGATATGCAAATGCTTCCCGTTACACACGATTGCTATGTCAATAAACATCATTTTGCCAGTATTTTAGAGACCATCCATCTTCTCCGTCGGTCAGCATCTGTCGGGATCCGATAAAATGATGAATCTTGCCTTGTGTGTTGATGGTTACTACATCCAGGTGCACAACAATATAATGGCATGATGGAAGTCTTGCTGAAAGTAAAAACTTTCTTTGATGGCTATATTCCTTTCGATGCTTCGCCGTCGTTCCTCGTTGTTGGCTGTGGTAGACTACTGGTAGTTCATGTCCAAAATGGCGGCCGCGTTTGTTGTGACGTCACGTGGGAAGGGTCTCTAGCAAGTTCATCGGAAGCATCCAACGTGGGAGTCCCTATGCCCAGCCCAAGCGATGGAGCTCCCAGCCCAGCTAGCATGGACATACTGGATGATGATGATAATAGCAGCATTTGCTCTTCAAGTGAGTATTTTTTAACACTGCTAAACAATTGATTCATGCTAATTCCTATTGTTAAATGTAGGCGTAAATGTTTCGCGTAGCGCAGATGCAGTCTCACAGCTTGTGTGAAAATGCGTTTGTCAGGCTGGCAGGTTCGGTAAGTCATATTTGATGAGCAAGTGTTGTACACGTTAAGAAGGCACAACGAATCAATCGCATTAAATGCGTTCAACTCTGGTTGTAAGCCTATGAAATGTTGCCGTTTAGTCGGTAGCAAAAAACAGCTCAGCATATGAATAACGATAGTCCTAAATGCAGAGTTTATGAGAACAGCATTACGTGGCATGTTCAAAACAAATTAATGAATTAATTGATATTTTAAATGAATTTATATTTTGTGGTCTTTCTAGTTACGCCTTTCATTTCATGGAACATTCGGCATTTCATTATCCTGTTCCATGTGCACTGGCATTGCTAGTCATTAGAATAAGTTAATGTACTGTACAGTTGTGTACAATTGTTGAAGTACAGTACAATGTGAATTTGATTTCTTTTTTATTTATTATTTAAGGGATTTAAAGTAATCTATTGTTCAATTTGACCTTGGACTTTGCCTTAGGAATAAAAAGTCATTGCTTCATTACAAATTCTGTGTGTGCTGCTTTTTTTTTTTTTGAGAAAGTACCGATTTAAATACCGTTTAGGAACCGGCACCGTTTTGAAAGTATCGATTTGGCACCGGTATCGAATGAAACCCTTTCAATACCCAACCCTAGGTGGATCCGGAGGCTCCATGGTATTTCCCCCCAACTGTATTTAGCGGGACGCTACAGAGCAGGAACCTTTGTGAGACGTGTAAAACATGCGAGAAAATTGAGCCCCTGTTGGTAGGACTTCATTCATTCTTTCATTTGTAACTCTAACACTTTTTCAGGTTTAATTGGACACGGAGTGCCGCAAGAAGCGGATTCAACATGATGTTAAACATTGGTCGAGAAGTCCATAATTGTAAGTTAAAGTCAGGCCATCCTTAAAAAAAAAAAAATCCGTTTCCTGTCCACCGGGTGAGCAAAAAAATTTTCAGTAGGGAGGGAGGGATTTTTTAAAATTATTTTATATATGGATGGATAAGAAATCGCAATGCTGTGTTTGCTTTTTCTTTCAGTACTTTTTTATTACAAAAGCAGACACATTTAATAAAATATGACCGTTTAATCAACTGAAACTTGTACAAAAACTTTAAGTTAGCATTTTAAATGCTAACTGCAACATTTGCAAAACTTTTACAAAGGTACTTAATGTTTTGAACACTAAACGTTGTGCTGCACTGCACTCGTTTGACATTCAGAATTTTTATGTAAGAGTGCAAAGAAACTGATAATTTACCAATGTTTTCAGGTTTTTGTTCTTTGAAACTATGACAAGCAAAACTTCAGTGTAAACAAATTTTAACCTCAATGTAATAAACTTGCTTATTTTTTAGATTTTTTTGCTGCTCTTGCAGCTGCGTTTTTAGGTCCACGTTTTGGGGACTGTTCTCCTACAGATCTGTCAGGGTCATTAACGAAGTAGGTAATGAATTTCGCATAACAAAACTCAAAAGCTGTTCGTAGCGTCTCGGATGGATCAAGATCAAACGAATTTTCCAGTAACGGTTTGTGATGGTCCGACACATGGACTTTTTGTAGTTCTAAGGCCCTGTCCACAAGGCAACGGATTCAGGTGAATCTGATAAAATTGTTTATCGTTTCGGCCTGGCGTCCACACGGCACCGGCGTTTTGGGTGCCCCAAAACGAAATCTTTTGAGAACGGGTTCCAGAGTGAAAAAATCTGGCAACGGAGCCGTTGCGAAGTCGTCTGGATGAGTAGAACGGATTTGTTTACAATGATGTCAACCGCATGTGCTTCACGCCGGGTAGAAGTGTAATGAACTCAATGCGAGTTGTCAACAAATCCTATAACTTGGTTCATGAAACGCGCTTACAAAATATTTTCACTGTGAATATTTGTGTAATGGTGCAAAGTGAGAGAGTGAGAGAGAGAATAGCCCTTGGGGCAGAGTCAATCCCGCCAGCAAAAATAGGAAAAAAAAAAAAGGAGCGATCTCACCTCTTCAGATGTTTATTCCGGACCATTAAAGAATTCTGGAGGATATCAGAATGTTGGCGTACCGGCTTCCATCTACCCCCGTTCATTCCTCTTTCCGCGTCTCCATTCAAAAAACGAGCACGTGATTTAAAGGGACTATATCCATAGGATGGGGAGTGAGAAAGTGTGTGCGTGTGACAGTGACAGGGATAGTCACTGTGCGCATGCGCAGTTATGCGCATGTGTCTACTTCTATTGTTCTGGTGTCTCCGATGGGACCGTCTTACAGCGCACGTAGTGGTGTGGCATGAGTATTGGATCGTTTTCAGCAAGCGTTGCGTTGCCATATGAACCTGATATTTTACTGATCCGTTGCCCATGTGGACGCGATATTTAAAAAAACTAAAAATAAATCTCGTTGTCGTGTGGATGTAGCCTAAATCGAGCGTTAGGCCTAGTTCGGATGAAATTACACTATTAAAATGATCACTGAATGATTTGTTTTTCTGAATTTTTACTATTTTGTTGTTCGCTAGAATACCATTTTGCAATTTCACACTTAAGCAAGTGTTTGAAAACTCCAGATCTCCTTCCTTCATGGCGGCTGCCATTTTTTTTGTGACGCACGGCGCATGCGCAGAACTGATTCGATTCTGTATTCTGCGCGGAATGCGTAAATGTCAAGTTCGATTTTAGATTTACGAACCCGAAAAAAATGTCGAAAAACCGGCGTTCAAAAAAAAATTTCAACCGCACAAACGGCACTCACCCGGCCGGTGGACCGGAAACAGAACATTTTTTAATAATGGCCTCAAGTGAAATACTGAATGTTAATTTAACACTACTAGAGTTAACACTAGGTTAGAGATCATAAATGTAAGGGTTCATGCAACACTGTATGTCACCTGGGTTTTTTATTATTGTGCAATTCAGTGCTCAGGACTACCGCTGATGAAGAAAGGCATCGCTGGTACACTATCATGCTCAGTGTTTTCTGCTGTGTTACCGTGTGGGCTTGTGGTGGCATGTTCTCCCATAGCGCTTCCCAGTAAACTGCAGCTATAAAGCCTATAATTAGAGGAATGCGCGGGAGGGATACGTGTGTGTGTGTGTGTGTGTGTGTGTGCGTCCAGCACTTCAATTTAATTATTAAACACGATGCATGCAAGGGAGCGAGTGGCACGCACACGATGGTTGAGTCAGCGTCACTAGCTGGGCCGCACGTGCTCAGAAGGTGAAAGCCGTGTTTGTTTAGAATGGCTATGAAATAATGACATCCATGTTCTACATAGTAGACTAACCTGCATGTTCCATAGGAAGCCATTTATGACCAGTCCCATGTTCCTCCTTTTCAGCAGATGTGTTTTTTCCAACACACAGGAGCTAAAAAATGAAGTCCCTTTGCTCCTCAGGTTGCTCTGACCGTGCCTCAATAGACGTCTGAATCTTATTGGGAGCGTTTGACTAGTTGTGAGTGGGTTTTTTTTTTTTTTTCCATGGTGGATATAAAGGCATTAGTGGCGGAGTGATTTGGCTCAAAAAACCCAACCACCTACCGTATGCAACTAGAAGGGCACTCAATAGAGCGCATACCTCTGCCAAGCCACATATTATCAACATCAAAATCAAGTCATTTGAACCGAGGATAATACTAAAGCTGGACACCAAATTTCATCCAAATCTGTTCACTACTTTTGGAGTTGCGTTGGGAACAGACAAACAAATCCTGGATCTACATACATATCCGGATTTGAATCAAAATCTAATCAGTTGTTCCTTTGCCCATGGCTCACCTTTCCTCAAAATTTCACCAAAATCCATTCACTACTTTTTCACTTATGTTGGGAACAGATAGATAGACAGACAAACAAACAAATAGAGGTGAAAATGTAACCTCCAACAAAGTTGGTGGCGGGAATAAACAGGAAATATTCACCTGTACAAGTCTTGCTTGTGAAGCAATATCCAATAAAATGAAGCAAGTATATGATTGAATTACACTATCGTTCAAAAGTTTGGGGTCACTTTGAAATGTCCTTATTTTTGAAAGAAAAGCACTGTTCTTTTCAATGAAGATCACTTTAAACTAATCAGAAATGCACTCTATACATTGCTAATGTGCTAAATGACTATTCTAGCTGCAAATGTCTGGTTTTTGGTGCAATATCTCCATAGGTGTATAGAGGCCCATTTCCAGCAACTCTCACTCCAGTGTTCTAATGGTACAATGTGTTTGCTCATTGCCTCAGAAGGCTAATGGATGATTAGAAAACCCTTGTACAATCATGTTAGCACAGCTGAAAACAGTTGAGCTCTTTAGAGAAGCTATAAAACTGACCTTCCTTTGAGCAGATTGAGTTTCTGGAGCATCACATTTGTGGGGTCGATTAAATACTCAAAATGGCCAGAAAAATGTCTCGACTAGATTTTCTATTCATTTTACAACTTATGGTGGTAAATAAAAGTGTGACTTTTCATGGAAAACACAAAATTGTCTGCGTGACCCCAAACTTTTGAACGGTAGTGTATCACGACTAAAGCCACAACCCAGGTTTCTGAAAAAGCTGTTTGGCAACTCAATTCTGTCTTCTAGGACAGTGTTTCTCAACCACTGGGCCGCAAAGCACCAGCTAGTGGGCTGTGGATTTTTTTTTCAAGTTTGAAGGCAAATGCTAAATAGTTCAGGATGTCGTAGTGTCCCAAATCCAGTAGCTGGTTTGATGTATACTCTTCAAGTGGAATAAATATGTTTTGTGGGTAAATTAAGAAGAACAAGCATTTATTTTTGTCACATTTAACCCACGCATGCGCGCGCGCGCGCACACAGAGAGAGGGAGAGAGAGCAGTGGGCTGAATAAAGTTTGTGAGTAAATTATATGGCTCTGTGATGCCTGCTGGAAGAGAAGAGCAGGGAGATTTGAGAATCGAGCAGCTGTGGTTTGTTTACACCCGATACTAAAACTTGTAGCGTCCTAGCAACCTTCTCAAAGATGCATATAAAAGCCCAGAAACTCCTATTTACCCAGGCAAAAATGATACAGGCTTTATCTTGTAGTGTCCTGATCCCCAGATCTTTAACCCAGCCACATTATAAAAAGTTGTGGTCTTCCAGGTTTTCATCTGTGTGTCCATGTAGAATGATGTCGGGGAACTCAACAGATGGATAATTGTCCAGCTCCTAATGAATGAATGAATGAATGAATGAATGAATGAATGACTTTATTTAAAGACGATAAGTTGATCAGCAGAGCTGGTGGGGTTGTGCAAGTACAGATACAAATAATTACAAATACAAAAGACTAAAAATATACACAGTCTTTAAAAAAAAACTTAAATCTGTTGATTATCTGTTAATTATCTTCACATTTAAGTTAATTAATAGTATGCCTAACTATTGTCTTTGTATTTAGTTAAGCTACAATAGGATCAAAATGTATTCTACTAATGTCAAATTTGGCTCGTAAATTTTCTTTCATAGGAAAAATCCTTCTTTGTTAGCGTGTAAGGATCGAATCCCATTGAGTGGTTTCTATAGGGGTGTTCACACGGCACATATTTGCATCGATGCTGCACCGATGTATTTTGTTGCGATATATCTTACACCGGTGTAAATTTTGTGGAGCGTTCACACGTCACAAACCTGCTTACTAGAGAGAAGCGTGTTGGCACCGGTGCAGCCCCACTTGCGTTCACACGGCAGTTTTTGCGACCGTGCTATACGATAGTAATAATGCGGAAATGAAATATGCGCATGCGTGAAAATGTACTTCCTTTTCCCGGTTGTCATGGCATCACCAAGCGCCGGGAAAACAACGTGGACGAAGACACCAGTGTTGCCAGATACTGCTGACGTTTTCCAGCCCAAAATATGTTCAAATCCGCCAAAATGCACTTAAAACCGCCCAATCTGGCAACACTGGAAGACACGCAGTTCTGTTGTTGTTGATATTCGCCATTTTGGAAGCGCAAAATACCAGGATGCGAATTATGCAATGCCCGTATGTAATCAACTCTCCTGACGCGTAGCGAGTCTACCCCTAGCGTTCAGACGGCCCATTTTATATCGGTGCTGCCCCGCAAACTAGCATTTACTCCGGAGTAAATTTCTTAAACCACCTCCCGAGCAGGGTTAGATTTGCACCGGTTTAAGCAGCTTTCAGGGGCGACACCGGGATAACTTTGTACCGTGTGAACGCTCTACCGGGGCAGCCCCGGTGCTACACCAGAGTACAAGTTGCCGTGTGAACACCCCTTATATCCACTTCTTTTGAGTGTACTTCTTGGTTTTAATAATTTGTTTGTTGGCTGGACACAAACATGGCACTAAGTTATTGTGTTAATGGACCAGACTCCACTTTTGGATCATTAATCCCTTTTGACCGAGAATGACCTGCATGCATGGGTTTGGCTTCTGGCACATCCGTACAGTTTTAAATACAATACCTACAATCTAAAAAAAAAAAATTTATTGCATTTAATTAATTCCTGGGGTCCCTCTGGAACAGGGAGTGATGTCGCATCCCTTTTAATACATGTTACAATAGGTTATTAGATTCTAATAGAATAGATGAGCCAAAAATAATTGTGGATCTTTTTTTTTTTTAAATGGGCCTGGACTCGTTCCAAGTATGAATAGGTGGGCCTTAAAGGAACAGTCCACCATATTTCCATAATAAAATATGCTCTTATCTGAATTGAGACGAGCTGCTCCGTACCTGTCCGAGCTTTGCGCGACCTCCCAGTCAGTCAGACGCACTGTCACTCCTGTTAGCAATGTAGCTAGGCTCAGTATGGCCAGTGGTATTTTTTGGGGCTGTAGTTAGATGCGACCAAACTCTTCCGCGTTTTTCCTGTTTACATAGGTTTATATGACCAGTGACATGAAACAAGTTCAGTTACACAAATTGAAATGTGGCAATTTTCTATGCTATGGAAAGTCTGCACTATAATGACAGGCGTACTAACACCTTCTGCGCGCTTCAGCAGCGCATTGATACGGAGCTCAGATATCAATGTGCTGCCGAAGCGCGCAGAAGGCGTTAGTACGCCTGTCATTATAGTGCGGACTTTCCATAGCATAGAAAATCGCTACGTTTCAATTTGTGTAACTGAACTTGTTTCATATCACTGGTCATATAAACCTATGTAAACAGGAAAACGCGGAAGAGTTTGGTCGCATCTAACTACAGCCCCAAAAAATACCGTTGGCCATGCTGAGCCTAGCTACATTGCTAACAGGAGTGACAGCGCGTCTGACTGACTGGGAGGTCGCGCAAAGCTCGGATAGGTACGGAGCAGCTCGTCTCAATTCAAATAAGAGCATATTTCATTATGGAAGTACGGTGGACTGTTCCTTTAAAGAAGAAAAGGTTGAGAACCCCTGTTCTAGGAGAATGCTTACACTTGTGTCATTTAAATCGGACTGGATAATTGATATAGAAGCATCTTTATATAGAAAAGTCAGGAACCAGTAGAAATATGTTGAGCAGATTCCACACAAACATGATACGGCAGCTGAGAAAGTGCCTAGGGTGAACATGTACAGAATTTGTTGAGTAATAAACACAAAATTAAGTACAGGTAGTCGTCGGCTTACGACTGTGTTTGGTTACGACTGACAGGCCGACTTACGACCAATGTTAAATGAACGCAAGTATATTGTGATGTGTAATGATATTGTAATCATCTTAGTCTTATTTTATCAACATTTTCTTATTTCATTACCTTGGCTCATTATTTGGTTTAAGTCAAACACTGCATACTACACTGCGTACAGTACAATTCGTTTAATATGTGCAAAACAAAATGAAATACAGGTGTGAAAAATAGAAAACATATTTTAGTTTGGAACATACCAAAATACAAATGTAAAACATAGCAAAATACAAAACTTGGTGACCACTGGCATCACTGGTGCTTGGCTGTGGGTTGTCTATGTCATCAGCTGTTGCAGTGCTCGGGCTGGTGGGAGCATTTGCTTGTTTCATAAACCAGGAGCTGGGGTGGAAACTGTATGACGGAGTGCGAGAGAGACTGCGCGTGTGCCTGGAGCTGGGGCGGAAACTGTTGTACGCGGCGAGAGGCGCTGCCGGGAGCTGGGGCGGAAACTGTCGTACGCTCAGCTGGGAAACACTTGCCAGTCATAACCAGACGGTCGTAAAGTTGATCGGTCGTAAGTCGCATAGGTCGTAAGTCAACGACTACCTGTATATGACGTCTTACTCTTATTGATTTCTGACTTCTGTAACATTATTATTATTATTATTATTGCAAACACGAAAGTAATATTGAGGTACAAAAAACAGCATGCATTTATTCTATTACTTGTTCTTTTACCATTACTCTTTGACGTTTTATGCAAACCTGCAGAGTCTTAGCTTTCCAAAGTACTTGCTTGTAAATAAAACAAGTACACTGCAGTCCGGCTATAACGAACTCCTTGGGAGACGTCAAAATAATTCGTTATACCGAAAAGTTCGTAATACTGAAACGGACCCACTTGTCACACCAAACACTCACGTTATATGCAAGATTGTAGACACGTTCTTCTTATCATGAATTTCTCCTTCTGAGTCACTATCGCAGTTCACTGACTGAGGTTAAAGGATCACGAACAGATGGAGGCGATGATTTCTTTGTCTGTTATGGGAATGACAGAGGTGTCCACCCACTGACTTGCTATGTTTTCTAAATCTTCACCATTCAGTTAATTCATGTGTTGCAAATGACTGATGTCATTTATGTCGCGCTGCGAAGTGGGGGTGGGGTATAAAAACACCACTGGTACACTTTAACTAGGTGCTAAGTTTCGCAGTATCAGCAGTCATTTTGTCCTCTTATCAATCTTTTGATGACAGTTCTTGATAATTGTTAGTGATTGAGCCTTGTTAAGCCTTTGTTTGATGGCATTAACGCATTCTTAACTTGACGACTGTGGACTTGATTGATTTATCGTTTGTCTCTTGTGGGAAGAGGAACGCAAACAGTTCAGAAACGTAAGACAAAGGCAGGGTCGTGAAACGGGCAAAGGTCACCCGAGGCACAAGCAGAATGGCAGAGTCCAAATACACAAAACAAAGTCAAAACCAGAAAGGCAACACATAAATACAAGGCTTGGTAACGTGAGACACTAGGTACAGTGTGTAAACTTTTGCCAAATCTGTGTTTGTTTAAAGCCTAGGTCACAACTGGACGTACGATTTTTTGGCCGTGCGATTTTTGGCGTTTCCCAAATCGCTGCTTTTTTTTTCATGGAGAAAGACGCACGTTGGCCGTAAGTTTGTCTTGCAACCTGAAAAAAATGTAAGCGCCCGTAGAGTTTGTTTGACATGACAAAGAACCTCTGCGGCCAGTCTACGGCTCGAAAATCAGCACGTCACACGCGCGCCCTCTGTGCGTTTCTTGCGTTTTTTGCACGTAGACCGGCCGTAGAAGCACGTACGGCCGGTTGTGACCGAGGCTTAAAGAGTGCTTACAAACACACGCTGTGATTATGCTCTAATCCGGAACAGGTGCATAGTACTGTAATTAGTCCTAATGGTGCTGCATGCTCTGAGCACCAGTGGTTTTTTTGAAGACTCCGACTCATTGTCACTAAAGGCGGGGGACAAACTTGGTTCGTAGTAAAAGAGAATTTGTTATAGCGGGGTTAGTGTATTTTAAAATGTACTGAGAAACCACTCTGTGACTCCTCCATCTCTTCAGCTGCCTCAAATGGTGTCGCAAAGCTTTTCCTGTAATGTGTTTGCTTGTGGTTCTACTGAAAATTCCCAGCATCAATCATCCTGATATTTCAAACCTTTCTTGTGCAAATTTAATCCCTTTTCCTGTTTAATTGCTGCTAGCATGAAGGTGTGGAAGTGTTTTCGTGGAAGTGCAAGTAAAGGGGGGGGGCTGTGGCTCTTCTAGTGCTTACCTTGCCAGTTGTAGACCTAAATCAACAAAGAGTTACGGATTCCTTGGAGGAACGTCAAGGTGCAGTTTTATCAGCATGTCATCAAAGCACCTTTTATTAGATGCAAACTACTGCTTTATATGTAAACCACTGTTAATTTGCACGGGTAACATGATGCAAACCAACTTGACAGTGCTAGCTTCTTAACGGTGTGTGTGGACTTGTGTGCTGGTGTCTGAGCTGGGATATTTATACTGAGCAAAGAAACCAATTTTGCAATGAAAACAGCTATTGATTCGTACAGACGGACTGGCTGCCTCGTATCTTGCTGTGACATGTAGAGGCTCTGTGCTGCAGCTCATCGTTCTTTCAGTGTCTGTGTTATTAACCCCGAGGTTCATGTACGAATGTGATGGCCAGCTTCAGCTGACTGCACAGCAGTGCAAGGCTGCATACTTTCCAAATTTGAGAGCTCCGACGTAACTCGGGAGCTACTGTATGTCTCCAATAAATACATGCCACCATTCTATGGAGTGGACCAGAAAAGCACAGCGCTGACCTAGGTCAGGTCATTTTATGAGTATAATACATACTCACTGGCTACTTTAATAGGAACTTGTTCTTGATTCTAAGGTTCCTGTTCTCGATTGCAGGACTGGAACCCGATGTGATGATCTGCTGTTGCATGCTTTTCTGCTCACCACGGTTGTAAAGAGCTGCTATGAGTCGCTATATCCTTCCTGGCAGCTCGAACCAATCTGGCCATTTTCCTCTGACATTTCTACACTCAGAACTGTCGCTCGCTCACTCACCTCTGTTTTTTTTGTTTTTCGCACCATTCTGTAGACCGTTGTGTATAGAAGTGTTCACACGGCAACTTTTACTCCGGTGTAGCACCGGGGCTGCCCTGGTAGAGCGTTCACACGGTACAAAGTTATCCCGGTGTCGCCCCTGAAAGCTGCTTAAACCGGTGCAAATCTAACCCTGCTCGGGAGGGGGTTTAAGAAATTTACTCCGGAGTAAATGCTAGTTTGCGGGGCAGCACCGATATAAAATGGGACGTCTGAACGCTACAGGGGTCGACTCGCTACGCGTCAGGAGAGTTGATTACATACGGGCATGGCATAATTTGCATCCTGGTATTTTGCGCTTCCAAAATGGCAAATATCAACAACAGCAGAACTGCATGTCTTCCAGTGTTGCCAGATTGGGCGGTTTTAAGTGCATTTTGGCGGATTTGAACATATTTTGGGCTGGAAAACGTCAGCAGTATCTGGCAACACTGGTGTCTTCGTCCACGTTGTTTTCCCGGCGCTTGGTGATGCCATGACAACCGGGAAAAGGAAGTACATTTTCACACATGCGCATATTTCATTTCCGCATTATTACTATCGTATAGCACGGTCGCAAAAACTGCCGTGTGAACGCAAGTGGGGCTGCACCGGTGCTAACACGCTTGTGACGTGTGAACACTCCACAAAATTTACACCGGTGTAAGATAGATCACAACAAAATACATCGGTGCAGCATCGATGCAAATATGTGCCGTGTGAACACCCCGTATGAAAACCCCAGGAGATCAGCAGTTTCTGAAATACTCAGGCCACACAAAATACGTCTGGCACCAACACCCATGTCACAGCGAAAGTCTCACTTTGAGATCCTGATGTTTGAAGTGAACATTAAGTGAAGCTCTTGGTTTGTATCTGCATGATTTTGATGCATTGTGCTGCTGTCAAGGGATCGGCTGATTTAGAGAACTGCATAAAACAGCAGGTGGATGGGTGTTCATACGTTAATGCAATTATATGGTCATGCATTGTTGCATCAAGTGCCTCAGGAATACCGTTAGGAGCTGTGGAGTATGAGAAACATCAACATTTCCAAAAGCTTGTGCATTAATTCAGTAACTACTGAGTCCTGGTCAGGGCTAAAAATAAAAAATGACACACAAAAGGGTTTATATTTGTGGACTGATGAGGTAGCCATCAGAGCAGAGGATTTAGGACCAGTACAGCGCGTATTGTATTCTGCGCCGCACAAGCATGTAGTAATAAAATGAAGCCAAATTAAATTCCATCTCATCTCATTATCTCTAGCTGCTTTATCCTGTTCTACAGGGTCGCAGGCAAGCTGGAGCCTATCCCAGCTGACTACGGGTGAAAGGTGGGGTACACCCTGGACAAGTCGCCAGGTCATCACAGGGCTGACACATAGACACAGACAACCATTCACACTCTCATTCACACCTACGCTCAATTTAGAGTCACCAGTTAACCTAACCTGCATGTCTTTGGACTGTGGGGGAAACCGGAGCACCCGGAGGAAACCCACGCGGACACGGGGAGAACATGCAAACTCCACACAGAAAGGCCCTCGCCGGCCACGGGGCTCGAACCCAGGACCTTTTTGCTGTGAGGCGACAGCACTAACCACTACACCACCGTGCCGCCCGTTCCAGACACACTTTGAAATAAATTACAGCCCGAGAATAACAATCTGGCCTGAGTTTCCCAAAAGCATCATAGCACAAAGATCATCGTTAAATGGTAGAGCGAGTAGCACAATTAATTTCTCTCTCTCTCTCTCTCTCTCTGCTAGTTAAGATGTTCTTAGCATTAAGAGGCTTTTGGGAAACCCACCCCTGATCAGGAGCTGTGAGGAGTCCTAGCACATACATGACAAACGCAGCGCTGTAACAGGAATGCAGTAGGTTGTTGCTGTGACATTAGTGTTTTCAAAAAGAGATGTTCCCCCCCCCCCCCATCCATGTGAAAACAGAATGAAAACTTGACTCTTGAGCGAGTCGTTTCAAAAACCGTCATTTCCATGGAGCCCAAACAAAAAAAAAAATAATGCATGTACATTTGGACGAGGCCTTAAAAAAAGTAAAGGCCGGCGAGGGCCTTTCTGTGCGGAGTTTGCATGTTCTCCCCGTGTCCGCGTGGGTTTCCTCCGGGTGCTCCGGTTTCCCCCACAGTCCAAAGACATGCAGGTTAGGTTAACTGGTGACTCTAAATTGACCGTAGGTGTGAATGTGAGTGTGAATGGTTGTCTGTGTCTATGTGTCAGCCCTGTGATGACCTGGCGACTTGTCCAGGGTGTACCCCGCCTTTCGCCCGTAGTCAGCTGGGATAGGCTCCAGCTTGCCTGCGACCCTGTAGAACAGGATAAAGCGGCTAGAGATAATGAGATGAGAATGAGAAGCAAAACAACTTCCTAAAAAGGAAACGGATTGGTGCGAGGAGGGGTTTTTTTTTTTTTTTTTTTTTAATCTTACATTCGTGTGACTAGTCAGTAAGGTTTATAACCGTAACTCCAAATGGTTATGTAATTATAATGATTTAAGATGATAGTAGCTGCTGATCATCGTGTCATTTTAAAAATAATTAATAAAAACTGTGAAGCCCTGGGCTATACATTCAAATCCATGTATTCAGGACCATGTTTTTGGGTATTATACTGTAGCATTTGGAAATTATGCATACCTAATCAAGGTCCTCATGAATAAGTTCAGTTCTGGAAATGATCCTGCATCATCCTATATGGATTAACTTTCAAATAAGTTGAGTTAATTCAGGCTTATTTGAAATAATCTCGCTTAAACTAACCAGACAGGTGATTTCTCGCCTCCGGTAACAAACTCCAGCTGTGACCTGAAGTCAGGAGGCTCATGGGCATGCAGGAAGGTGCAAAATATCAGCTAAAGACTGAATAGAAAGGGCTTTTTTTTTTTTTTCCCTTTTCCCCTCCCCCCCCTTCCACTGGTGAAAATCTGTTCCACTGAACCGGTTCTTGCAGCTTGTGTTCAGACCAGGCTTGTAGTACTCAAGTCCGACTCGTTCCCTAAGGACTCGTGACTCGACTTGGACTTGAGTATTGATGACTCGGACTCGTAAATTGGAGACAAGGACTCGGATTTTTTCTTTATTTTTTTGTAACATGCCATAATAATTTAGCATAGGATATTTATATCTACATTAATTTTTGTACTAATTTCGTGCAAGAGTGTCCCACCTGTGCGCCTTGGCGCGTGCATCAGATAGACTCTCGCGTAAATGACTCGCACCTGCACGGGATTAAGGCACAATCAGCGCGCCTATATAAAAACTGTGAAAACGCATTTACTTTTCGAAGTATTGAGTTGTGTTGCTGACACATTACCGAGCCTTATTTCCTTGTTTGTTTGGTTTCCTGATCCCTGATTTCCTGTTTCTCATCTTTGATTCTACAGAGTCTACGATAGCCTGTTTGTGCCTCGCTCGACCTATTGCCTGTTTTGCGATTTTTGCCTGGCGTTCTGGATTGTTTACCGTCTTCACTTGGATTAATAAACACACCTTCTGCACTTACATCCGTCTCCCAACCATTTCTGACAGAATACTTCGCAGTCCCTGACAAAGAGAATGCATATTCGCCTGTTCATACGTCACGTTCAGGAACAAACTAACGTTAATGGCGCTAAAACAGCCGCCATCAAATGGTGCAGTTGGAGTGTTGGGCTCGACTCAGTTTTTTTTTTTTTTTAATATATATAATGACTTGGACTTGAAATCGGACTCGAGGTTTAGTGACGCAACTACAAGACTGGTTCAGATGACACTCCGATGGATTTGATCTAAAACCGATCACCCAAGTTGTTGTCAGTAATATAATTTGTCATGTCAGTCATTGTATTATATTAGAAAATGATGCAAAATGGAAGCATTTTCACTGGTCCTTTCAGACTTTTGGACCCCACTGTATGTCCTACTGGAAGATCCAACCATGACCCAGTTGGAACTTCTTGGCCAAGGCAGCCAGATTTTCACTTAAGCTCCTGGTACAGTGGTGCTTGAAAGTTTGTGAACCCTTTAGAATTTTCTATATTTCTGTATAAATATGACCTAAAACATCATCAGATTTTCACACAAGTCCTAAAAGTAGATAAAGAGAACCCCGTTAAACAAATGACGCAAAAAATATTATACTTGCTCATTTATTTCTTGAGGAAAATGATCTAATATTGCATATCTGTGAGTGGCAAAAGTATGTGAACCTTTGCTTTCAGTATCTGGTGTGACCCCCTTGTGCAGCAATAACTGCAACTAAACGTTTCCGGTAACTGTTGATCAGTCCTGCACACCGGCTTGGAGGAATTTTAGCCCGTTCCTCCGTACAGAACAGCTTCAACTCTGGGATGTTGGTGGATTTCCTCACATGAACTGCTCGCTTCAGGTTCTTCCACAACATTTCAATTGGATTAAGGTCAGGACTTTGACTTTAACCATTCTTTGGTAGAACGACTTGTGCGCTAAGGGTCGTTGTCTTGCTGCATGACCACCTTCTCTTGAGATTCAGTTCATGGACAGATGTCCTGACATTTTCCTTTAGAATTCGCTGGTATAATTCAGAATTCATTGTTCCATCAATGATGGCAAGCCGTACTGGCCCAGATGCAGCAAAACAGGCCCAAACCATGATACTACCACCACCATGTTTCACAGATAGGATATGGTTCTTATGCTGGAATGCAGTGTTTTCCTTTCTCCAAACATAACGCTTCTCATTTAAACCAAAAAGTTCTATTTTGGTCTCATCCGTCCACAAAACATTTTTCCAATAGCCTTCTGGCTTGTCCACGTGATCTTTAGCAAACTGCAGATGAGCAGCAATGTTCTTTTTGGAGAGCAGTGGCTTTCTCCTTGCAACCCTGCCATGCACACCATTGTTGTTCAGTGTTCTCTTGATGGTGGACTCATGAACATGAACATTAGCCAATGTGAGAGAGGCCTTCAGTTGCTTAGACGTTACCCTGGGGTCCTTTGTGACCTCGCCAACTATTACACGCCTTGCTCTTGGAGTGATCTTTGTTGGTCGACCACTCCTGGGGAGGGTAACAACGGTCTTGAATTTCCTCCATTTGTCCACAATCTGTCTGACTGTGGATTGGTGGAGTCCAAACTCTTTAGAGATGGTTTTGTAACCTTTTCCAGCCTGCTGAGCATCAACAACGCTTTTTCTGAGGTCCTCAGAAATCTCCTTTGTTCGTGCCATGATACACTTCCACAAACATGTGTTGTGAAGATCAGACTTTGATAGATCCCTGTTCTTTAAATAAAACAGGGTGCCCACTCACACCTGATTTTCATCCCATTGATTGAAAACACCTGACTCTAATTTCACCTTCAAATTAACTGCTAATCCTAGAGGTTCACATACTTTTGCCGCTCACACATATGTAATACTGGATCATTTTCCTCAATAAATTAATGACTAAGCATAATATTTTTGTCTCATTTGTTTAACTGGGTTCTCTTAATCTACTTTTAGGACTTGTGTGAAAATCTGATGTTTTGGGTCATATTTATGCAGAAATATAGAAAATTCTAAAGGGTTCACAAACTTTCAAGCACCACTGTACTTCATTGATTCCATGATGCCATGGATCAGATTTCCTTAGCAGGGCAAATTGGTGAGAGTCCGCGATAAAACTCTACCAGCAATGGGCAAATTACCAAACACAGATGCAGTCAGTTAATTTTAATGATGACAATGCAAACTACCAAAAGCAGTGCAAATTAGCATTGGGTAACGAACAGGGACAAAATAACATGCCTTGGTGATTGATGTGTTCTGATAACATTGTGTTTCTGACATTCCACGTAAATGAACGAGTAGTGAAAACTCCCTCAATTCTACCGCAAGCACTTTTTTTTTTTTTTTTTTGTACCTCATTCCTGAGCTCACGGTCAGACTTTCACAAGCACATAATGTGTATCTTTTGAAGAGAAAATGTTAGTCTGAGCAAACAAAAATCTATTCCATGCTCGGTCAACTCTGCCAGCATGCTCGCTCATCCTGTGTGCCGACAGACACCGGAGTACTCTCACTCACTCTCTCTCTCTCTCTCTCTCTCTCTCACACACACACACACACACACACACACACACACACACACACACACCGTCTCTGTCTTGCTCTCTATACAGTGGGGCAAAAAAGTATTTAGTCAGTCACCAATTGTGCAAGTTCTCCCACTTAAAAAGATGAGAGAGGCCTGTCATTTTCATCATAGGTACACTTCAACTATGAGAGACAAAATGAGAAAAAAAAAATCCAGAAAATCACATTGTCTGATTTTTAAAGAATTTATTTGCAAATTATGGTGGAAAATAAGTATTTGGTCAATAACAAAAGTTCATCTCAATACTTTGTTATATACCCTTTGTTGGCAATGACAGAGGTCAAACGTTTTCTGTAAGTCTTCACAAGGTTTTCACACACTGTTGCTGGGATTTTGGCCCATTCCTCCATGTAGATCTCCTCTAGAGCAGTGATGTTTTGGGGCTGTCGCTGGGCAACACGGACTTTCAACTCCCTCCAAAGATTTTCTATGGGGTTGAGATCTGGAGACTGGCGAGGCCACTCCAGGACCTTGAAATGCTTCTTACGAATTCACTCCTTCGTTGCCCGGGAGGTGTGTTTGGGATCATTGTCATGCTGAAAGACCCAGCCACGTTTCATCTTCAATGCCCTTGCTGATGGAAGGAGGTTTTCACTCAAAATCTCACGATACATGGCCCCATTCATTCTTTCCTTTACACGGATCAGTCGTCCTGGTCCCTTTGCAGAAAAACAGCCCCAAAGCATGATGTTTCCACCCCCATGCTTCACAGTAGGTATGGTGTTCTTTGGATGCAACTCAGCATTCTTTCTCCTCCAAACACAAGAAGTTGAGTTTTTACCAAAAAGTTCTATTTTGTTTTCATCTGACCATATGATATTCTCCCAATCCTCTTCTGGCTCATTCAAATGCTCTCTAGCAAACTTCAGACGGCCTGGACATGTACTGGCTTAAGCAGGGGGACACATCTGGCACTGCAGGATTTGAGTCCCTGGTGGCGTAGTGTGTTACTGATGGTAGCCTTTGTTACTTTGGTCCCAGCTCTCTGCAGGTCATTCACTAGGTCCCCCGTGTGGTTCTGGGATTTTTGCTCACCGTTCTTGTGATCATTTTGACCCCACGGGGTGAGATCTTGCGTGGAGCCCCAGATCGAGGGAGATTATCAGTGGTCTTGTATGTCTTCCATGTTCTAATAATTGCTTCCACAGTTGATTTCTTCACACCAAGCTGCTTACCTACTGCAGATTCAGTCTTCCCAGCCTGGTGCAGGGCTACAATTTTGTTTCTGGTGTCCTTTGACAGCTCTTTGGTCTTGGCCATAGTGGAGTTTGGAGTGTGACTGTTTGAGGTTGTGGACAGGTGTCTTTTATACTGATAACGAGTTCAAACAGGTGCCATTAATACAGGTAACGAGTGGAGGACAGAGGAGCCTCTTAAAGAAGTTGTTACAGGTCTGTGAGAGCCAGAAATCTTGCTTGTTTGTAGGTGATCAAATACTTATTTTACCGAGGAATTTACCAATTAATTCGTTAAAATCCTACAATGTGATTTCCTGGATTTTTTCCCCCGAAAATTACAGGCCTCTCATCTTTTTAATTGGGAGAACTTGCACAATTGATGGCTGACAAAATGCTTTTTTGCCCCAGTGTATATCTCAATGTCGGGTGCAAAATTAAAACGTCCTTTGGTAACTAATTTCGTATTTAGCACGAAATTGACCCTTACAAAAATCTCTTCGTAGATCATGTTGCATTACTTTTTTACACTCATTTAAATACTCTCTCCAAAGCTGAATGCAAATACGTGTAGAGTACAGTGAGGTCAGGTGTAACGAAAATACATCTGTCCATGCCTTTCCATTGCTAAATTTTCCCTGTATGTCTTTAAATTGCCCGACAGTAGTTTTTTTTTGTTTCTTTGTTTGAAAGAGGGTTTGTGCTGACGGAGTCCATTGGTAAATCTGGTCACATGTATCTGAACACGGTTCCCAGGGCCTTTGAAGGAAAAACAGCCCACATCATGTACGCACTCCACCATGCTTAACAGTAGAGATAAGGTTCTTATCTGTAGGACTGTCCAGTTTTTACGCCAAGCCCAACTTGACTGTTGCTGAGA
This sequence comes from Neoarius graeffei, assembly GCF_027579695.1. Classification (NCBI taxonomy): domain Eukaryota; kingdom Metazoa; phylum Chordata; class Actinopteri; order Siluriformes; family Ariidae; genus Neoarius; species Neoarius graeffei. The sequence goes on from NC_083569.1 coordinate 39,751,856, forward strand.
AGTTCTGTTCAGTCAAATCGAAGCATGGAACCTGGTTGCAGAGTACAGTGAGGTCAGTTGTAACAAAAATACATCTGTCCATGCCTTTCCATTGCTAAATTTTCTCTGTATGTCTTTAAATTGCCCGACAGTAGTTTTTTTTGTTTCTTTGTTTGAAAGAGGGTTTGTGCTGACGGAGTCCATTGGTAAATCTGGTCACATGTATCTGAACACGGTTCCCAGGGCCTTTGAAGGAAAAACAGCCCACATCATGTACGCACTCCACCATGCTTAACAGTAGAGATAAGGTTCTTATCTGTAGGACTGTCCAGTTTTTACGCCAAGCCCAACTTGACTGTTGCTGAGAAGTTCTGTTCAGTCAAATCGAAGCATGGAACCTGGTTGCAGAGTACAGTGAGGTCAGTTGTAACAAAAATACATCTGTCCATGCCTTTCCATTGCTAAATTTTCTCTGTATGTCTTTAAATTGCCCGACAGTAGTTTTTTTTGTTTCTTTGTTTGAAAGAGGGTTTGTGCTGACGGAGTCCATTGGTAAATCTGGTCACATGTATCTCAACACGGTTCCCAGGGCCTTTGAAGGAAAAACAGCCCACATCATGTACGCACTCCACCATGCTTAACAGTAGAGATAAGGTTCTTATCTGTAGGACTGTCCAGTTTTTACGCCAAGCCCAACTTGACTGTTGCTGAGAAGTTCTGTTCAGTCAAATCGAAGCATGGAACCTGGTTGCAGTCAAAGTTCCAGGACTTTTTTTTTTGCATAACTTGAGATACTTAGGTTTCTGGATAGATGACCTCAGATGGTGGCTATCTTCTGTAAATTTCCAACCACGATCATTGGGGGGGATTGGCCTCTCTAGCCATCCTCCTCACTGTCTGTGGGTGTCCTCTTCCAGCCAGGTTTATTACTAATCTGGGCTGGGTTTCCCCAAAGCCTCTTAAGGCCAAGAGTGTCTTTAATTCACCTACTAAGATCCATCGTCAAGCTAACGTGGTTTTCCCGAACAACATCGTAGCCCAAGTAGTCCTTTAGTTTGCTCTGAATTTACAAGAGACCCGGACCACTCGTTCAAAACAAAGAGCGGCTCACTCGCAGCCGAATACACAGAATGCGCCGCCGATGGACTCTCACAGTCAACGGGGGAAACTGGTGTTGAATCTGCAGCCAGTGTTTAATTATTTTCCTTGTAAATTGCAAGTACATCGAATTAGTTATTACATAAATATACGGAAAACATTATGAATATATTTCAATGCTATGGAATCATGTGTGGATGTGGTAATGTCACATTATCACTACATTTTAATCAAATGTACTGTAACTCCATTAGGCGAGTGATTCTCATTTAAGCCTAGGTCACAACCGGACGTGCGATTTTTGGCGTTTCCCAAATCGCTGTTTTTTTTTTTTTTTTTTCTTTGTTCGTGGAGAAAGACGCACGTTGGCCGTAAGTTTGTTTTGCAACCTGAAAAAACCGTAAGCGTCCGTAGAGTTTATTTATGACAAAGAACCTCTGCGGCTGGTCTGCGGCCAGTCTACGGTTCGAAAATCAGCACGTCACACACGCCCTCCGTGCGTTTCTTGCGTTTTTTTGCACGTAGACCGCAGGGCTGTGTTGAAAAAATCGATTTTCCGATTCTGAATTGATTTGCATATTATTTCCTGAAGATCGATTCGTACGTCCAAAGATAGATTGATTTTATTATTTTTTTTTAAATTACATTTTTCACGGTGAACTTTAACCCCACTCGTCGCGTCATTGAATTCGCGCAGGCGGTCTGAATGCAAACGGCGCGCCTTTTGGCAGATGCCACCTTTTTCACGGCTGAATCGTGCAGATCCGATTTTTTTTGGGGGGGTGGCGGCGTTGGAGTGTCAGAAGAAAACAGTAAAGCTCCTTTTTCTGCAGAAGAATCTTTTTGTACCCAAGTGATGGCAGTTGATGGACAGTTTACCCAGTCTGTCTCAGGTCAAGTTTAAGGTCCAGTGAGAGTTTTTTTGTGTGCACTTTAACAGGAAACAGCGGTTTTTTTTTTTTTTTGGTTTTTTTTTTAGTCTGAAGTTGAAATTTAAGGTTTATTATTTAAGTTTAAAATTTAAGGTAAATTTAAAGTTTAAGTTTAAATGTGCTGTTTACATGTTCACACTTTAAAGGCAATTGAATGTTTTATACTTTTTATATTTTGAAGATTTTACACAAAACTGAGAGACACTTAAGTGAGAGTAAAAAGTATTTGATCCCTTGCTGATTTTGTTGGTTTGCCCACTAATAAAGACATGATCATTCTATACTTTTTAATGGTAGATGTATTCTAACATGGAGAGACAGAATATCAAAACAAAAATCCAGAAAATAACTTTAAAGAATATATACTAATTGATTTGTATTTCATTGAGGGAAATAAGTATTTGATCCCCTAGTATGCATTAGGAGTTCTGGCTTTCACAGACCAGTTAGACAGTCCCAATCAACCTGTTACCTGAATTGAAGACACCTGTTCTAACTAATCACCTGAATTGAAGACACCTGGTCTAACTAATCACCTGTATGAAAGACACCTGTTCACAGAATCAGACAATCAGACAGATTCCAAACTCTCCAACATGGGTAAAACCAAAGAACTCTCTCAGGACCTCAGAGACAGGATTGTTGACCTGCACAAATCTGGAATGGGCTACAAAAACATTAACAAGATGCTGGGTATTAAAGTAACAACCACTGGTGCAATTGTGAGAAAATTTAAGAAGTATAACATGACCATCAATAGACCTCGGTCTGGTGCTCCACAGAAGATTTCACCTCGTGGGGTGGCAATGATCATGAGAACTGTGAGAAATCGGCCTGCAACCACACAGCGGGAGTTAGTGAATGACCTCAAGGCAGCTGGGACCACAGTCACCAGGAAAACAATTGGCAACACTTTGCGCCGCAATGGATTAAAATCCTGCAGTGCCCGAAAGGTACCCCTGCTTAAGAAGGCACATGTGGAGGCCCGCCTAAAGTATGCCAATGATCACCTCAAAGATGTACAAAGTGATTGGGAGAAGGTTCTGTGGTCAGACGAGACCAAAATTGAACTATTTGGCCTAAACTCTACTCGTCATGTGTGGAGGAAGAAAAATGCTGCCTATGACCCCAGGAACACCGTGCCCACTGTCAAGCATGGAGGTGGAAGCATTGTTTTGGGGGTGTTTCTCTGCCAAGGGCACAGGGCTACTTCACCGCATCAGTGAGAAGATGGATGGAGCCATGTACCGTGCAGTCCTGAGGGACAACCTCCTCCCCTCTGCCAGGAAGTTGAAAATGGGCCGTGGTTGGGTCTTCCAACATGACAACGACCCGAAGCATACAGCAAAGGCAACAAAGGAGTGGCTCAAGAAGAACCACATTAAGGTCATGGAGTGGCCCAGCCAGTCTCCAGACGTCAATCCTATCGAAAATCTATGGAGGGAGCTGAAGGTCCGAGTTGCCAAGCGACAGCCCACCAACCTTAATGATTTAGAGAGGATCTGCAAAGAAGAGTGGGCCAAAATTCCCCCTGATATGTGTGCTAACCTTGTGGTTAACTACAACAAACGTCTGTCCGCTGTGCTTGCAAACAAAGGCTTTGCCACCAAGTATTAAGTGCTTTTGGCTAGAGGGATCAAATACTTATTTCCCTCAATGAAATACAAATCAATTAAAATGTTATTTTCTGGATTTTTGTTTTGATATTCTGTCTCTCCATGTTAGAATACATCTACCATTAAAAGTATAGAATGATCATGTCTTTATTAGTGGGCAAACCAACAAAATCAGCAAGGGATCAAATACTTTTTACTCTCACTGTACATTTCCTAAGGTGCTGTATCTTTAGTTCTTATTTACAAATGGTATAATGACCCGTTATTTTACTTTGAAGCCAGTAACCAGCAATCTGTTTACATTTACACTGGCTAAGAATCTCTTTTTTCACATTATAAAATAAAAATGCATTTGTGTGCAACAGCAACAGCTTTTGGGTGAATTCTTAATCTTAATAATGCACCAGGTTAGTGTCCCATTTGGACAGTATTGTTGCAGGTATAGAGACCTCTGGCGTCCTCTGTTTGCTGTCTTGATTTGCCTTTCTGTGAGGGGGTTTGATCATTATCATTTTCACCAGTCTTACAGCCATCATTAACTACCAATACTTGATTAATTTGCTGTTGAATGTTAATATAATACAAGTATTAATATGTTGCTTAACTACACAGTCAAAAATGGTTCTAATAACACTAACCTGAATCGATATTGGATCGAATCGAATCGAGATTGGATTGCATCAAATCGTATAGAGTCGTGATAATCGATTCTGAAGCTTCGGAATCGAATCGATTCTTGAAATTTGAGTTGATACCCAGCCCTAGTAGACCGGCTGTAGGAGCACGTACGGCTGGTTGTGACCGAGGCATTAGTGTCAAATGAGACGCATTTCTGCACCTCTGTGTGTGCACACGAGAGGGAGAGAGAGAGGTTTTGATCTGTGTGTACCTAAGGAGGCTGAACTGACCTTGTGTAGATTTCACCTCCTTTTATGTATATAATTGACCTCCTTTTACAAACAGATTAAAACTTTCTCTCAACTTGGCGTTTGTAGATAACAGTTGAAATAATCCTGACTGCATGTTTGAGTAACAGTGAAACAAGCGCGCACGGGGAACTCGTTTAGTTTATTATTTGCTCATTCTTACGTGTGAATGTTTATTCATTTAATTAAACATGCTTGGAATAAAAAAAAATTGTCAAAAATGCAAAATAGTTTAAATTATTAATTACCACATTATATCCGTCCATTATCTGTAGCCGCTTATCCTGTTCTACAGGGTCGCAGGCAAGCTGGAGCCTATCCCAGCTGACTATGGGCGAGAGGCGGGGTACACCCTGGACAAGTCGCCAGGCCATCACAGGGCTGACAACCACATTATATATGTAATGCTTAATGACAATATTTAAACATATTTTAAACACTTTTTATTTCATTGTGGGCGGCACGGTGGTGTAGTGGTTAGCGCTGTCTCCTCACAGCAAGAAGGTCCGGGTTCGAGCCCCGTGGCCGGCGAGGGCCTTTCTGTGCGGAGTTTGCATGTTCTCCCCGTGTCCGCGTGGGTTTCCTCCGGGTGCTCCGGTTTCCCCCACAGTCCAAAGACATGCAGGTTAGGTTAACTGGTGACTCTAAATTGAGCGTAGGTGTGAATGTGAGTGTGAATGGTTGTCTGTGTCTATGTGTCAGCCCTGTGATGACCTGGCGACTTGTCCAGGGTGTACCCCGCCTTTCGCCCGTAGTCAGCTGGGATAGGCTCCAGCTCGCCTGCGACCCTGTAGAACAGGACAAAGCAGCTAGAGATAATGAGATACATTTCATTGTTTTTTGGTAAAAAACGAACTACTAACGCCTAGATCGGTAACACACATTGCAAAGAAGCTCTTCGTAACGTTACTATTAAGACTCCTTCTTATGAGTGAGTTCAGGAAAACCACGTACAGAGACCATGTTTGTCGCTGAAGTCTCTTAACTCGCTCTTTAGCCCTAAAAGGCAATGTTATTGGGAAACCTACCCTGAATGTTTAAAATGTAATTATTGCCCCAACAGTGGAAATGAGCATTTCAAAGCTCATAGGCAACGGTTTTATGCACATTTGAAACTTTATATGTTAAAAAAAAAATCCGTAATTTTCTTCTGGTCCCAAGAAGTATTGTTAATAAGTAATAATTAAAATAAGTTAGCGCGGATCGTGGCGAATTTCTGTCGGCTATTTTCGTGACCACTCGGCGCGTGACGTCATTTAAGCCAAACAAACCACTTGAGTTGAGTCCACTTCCGTTTACTTACATTGCCGTTCGGCTTGAGTGCAGATGTGTGTTCAGGAATTTCCAAAGAAAACCCCATGCCTTATTGTTGTGCAGTGAACTGTAACAACGGGACCAGCTCAGGAAGAAGTTTTTACCTTTTTCCAAGAGAGGAGAAGAGGCAGAGAGTGTGGATTTGGCTTTTTCCGAAAGAGGAGAAGAGGTGGAGCAAGAGGATTGGCTTTTTCGGAAAAGAAGAGGCAGAGCAAGTGGGTTGGCTTTTTCCAAAAGAGTAGAAGAGGCGGAGCGAGTGGGTTGGCTTTTTCCAAAAGAGTAGAAGAGATGGAGCGAGAGGGTTGGCTTTTTCCGAAAAAGGAGAAGAGGCGGAGCGAGAGGGTTGGCTTTTTCCGAAAAAGGAGAAGAGGCAGAGCTAGAGGGTTGGCTTTTTCCAAAAAAGGAGAAGAGGCAGAGCTAGAGGGTTGGCTTTTTCCGAAAAAGGAGAAGAGGCGGAGCAAGAGGGTTGGCTTTTTCTGAAAAAGAAGAGGTGGAGCGAGTGGGTTGGCTTTTTCCGAAAGAGGAGAAGAGGTGGAGCAAGAGGGTTGGCTTTTTCTGAAAAAGAGGCGGAGTGAGTGGGTTGGCTTTTTCTGGAAAAGAGGCGGCGGAGCAAGAGGGTTGGCTTTTTCCGAAAAAGGAGAAGAGGCGGAGCAAGAGGGTTGGCTTTTTCCGAAAGAGAAGAGGCGGAGCAAGAGGGTTGGCTTTTTCCGAAAGAGGGGAAGAGGTGGAGTGAGAGGATTGGCTTTTTCCAGAAGAGGAGACGAGGCAGAGAGAGAGGATTGTGCACGTGAAGCCAGAGGGTTGGTTTTTTTCCGGAAGAGGAGACGAGGCAGAGAGTGGATTGTGCATGTGAAACAAAATCGAGCAGTCAAAGAAGAAACGGAGCAGCAACGCTCAAGCAAAAAGAAGACGATTGGAGGTAAACATTTTTACTTTTGCTTGCAATTGGTAAGTCAAGAATCCTGAGGGATCCTGTACAATCATTTGTGGAAATGAGACAAAGGGATATTTCCTCGCTTAGAGTGGGCTAGAAATAGTATAATGCCGCGGACGGCAGGCTAATGTGGCCTACCGACGCACTGTCCAGTAATCGTCCCCTATATCCGCTAGGGAGGGCGGTTTAATTATTCTTCAAAAGGGCTCTTATTTAGTATTACAACGAAAGTAGGAATTTATCATAACTACCAGGATAAATCTTTTGGGCGCGAGTCTTTGTTGAGGTCCGGGGTCACCGCGATCAGAGTCGGCCGAGTCGCAGTCCGAGGCCACACGGTCAAACCAGTGAGCCACGTTCACCGATTGCTTCACAACGGCCATGGGTTCATACATGTATGGTTTCACCTCTCGATATTCAATTTGGAGAGTTCCTACTTCAAAATCGCCATCGTTTTCAGACATTTTACACAACCTCTCACGACCAGAGTCCGTATGCATGTGCTCGGTTCGCAAGTAAACACAGAGCTGCTCCTGGTCTGTTTGGCTTGAATGATGTCACGACGATGGCCCCCGGCGGTGAAAATGCGCATAAGTGAGATGTAAACAAACCTTCGGAAATTGGGCAAAACAGTATATTTTAACTGTTTTATTCAATTTTAGGGTGCAAATTTGACACCAGGAAGATTGAATTCGCTTTTTGGGTCGTTCTTCTAGACAATCAAGTTGGTATTCTACATTTCACCTCCGACCCTTGCCTATGACCTTTAAGGCATGTACAGTGGTACATGAAAGTTTGTGAACCCTTTAGAATTTTCTGTATTTCTGCGTAAATATGACCTAAAACATCATCAGATTTTCACACAAGTCCTAAAAGTAGATAAAGAGAACCCAGTTAAACAAATGAGACAAAAATATTATACTTGGTCGTTTATTTAGAGGAAAAATCATCCAATATTTGTGAGTGGCAAAAGTATGTGAACCTCTAGGATTAGCCGTTAATTTGAAGGTGAAATTAGAGTCAGGTGTTTTCAATCAATGGGATGACAATCAGGTGTGAGTGGGCACCCTGTTTTATTTAAAGAACAGGGATCTATCAAAGTCTGATCTTCACAACACATGTTTGTGGAAGTGTATCATGGCACGAACAAAGGAGATTTCTGAGGACCTCAGAAAAAGCATTGTTGATGCTCATCAGGCTGGAAAAGGTTACAAAATTCCAAATTATAAATTTTATAATCTAGTGTTTATACTGTTTTATATTGTTTGTTTTTTCAATTATTCTATTTTTATTTTTATTTATTGCATTGCCTGTTTACACCGTGGGTCAGAGAGGACTGAAATTTCATCTGTGCTGTATGTCGAGCATGTATAGCATATTTGACAAAGTTGACTTGACTTGAAAAACCATCTCTAAAGAGTTTGGACTCCACCAATCCACAGTCACAGATTGTGTACAAATGGAGGAAATTCAAGACCATTGTTACCCTCCCCAGGAGTGGGCGACCAACAAAGATCACTCCAAGAGCAAGGCGTGTAATAGTTGGCGAGGTCACAAAGGACCCCAGGGTAACTTCTAAGCAACTGAAGGCCTCTCTCATATTGGCTAATGTTAATGTTCATGAGTCCACCATCAGGAGAACACTGAACATCAGTGGTGTTCATGGCAGGGTTGCAAGGAGAAAGCCACTGCTCTCCAAAAAGAACATTGCTGATCGTCTGCAGTTTGCTAAACATCACGTGGACAAGCCAGAAGGCTATTGGAAAAATGTTTTGTGGACAGATGAGACCAAAATAGAACTTTTTGGTTTAAATGAGAAGCGTTATGTTTGGAGAAAGGAAAACACTGCATTCCAGCATAAGAACCTTATCCCATCTGTGAAACATGGTGGTGGTAGTATCATGGTTTGGACCTGTTTTGCTGCATCTGGGCCAGGACGGCTTGCCATCATTGATGGAACAATGAATTCTGAATTACACCAGCGAATTCTAAAGGAAAATGTCAGGACATCTGTCCATGAACTGAATCTCAAGAGAAGGTGGGTCATGCAGCAAGACAATGACCCTAAGCACACAAGTCGTTCTACCAAAGAATGGTTAAAGAAGAATAAAGTGAATGTTTTGGAATGGCCAAGTCAAAGTCCTGACCTTAATCCAATGGAAATGTTGTGGAAGGACCTGAAGCGAGTAGTTCATGTGAGGAAACCCACCAACATCCCAGAGTTGAAGCTGTTCTGTACGGAGGAATGGGCTAAAATGCCTCCAAGCCGGTGTGCAGGACTGATCAACAGTTACCGCAAACGTTTAGTTGCAGTTATTGCTGCACAAGGGGTTCACATACTTTTGCCACTCACAGATATGTAATATTGGATCATTTTCCTCAATAAATAAATGACCAAGTATAATATTTTTGTCTCATTTGTTTAACAGGGTTCTCTTTATCTACTTTTAGGACTTGTGTGAAAATCTGATGATGTTTTAGGTCGTGTTTATACAGGAATATAGAAAATTCTAAAGGGTTCACAAACTTTCAAGCACCACTGTAGCTGGTTTTAGTCATTGTCTGATTTATGAAGGTTAGTACATATTGAAATGAATAACCAAGACCATTTTCCTTTTGGGTCACTTTAATGTCAATCTGTAAGTGGTCCTTGTGAATACCTTCAGAGATTGATTCCCCCCCCCCCCCCCCCCCCCACACACACACACACACGCCAGCCAGATCCCTACGTTCCACTACAACTGGTCGCCTGGCCCCTCCTGCCCAGCCCGCTCAATACTGCTGTCTGTCCTGGCTCCCTGTTAGTGGAACGACCTTCCAGTCGAGGTCAGAGCTGCCGACTTCCTGACCACCTTCAAGCACAGACTGAAGACGCATCTCTTCACTGCTTCTCTGCCCACCATGTCACTGCGTCTCGGTCTTGACCAACCCAGGCTGTGTACTGTGTGGTCATGATGACTTTTTTTTTTTTTTAAGTTGTACTTTTTCAGTTTATTTGTATGGTTGGTTTGCTTCCTTGGCTGTTTGCTGAGTATTGATACTTCAACACGATATTACAGAGTATCATTCCGTCACTTGTTCAGTCAGCACTATAACTTTCTTGTCTCGAAATTATGACGTGACAAGAAATTATGTAAAATTATGACGAGTGACCGATCCATTGACAGTAAACGAGGATCGAGTGGACTTCAGTGGCGACTTACACGTGAAGTTTGTGCCAAAACTGCAAGCAAAAAGTCAGGGAGCGCAAACGAGAAAGCTGGAATCGCAACCAAAATAAATTACGTCAAACAAAACTGAGAAAGACGTGGAAGAAAAATGAAAGGTTTCTGAAGAGTAATAGACTGATATATTTTGCACGAATACATGAATAATTTGTTTGCCAATCTAAAAAAATTGACTTTTTTCTTTTTTTTTTGTTTGATATTTCAAAAGTATTGTATGAACATTTTGGCACAAAATTGATTCCATATACATTCACCAAAAATAACGTTATCACCAAATTGTTTTTTGCATGGTAAATAGAGCTATCACAGGGCTACAATAAACAACCAAGTTTATTTAGTCAAGCCTTTTGATATTGAAGATAAGTGTTAAATGTGACTTTTAGCCGATTGTAAAACAACCCATAATTTATTTAACGTTATCTGTAATAAATATTTTAATGAATATTTAATACATAGAACAGAATATTTAATTTACTCAGCTTGTAGTGTTGTATTCAGATTTTTTTTTTTTTTTGGTTATGATGTATAATTATTTACGTTTTCATTTAATAAAGGACAAAATAAAGCTCAAACTCCTGCTGCAGTAAATTACAAGCACGTACACTTTGACCGAGTTAAAACCTTGATTTAGAAATGACTTGGGTGCAACGCAAATTGTGTTTCCTCTTTTCCTATGAAGTGACATGCATACATAGTTTTTGTGGTGAAAGCTTCTTGAAATGTGATCATTGCACATCTTTCATTTCATGATCATGTTGAAATGTGTTGTTGTTTACCTGGCATTGTTTTGTTAGTACATGTGGTGTCCTCATGAAGCCGTTTTTTCCCTCCCATTAATAGAAACCAGAAGGTGAAAACTAAATATTCATCCTAAGGCCACCAATCCCCTCTTAAAGTTGGTAAAATCGTTTTCAGCAGGGGGGTCTTTGCCCGGGACCTGCAGCCCCTGGACCCCAGCTTTCTGACTTTTAATTTCGGGGTTGACAGCTATGATCAACCATGTCGACAATAAAAAGTGCCCATGTCAGTACCACCATAAAATGCTCCGAGAAGTCACCAGATGCCACCAAATGGGCTCCCTTTTTTCAAAATTTTGCAGGGGAGGCACGCAGCCCTGCGGCCCACCCAAACGTCAGGGCTTTATTTTGATCCTGGAGAGAACACGGAGATATATTAAAAAGGGAGAACATTGCCAACTTGGCATTGTGGATAACAGCTGAAATAATCATGACCGCTTGATTGGGTAACAGTGAAACGAGCGGACACAGAGAACACATTTACTTAATTATTGCAATTTATTATTTGCTCATTCTTTCATGTGAAGGTTTGTTCACTTAATTAAAAAAGCACGCTTGGAATAAAACATGTTGTGCAAAAATGTAAAATAGTTTCAATTATTAACCAGTGTTGCCAGGCAAAGCAAGCCTCGCCCGGTAGCACTTATGATGAATATGAAGGAAGATATTGTGAAAAACATAGGTACCCTATGGGTACATGTGGCTACTGCTTAGAAATAAAATTGTTTTCTGAGACCACGTCCATACAGTAAATATAACACATATAGGGGCGGCACGGTGGTGTAGTGGTTAGCGCTGTTGCCTCACAGCAAGAAGGTCCGGGTTCGAGCCCTGTGGCCGGCGAGGGCCTTTCTGTGCGGAGTTTGCATGTTCTCCCCGTGTCCGCGTGGGTTTCCTCCGGGTGCTCCGGTTTCCCCCACAGTCCAAAGACATGCAGGTTAGGTTAACTGGTGACTCTAAATTGAGCGTAGGTGTGAATGTGAGTGTGAATGGTTGTCTGTGTCTATGTGTCAGCCCTGTGATGACCTGGCGACTTGTCCAGGGTGTACCCCGCCTTTCGCCTGTTAGGTTAGGTTAACTGGTGACTCTAAGGCCAAGTTTACATTAGACTGTATCTGTCTCGTTTTCTTCGCGGATGCACTGTCCGTTTACATTAAAACGCCTGGAAATGCTGGGAAACAGGAATCTGCCAGTGTCCACGTATTCAATCCAGACCGTGTCTGGTCTGGTGCTGTGTAAACATTGAGGGTACGCTGTGCTGAGCTCAAGCTGGCGTCGTCATTGGACGACGTCACTGTGACATCCACCTTCCTGATTCGCTGGCGTTGGTCATGTGACGCGACTGCTGAAAAACGGCGCGGACTTCCGCCTTGTATCACCTTTCATTAAAGAGTATAAAAGTATGAAAATACTGCAAATACTGATGCAAATACTGCCCATTGTGTAGTTATGATTGTCTTTAGGCTTGCCATCCTTCCACTTGCAAGTGGTAAGTGACTTGCACACAGTGGCTCAGTCCCGAATCACTGCTCGTGCGCTTCACTCGCGCGCTCTGTGAGCTGCGCAGGGCCGGAGTGCGCACCCTCCAGAGGGCACTCGCTGTTCAGGGCGGAGTGATTTGGAGCGCAGCCGCTGAGGAGGAAGCGATGAGCCGCACTGACACATTTCAACTTGCGTGCCGAATTAGTCATGTGATTAGCGTATCCGTGTATTGGCGTTGCTGTGTGTACGCGAATCGTGTATTGGCGTTGCTGTGTGCACGCTAATCGTTTTAAAAACGTTAATCTGATGATCCGCTGATACGGTCTAATGTAAACCCCACCTAAATTGAGCGTAGGTGTGAATGTGAGTGTGAATGGTTGTCTGTGTCTATGTGTCAGCCCTGTGATGACCTGGCGACTTGTCCAGGGTGTACCCCGCCTTTCGCCCGTAGTCAGCTGGGATAGGCTCCAGCTTGCCTGCGACCCTGTAGAACAGGATAAAGCGGCTACAGATAATGAGAGGTGTAAATCAAAAATGAACAATTTAAAAATCACAGAAGTAAAATATACCAAGTGTCTGTACTTTTTTATATTATTCTACTCTTGCCTCTTAGTTTTCGAAACTGAACCCTCCGAACTGAGGCTGACATACACACGCTATCGCCATGACCCAAACTCTTTAGCACCGGGCCATTTCTGGGATATGAGCTCAGTGGAACGCACGTTCCCTCTGTAACAAGCATAAACATTTCTGAAAGCGATTTTCTTTAGTCCATTTATTTCGAATGGTGAACCGAACTGTATACACTCACCGGCCATTTTAATTGGAACATGTGTATGCACGGTGTGCGATTGTTACACTCTTGCATTCTTACAGCATGATGACATCGTGGTTAGCGCCTCTATATGAGGCAGTAGCCACAACGAAAACAACTTTGACCTTTTTGGTGACCTTGACCAGATGACCCTCAAAATATTGGAGGTTCTGTTTAAGACCAATGCCCATCTTTCTTGAAAGTTTCATGAAGATCTCATCTCATTACCTCTAGCCGTTTTATCCTTCTACAGGGTCGCAGGCAAGCTGGAGCCTATCCCAGCTGACTACGGGTGAAAGGCGGGGTACACCCTGGACAAGTCGCCAGGTCATCACAGGGCCGACACATAGACACAGACAACCATTCACACTCACATTCACACCTACGGTCAATTTAGAGTCACCAGTTAACCTAACCTGCATGTCTTTGGACTGTGGGGGAAACCGGAGCACCCGGAGGAAACCCACGCGGACACGGGGAGAACATGCAAACTCCGCACAGAAAGGCCCTCGCCGGCCACGGGGCTCGAACCCGGACCTTCTTGCTGTGAGGCGACAGCGCTAACCACTACACCACCATGCCACCCTTCATGAAGATTGATCCAGCCATTTTCCTGTAATATCATAAACAATACCTTACCCCCTGGTGGATTCCATCCCAGGCGAGGTAATTACCACATTATATATGTAATGCTTAATGACGATACTATATGTTAACATATTTTAACCCTTTCATTGGGTTTTTTTTTTGGTTAAAAACGAGCACCATGTGACCCTCATCAACTGGATTTAGCAACTACTAATGCCTTCAGCAACTACAGTACGAATGCCTTTATTAACCACTAATACCTGTATCGAGGACGCGCGTTGCAAAGATGCTCTTAAAGTGGCATTCCACCATTGGATGTATTCTTTGGCATAAAATACGACAACATATATAAACGGTATCACTAGATAGAGAAATCTTTTAGCTTCAAAATGATATATCAAACACAATTTTTTGACAATGACAAGTATATTAATTTTGCGACCAAAGTCACCTACCCTTTTAATTTCCGCGCGGTAGTGAACCGTGATATCATCGGCAGGTTCCCCTTCTTGTGTACCACGTGACGTATCCTACCTCTTGGATTTGTCCTACCAAGCCTACTGCGCATGCGCGAAATCCAGGAGGGTAGGAAAATTCAACAGTAGTAGTGATGGGAATTTCGGCTCTTTTTCGGGAGCCGGCTCTTTTGGCTCTTCTTACTATAAGGAGCCGGCTCTTTCGGCTCCCAAACGGCTCCTGAGATTTTATTTTTGATTTAATTGCTGTAATTAACTAGTTAATTAATTACATTATTATTTATATTTTATCAATAGGATGTTTTCCATTTTATTTTTTAGTTTTTGTAGCCATTGTAAAGCTTTGTAAAGTATAGCAGTGTAACAATGTTCTAGCTATAGAAATAAAACTTACTTACCAATTAATAAATTATTTTCTCACAAACATAATGCAAAACTGTGTTATATTACCAATATAAAATACACAGAAGACATCAACTGTTTATCCTTTATGGCTTAATTTCACACTCGACCTTGAACAAAATGCCACAAAATAAATTATGAAGTATAAATCAGGCCTAAGAAACTATGAAGCAAAGTTGGAAATTATTTTAACAAACAGAACAATGTGCAACAAAATATTTTATTAAATAAAATATTAAAGAAGTATAAAAAGTATAAAGTGCAATGAACAAAGAAGTAAAAATTACAAAAGTGTCAATAACAAACTATTTACATTAAGGCTGTACAAACTCCCAGAATAAGTCTTTAGTGGAGATTGGCATTGAGGAAAACCAAGTGTCTCAGCTTGGAAGGGCTGATTCTATTTCTCCTCTCAGTTATAATCTGTCCTGCTTTTGAAAAGATCCTCTCTGAGGGGACAGATGTTGCCACTATACACATCCTCCGTGCCATCACGTGTGTAAGCCGTGGATAGAGTGCAGCCTTGGTCTCCCACCAGCTTAGTGGGTCTGCGTTTCGCTGTAACAGGGGCTCCTTTGAATGGTAATAGACAACACAAAGACGCAATCGGACAGCAACTTTTTTTGTGAAAGTCTCTCTCTCTCTGAGGCACCTAAGGACAAAAAACTAATTCGGCTCCCACCGAAGAGCCGGCTCCCGTCGTTCACTTCAAAGAGCCGGCTCTTTGAACCAGATCGTTCGCGACCGACACATCACTAAACAGTAGTTTTGTCCTATCGATCAGCTGGGCTGATAGAAAATCGGTGAGTATTTCACGCATTTGCCGATTTTTATGTTTTGTGCGTATTGGTCGAGTCTTTGGCCGAGTCAAATAATTTGTAATGACTTGTTGTGAATAATAAAACGGTCTGCATGAGAACTTGCTAATTGTAATGGCGTCATGTGTTCTGCGCATGCGCAGTAGGCTTGGTAGGACAAATCCAAGAGGTGGGATAACTTTACAGAACACCGACACGTGGTACACAAGAAGGGGAACCTGCCGATGACATCACGTTTCATTACCGCGCGGAAATTAAAAGGGTAGGTGACTTTGGTCGCAAAATTAATATACTTGTCGTTGTCAAAAAATTGTGTTTGATATATCATTTTGAAGCTAAAAGATTTCTCTATCTAGTGATACCGTTTATATATGTTGTCGTATTTTATGCCAAAGAATACATCCAATGGTGGAATGGCACTTTAAGACTTCTTACGAGTAAGTTTGGGAAAACCATGCACAGAGACAACGTTCGTTGCTTAAAGGAGAACTGAAGTCATTTTTAAACTTGCTTTATTTCTTAATTAACATGTTGTATTTTCGGTTTCAGTAACCTTATATCGTGACCTTGTATTGGCAGCTAATTGCAATTAAATATGATACTTATCGGTCTATTCGGTTTTTAGCCACGTTGAATTTAGTTCGTTTGGTCGACGGCAGGCGTCGCTTATCCGCACGATCTTCACGAGACTTGTGCGAGACTTCGAAACGTGAAGTGTCAGCCAGGTGTCAGTGCCGCCATTTTGAAAACTGTTCTCCAAACGAAGTATTGCACAAAAACGAGTTTAAATGACGATTACTGCCGACTTTTTTTCAAACTTTCCTGATTGCTATCAAAACAAGCAAAACTTCCGGCTTGATTACATCGGCATTCGAAAGAGGGCGCGCGCGTGTTTTGACAACGTTGGCAGATGTCGGTCACTTTGATTTGCGCTGTATGTTTTACTTCCGTCCTACGATGTCTCGCACAGGTCTCAACGAATCTCGTTTACGCCCATTGCTTTGACATATGGACTGATATATTCCATAACGTATTTCAAACACTCAGAACTTGCTATAGCAGCGACAAAATAGCTATCAAAAACGCATTCCTATATTTAATAAAATGAGAGAGAGAGAATTTTGATGATAATAAATTTTCCTTCAGTTTCCCTTGAAGAGCGTCTTTAAACTCGCTCTTTAGCCCTAAAGTGCAACGTTATCAGGAAACCTACACCTGTCTTGAAAGTGATCTTGCACCTGGCAACCCGAATGCGGTGCGCGCTATAGGCTATGTGCTCCCTCATTCAGTAGATTTTACTGTGGGATACTTTGTAAAGACAATTTTGGCTAGTTTAGAGCACCTGTTTGCAGTTCAGTTCCTGACCTGGTAAGATCTTATTAATATAAAGGTATTTAAATAAAAATAAAAAATGCATACTTTAGGCTATTTTAGTTTTCAAAATACAGGGTGTTTCAAAAAAAATTGATATTATTTGATGTAAATATCCCAGAAACTACATAGTCGAGGCAAATGAAACCGAACCGGCTTAGTGTTGAGCAATATTAGATTTATTCCTCAAAATTTGAATGAGAAATTCAAAGGTATGTAGATTCCATGAACGATTTCACAAATTTTCAATATGTGCACCGCCTGAGACACGGCACACGTCAAGTCGGTAGTCCAGCTGCAGCACGTCTTTAGCCTAGGTCACAACCGGACGTACGATTTTTTGGCCGTGCGAGATTTTTTTTTTTTTGGCGTTTCCCAAATCGCTGCGTTTTTTTTGTTCGTGGAGAAAGACGCGCGTTGGCCATAAGTTTGTCTTGCAACCTAAAAAAAACGTAAACGCCCGTAGAGTTTGTTTGACACGACAAAGAACCTCTGCGGCCGGTCTACGGCTCGAAAATCAGCACGTCACACGCGCGCCCTCCGTGCGTTTCTTGCGTTTTTTGCACGTAGACCGGCCGTAGGAGCATGTACGGCCGGTTGTGACTGAGGCATTTGGTAAGAGTCTTTTCTGGTAACAGTGCTTGCTTTTTTTTTTTTTTTTTTTTCTCCTTTTTTTTTGAGAATTCTCTCATAAATGCATGCTGTACAGTCTTGTTCGACTGTGTTCATGCGTCCTCTAACGCACACAATGCCGTTTTCTTTCCAGTGAATGGCGTTTCTATACCTAAAAAGATAAAAACCAATAAACATAAAATTTTATGATCCGTTTCCACACATGCTGTTAAATTTTGAGGTCAGTTGAACGAGAATTGGCAAAGTTATTAGATTGTGAAATGATAGCAAATTTTTTGAAACCCCCTGTAATTCTGTCCCAAATACAACACCGTATGTAACGTAATAAGATGCACTGGACTGGCAGCAGTTTGTTCAACAGTACCATAGGAGAACGTTGTTTTAACCTGGCATTATGTGACTGAAGCGAAGCTGAGCTTCGACCTTCAAGCCTGACACGAAGCTGGGTCATTTTTCCTTTCGGACATATAAAAAGTTACATATTTACTAAAAACGGGAGGTTGCATAACTTTAATTAGCATTGACGCTTCTGAAATTACATTGTTGTGGCACTAAAATATCATTGTTGCTAGGGGTGTGGCCTGGGATCTAGGCAACCCCAAAGGCTTTCATGAAGATGAATAAATTAGTCTAGTGGATTGACCGACACTGAGCATAAATAGGTTTTTAATGATCGGATTAAACAAGCGCTGGCCGACTGGGGCCTTTCCGTGTGGAGGTTGCATGTTCTCCCTGTGCCTGTATGGATTTCCTCTGGGTGCTCTGGTTTCCTCCCACAGTCCAAAGACATGTGGATGAGGTCAACTGGCTACTCTAAATTGCCCATAGGTGTGAATGGTTGGTTGTCTGTTAGTTAGCCCTGCGATAGATTTGGTGACCTGTCCAGGGTGTACACCACCTCTCGCCCAAAGTCAGCTGGGATTGACTCCAGCTTCCTCTGCGGCCCTGATGGATAAGCGGTATAGATAATAGTTGGATGGATGGATGGATGGATGGATGGATAAAAAAAAATAGTTGGATGGTTGGGGCCCCCCCAAGGATGTGTGCTGAGCCCCCTCCTCTTCACTCTGCTGACCCACAACTGCACACCAATATCCAGCTCTAATCTCTTCATTAAGTTTGCATACGACACGACTGCGGTGGGTCTCATCAACAATGGCGATGAGACAATCTACAGGAGTGAGGTGAGCCGCTTGGTCATGTGGTGCAAGGACAACAATCTCCGCCTGAATGTGGAGGAGATGAAGGAGACTGTTGTGGACTTCAGGAGAGCGCACACCCAGCATGCTCCACTAACTATCGACGGTGCTGCAGTGGAGAGGGTGAGCAGCACCAAGTTTCTGGGTGTGCACATCTCTGAAGACCTGTCCTGGAGCAACAACACCGCATCACTGGCCAAAAAAGCCCAACAGCGTCTGTACTTCCTCCGCAAACTGAGGAGAGCAAGAGTCCCGGCCCCCATCATGCACACATTCTACAGAGGCACCATCGAGAACATCCTGACCAGCTGCATTACCGTGTGGTACGGCGCCTGCACCGTGCCCTGCTGCAAGACTCTGCAGCGCATCGTGAGAGCAGCTGAGAGGATCATTGGTGTCTCTCTCCCTTCTCTAATGGATATCTATAACTCCTGCCTCACCCGCAAAGCCATCAGGATTGCAGGTGACCCCACCCATCCATCTCACAGCCTCTTCAGCCTGCTGCCGTCGGGGAGGAGACTGCGGAGTCTCCGGGCCAAAACCAGCAGGCTCAAGGACAGTTTCTTTCACCAGGCGGTCAGGAGGCTCAACTCCCTCCCTGTACTGCCCCCCCTTCAGCATCTGACATGTCACCCTCACAGTCCCCCCCCCCCCCCCCCAACACACACAACGTTCATTAACACACTGAACTCAGGGACCGCACATTTCACTTTACCTCGCTCATTTGCACTATTCCGCACTACCTCATCTTAACAGCATGGGTGCAAATTTTCCGGCATGTGCCGGAAGCTCCGGTTTTTTCCGTTCTGAAAAAGTCATTTTTCCAAATCGTGTAAATCCGTTAAGATTTTTTTTTGGGGGGGTGGCCCTCTCACTGTCTCACTCCTCTCATAGGGCCAATGATTTTCCGCAATCGTGGAAAACGGACGGAAATTACGGAAATTTTATAGTAAAACATTGCTCGCGTGTCAAAGTGTAACTCCTGCTAACGCCCAAGCCGACATGCCTTTCCAGTCAAGGCAGCTTTGTTGGTGATTGTGATTGGCTTGTGGCACACTTAGCCAGCCAATGAGCTGCTTGTTTACAGATTCGCTCCCCGTGTCGCAACCAGAATGGCGACCGCAAAAAAGAAACGAATGATCTGGTGGCCAAGGACGCCATATGGTTGCCAGCGGCGAGTGTGGACGTTGAGCGCTCCTTTTCCATGTATAAACATCATCTAAATGACAGAAGATTCAGTCTCACAGAGACCGACACTAAACAACTTGTGATGCTCTGTCATAATGGCGATATCGAGCAGCGTTTCTAGGTACTCAGAGCGCTCAGTGGTTGATCTGCAAGGAATATTCAGGACTGTCATTAATCAAAGTTAAACTATTCTAGTCTGTTTGAGAGCGTGTTCTGTGCTTTGTTAGGAAACACTGTTTCAGGAGTTTGTGGTGTACTAAAAAAGATGGATATAGAGTAATATTTTTAAACAGTCAGTTATGAGTATTGTCATTACAGGCTCAGTAAGTATTACTGAATATTAATTTATCCCTATTAATTTATCAGTACTCAATATTATATTGAGATTATATACGCTATTATATTGCATATATTATATATGAGATGGGGTTTTAGTTAACGGTGATCCTAGTTTCTTGATTTATCTGTTATCAGTATGTCAGGTAAAGTATTTTGAGTTCTCAATTTGTGATCCCACTTTAATTTTTTTTTATTAACCTCCTAAGGCCCAAGCTGTTTTTTTTACATGCATTTTTTATTTCTCTTTGCTATTTGGGCTTATTAGAACCTGATTAGAATAAAAACTAAGCATCATCTTTTGATAAGATGCACTTTTAGAGAAAAAGTATGTCCACATATGTGGATTCTTGTTCCGAATTTCCATAAAGTGCTGTCCACGCATGTGACCGCTAAGCCCTAGGAGGTTAATGCAATTTATCAGCTTACTGTCAGTGTAATTGTTTTATTATATATTCTTTTTCGTGAATGACTTCATCATGCATAGGACCATTTGTGTCTAGAGATGCGATACTTTGAAACCCAAATAAAATTATGCCAGCCAGAATTACTAAATTGGAGCCAAACAGAACAGTTTTGAGCTAAAATTTTGAAACGGAATTTTTCATTGTCCAAAATGGAAAAAGCCAGATTTTGAAACGGAAAATCACTGTCTCACTCTCGGCGTATTACCGGGTTACCGCAGTACAGTCTCTGCACGAGACAAATCTTTTCACCTTGTCTTCGCCACAAACCTCATTCAGTTTATCCGCTGCTCACCGACGAGCGGTCCTGACTAGCCCGTTGTTTCACGGTGTTATACATGTGTGATATCACGCACGTAGCACCTTGTTCGGCCAAATCAACACAGCTATTCCAGTGTATATATTGTAAAAAAAGGTATCACAGCAAAAGCATATTAAAAATGGTTGTTTCAACATTTAAATTAGTAGTTGCTAGATGTTTTGAAATATCAAGCCTTGTACTTGAAATATTGTTCTTTTAGATGAATTGATGAAATGTATTAAACATTTGATGTGAAAATGCAAATCATATAACTATTAATATTATAAATGTTTGCATGAGAGACAACCATTTTAACTTGTAATTTAAATTTTTTTCGAGCCCTAAGGGGGCTCACCTCCCTTTGTAACCCCCCCTGCCTGGCTGTGCCATGCACGTCTGACCTTGTCAGACTTTTCAGGTTTTTGAAAATTTTATACTTGCGCCCATGTAACAGCTGTTAGTTTGTTTATACTGTTTATTTCATGTTTACCTGCTATACCTCAAGTGCCCTTGACTGTTTATTTGCTCCAATTTGTGTATGTGTGTATATATATATATATATATATATATATATATATATATATATATATATATATATATATATAGTTTTTTTTCAATTATTCTATTTTTATTTATTGCATTGCCTGTTTGCACCGTGGGTCAGAGAGGACTGAAATTTAATCTGTGCTGTATGTTGAGCATGTATAGCATATTTGACAATAAAGTTGACTTGATTTAAAAGGGTAGAGGTTAGCTTGCTTCAACTGGTTGCAGAACCAGCTGATCACTACTCTTTAAAGCTGATCCTTTCTTCTAGATGTATTTGATTAGTTTCTTGCTGAATCCTCAGTAACACAATAATAATCTCCAGGTATACAGTACCAGTCAAAAGTTCGGACACATCTTCTACTTGAGCAGCTCTTGACATAATATGGATTACTACAGTTGTGGAATAGGGCTGTTTACTGTACATTATTTACTGTTTGATCTCAAATGCATTAAGAAGGCAAGAAATTGCACGTATAGGCCATTTGCAGGAATTGGTCACGTGTCAATTTTCCCCATAGCAACAAGCCCGTGGTGGGCAGGCTAAGGGCCTCTGCATGCTCTTGCGACAAGGCTTTCGCAGTTAGCTTTTCACAGACAGTTGTAATTTATCATTGAGCGGGGAGTAATAGGTGTGCGCGATGTTATTCACCGCCACAACGCAAGGGGGCGCGAAGTCGTGAAATTGCTAGGAGTAGTTGGTGGGTGTGGTTAGTGGAGTGTTTATCCTCCGGTTACTTATAATGACTAGAACTGGAGTCGTATAGATGCACGTACTTCCTCACGTCCTCGATCAACCGCTCTTCGTGCTGCTCCATCTTCGCTCGTGTTTTTAAAAATGGCGGTCGTGAAAACAAACCAAACCGGGAAAGTAGGGAAGCGGAAGTGCGTGTACAGCGGATGTAGAGTGGACCAATCAGAGCCCTCTTGTCTGCGAGGCTTCTGCGGTGGTCACAATTTTTGGGAGGTGCGTGCAGAGCGTCTGCGAAGGGGGAGGGGGCTACGCAGATGCCATCTGCGAGGACTGCGTTGTCAGCATAAATTGGCCTTGACTTAACATTCTTTGACAACCATAAGAGTTTGACTGGCGATGCGAAGCAATCCATTTCTAGAATAGCTGTTTTTACCTTTTCTACTGTTTTTTTAATATGCCTCCGCCACCGTAAGGTGCAGGAGGCGTTGTGTTTTCGGGTTGTCCGTCTGTCCGTCCGTGCGTGCGTCCGTCCCGAAACCTTGTGAACGCGATATCTCCAAGGCTCATGAAAGGAATTTCACCAAACTTTCACCATTTGTGCGCTTTGGGACAAACATGAACTGATTAGATTTTGAGATCAAAAGGTCTAAGGTCAAGGTCACTGTGAGGTCAAATGTCTGTCCGAAAACCTTGTGAACACAATATCTCCAAGGCTGATACAAGTAATTTCACCAGGTCAAGATTACTGTGAAGTCAAATGTCCATCCCCAAATTACAACTTAATAAGGTGTGTAGTCTACCGGGCGGAGGCATCCCCATCAACGCCGTTGGCGTCGAGTTCTATCTAGTTTGACCCAAATTTTCGTGTGCATTTGGAAAAAGTTTGTGGTTTTAACTTCTGTCGTAAGTTAAAGCGAATCATTGGCCATAAAAGAGAGGTTTTTTGGACTCAAGTTGGTCGCTGCCGAAAGAAATTCACGTGCGATTTTCAAGAATCTTCACTCATTAAGCGAGTGATTAAAGGTAGAAAAGGAGAAATTATAAGTTATAAACATACCTGAGAAATCCGCCATTTCGCACGTGAATTTCTTTCGGCGGTGACCAACTTGAGTCCAAAAAACTCAATGATTCGCTTTAACTTCCGAAAGAAGTTAAAACCACCAACTTTTTCCAAGTACACACGAAAATTCGGGTAAAAAAAAAAAAAAAAAACAGTAGAAAAGGTAAAAACAGGCTATTATAGAAATGGATTGCTTCGCATCGCCAGTCAAACTCTTATGGTTCTCAAGGAATGTCAAGCTAGCCTGCCCACCACGGGCTTGTTGCTATGGGGAAAATTGACACGTGACCAATTCCTGCAAATGGCCTGTTAACTTTCAACAAGGCACAACTGTTAATTGAAAAGCGTTCCAGGTGACTACCTCATGAAGCTGGTTAAGATAATGCTCATAGTGTGCAAAGCGTCAAGGTAAATGGTGGCTACATTGAAGAAACTAAAATATGATTTTGTTGGGTTTTTTTTTTAAAACACCTTTTTGTTTACCACATAATTCCATGTGTTATTTCATAGTTTTGATGTCTTCAGTATTGTTCTACAATGTAGAAAACCCTATGAATGAGCAGGTGTGTGTATACAGTAAACCTTTGGTTGGTACTGCATGGGAACATAACCTTGAGATTCACATGTCATTTACAACGTTTATCTTCTCTTTTTACCTTATCTACATTTACGGCGTTGGCAAGTGCTTTATCAAGCGACTTACATTTATCTTATTTATACAACTGAGCAGTTGAAGGTTAAGGGCCATGCTCAAGGGCCCAATGGTGGGAGCTTGGAACTTGCAACGTTCCGATCAGTAGACCGACATCTTAACCACTGAGCTACCATGTATCTGATTAGCCACGTTTTCCGTAAACCCCGAGTCCCCAGTTTTCAAGTCTGAGTCAAGTCCAAGTTATTAAAGAAAATTTCAAGTCGAGTCCGAGAACCAGACTCCAACTGCACCATTTGACGGTGGCTGTTGCTGCCTTTATGTGAAAGCGTCTCTGCTACCGTGCTGGACTAACGTTACTGCTCGACTGCCCTGTTTTATACCCTGTCCACACTAGGGATTTTGTACCGATACGAAACTACTTTCGTACCGCAACACCTGTCCACACTAGCAACTATACCGGTACTGTAGCGGTATAACCGTATCGGTACGAAACCCACAAATGTATGGGTTTCGTACCGGTACAGTATCGGTACTGTAGTGCTTCGCTGTAGTGTGGACAGATGAAGCAGTTCTGTATCGATACAAATATAATGCGCATGCGCAAAGTCACACACCTCAATCGATGTCTTCACTGAATAAAATAGTGAAGAACGGAGATTCGTTTGTTTCTTTCTCAACTGCCTCGCGCGTTTTATACGATTCGACTGAATAAATGACCACCAGAAATACAGACTGTACACTGACAACAAAAAGCACACACACACGTTGTTTCATCCGTACGGAAGCCGAGAGAGGCCCTTCATATAATCCTTTTTTTTTTATTCACCTTGTTATCCCGAGATAACGACATAATTAATTCAGGATCTCGAGAAAACAAAACAATTATTCCGTGATCTCGAGTAAACAGCTGAGAAATGGTTCATTCAGGTGCGCCAAGAGACTTGTGATATGCTGACTTTGGGGCTATTTCTCATTCTGTATAGACGCAACTCTGGTCATTAGAATGTCTGGAATAATTGATCACCTAATAAGGCAATATTGTGATCAGGGGTTGACACAGGGAGAGATTGCATCAAGTCTTTTAATAAGGGATAATTTCAAAATTAGTCCGCGGCACCTCCGCAGAAGACTGGCCCGGCTTCGTCTCTACCGACGGAGATACAGTGATCCAGCTGAGATCATGAAATAATTTTGTTTTCTCGAGATCTCGAAATAACAGATGCCATATATTCTCGGAAGGAAGTTACTCGGTAACCACGGAAACATTTCGCGCACGTGCATTTCAACTACCGTGAAAGAAAACCGCAAACATTTCTCGCTAGTGTGGACAGATGCACTAAACTGTACCGGTATACTTTGTATCGATACAGTTATACCACTTTCGTACCGGTATAAGTGTGAACACAGCATTAGTTAACAGGCTACAGATAAAAAGCTTGTTCATCGCTCAGCAAGCCCCGCCCACTATCAACAGGGCAAATAACATGAGAGAGGGTTAACACTAGCTAGTTCATCGCTCGGCAAGCCCCGCTATCAACAGAGCAATGAACGTAACGTGTCTCTTGAAGTTCGAGGTTGTCCCCGTCGTCTCCTTGATGGTTCTTCTACATGTGGAACACATATATAGCGGTGCATTTTTTTTTTAATTTTTTTTTTTTATCCCCACTGCACAAGAAGTCTGTCTAAGCAAAGCGGACAGTCAAGTACTCCAAGCCTGTTGTCAGGAGATGATCCTGAAGGAACTGATTTATTATTCTGAAGAAGGTCCGACATGATGAAGCCGTAGTTATATCCATAATGTAGCATCAGCATCACCTTTTTTTTTTTTACAGCTTGACCAATAAGAACGAGCTTGTTGAAGCTAAGCAAAGGTCAACTGTGATCACTTTGTCAAGGACACCAGCAGCACAGGGAAAACAATGAGCTCTTGCAGTCGTGTGTACAGACGGCCTCCAGTCTGAAGGAAGTGGTTATTTAGAGCCTATGGTTATTCAGGCTGGTGTTTGGATTTGGTTAGATTTAACCTTAAGCAGTCACATTGCTTCACTCTCAGCATAATTGTGCCGCCTTTTGTAGTGCGTACGGACATGCAGGCACCAACACATGCTGTTGGTAATGCATAAGCGTCACGATTGTGTATAGCACACGCATCTGTCTTTGTCTCCGGGTCTTTGACTCTGGTTGTTTCTCTTTGATCTCGTCTCTGTTTGTCTCTAATTCTCTCGCTCTCGGCCCAGTAAATCTCTACCTCTCTCTACCTTTTGTTACACTTGGTGCCTCTGTGTATGTCTTTTTTGCCGTCTACTACCAAAGCTCACTCTGCTCTCATTCTCTCCCTTTGTCTCTATTTAGATTTTCTTTGTACCTCTCGCTCTCTCTCCCTCCCTTTCACAGATCACGAAATCCAGGGACACATGTCGACCCGGGGGCATTTTGAGTTATTGACAGATTCAGAAAGTACAGTTTCTAAGCTTTCCAATGATGCCTTCCATGTGGAGATCTGACAATATTTGAAGAATGTGTGGCCTTTTGAAAGTGCATACCTCTTAAAACAGGAAAGGGAGAAAATCGCCCTCAAAGTTTTCCTTCTCAGGCCCTGTCCACACGGCAACGGATTCAGGTGAATCTGATAAAATTGTTTATCGTTTCGGCCTGGCGTCCACACGGCACCGGCGTTTCGGGTGCCCCAAAACGAAATCTTTTGAGAACGGGTTCCAGAGTGAAAAAATCTGGCAACGGCGCCGTTGCGAAGTCGTCTGGATGAGTAGAACGGATTTGTTTACGATGATGTCACAACCACATGACTGTCAGTGCTTCACGCCGGGTAGAAGTGTAATGAACTCGATGCGAGTTGTCAACAAATCCTATAACTTGGTTCATGAAACGCGCTTACAAAATATTTTCACTGTGAATATTTATTGTGTAATGGTGCAAAGTGAGAGAGAGAGAGAGAGAGAGAGAATAGCCCTTAGGGCAGAGTCTTTAGTCCAAACACTGCGGAAGCAGTACCAAACCGTGCGCCGCCCGTGCGCTTTCCAAAAACAATCCCGCCAGCAAAAATAGGAAAAAAAAAAAAAAAGGAGCGATCTCACCTCTTCAGATGTTGGTTTAAGTCCGACAGACAATACATTCCTCAAAAAGGGTGTAGAAGAACAAAGTAATCCATCAATGTGTAGCATTCAATTTATTCCGGACCATTAAAGAATTCTGGAGGATATCAGAATGTTGGCATACCGGCTTCCATCTACCCCCATTCATTCCTCTTTCTGCGTCTTTTGTTTTACGCTACTGATTAATAATCAAAACTTTGTGGCTGATGCTACAGAAGAAGGGGTTTATGCGCGTGCGTCTACTACTTCTATTGTTGTGGTGTCTCCGATGGGACCGTCTTACACCGCACGTAGAGGTGTGGCATGTGTATTGCATCGTTTTCAGCAAGCATTGCGTTGCCATATGTACCTGATATTTTACTGATCCGTTGCCCATGTGGACGCGATATTTAAAAAAAAAAAAAATCTTGTTGCCGTTGTCGTGTGGATGTAGCCTCAGTTACTCTGGGTGCAGGGCGGGCACATAATGGTGCTCATTTGCATGACATTAAGGAATGCCCTACCCCCTACTAGCTAGCACGATGCTACTTTCATGTAAACAAAGATCACCACGTCAATTTTCCTTCCATGTAAAGTGTGCCCAAAACAATTATGAAGTACAAAAATAAGTCCTAAAGTATACTTTTAACATTTTGTGGTTGAAAAATTACTCACACCGTAAGAAAGAAAGATAGCACGATGATAACAACTAACACAATGCTAGTTTCATGTAACCAAACCACAACACTCTCCGTTACATGCAAAAATAACCACACAACCTTAGATTAATAAACTTACCCCATCAGCAGGGCTCGAAATTAACTTTTTTTCTTTGTGTCCCCCAGTGGTCCCGAATTCTGTGTTGTATTGTCCCGAATGGAAGCAATAGTGTCCCCATTTTTTTCCTCTCTGAAATAACCAGTGGTTAATATTATCATATGAAGTTACTATTATATTTGTAACTATGCGATTTTGAACCCTTTATATCATATCATTTTTACAATAAGTCACAAGACACAAGCGACACATGTCCTATACATCATCTACTTCAAAATTACAGTTATTGCATTTTCAGTTTATTAAACTTTGGCGATCTCACTGTATGAATAGATACCCGTTTATCAGTGGTGTAGTCTACGTGATACGCAGGTATACGCCGTATGCCCACTGGAAAAGCTCAACGATTTCCGTATACTCACTGAAGAGCTCAGTGATTTGCGTATGCGCATACGCCTACCGAAAAATATATTCGTTATTTGAACTGGCCAAACCAACGTCAACATTGTCAGATGAATGTTCCACAGTTCCATTCCTAGATGCCTGTGTTCACCAAACGCGCTTGAGCGCTACAAGCGCCTCTTCAATTCAAATCCTATGGGCTTCATTTATTAGACGCTGACAGAGCCCGACTCAGCACTCAAGCCGTTGCGAGTTGATCCAAGAGCAGAGAATTGACCCTTCCGGGAGCTCCGCTCCCCATAGCAACTGTTGCTATGTCAGTCAAGCCAGCCGTCTGTAGACCCCTTCGCAGTAAACGTCATTAATAAGTAAGAGTAAATTGCGCGCGCAACCTGGACCCAAAAAAGACTCAGCGACGGTAAAGACGAGAAGAAAGATTTGGAAGAAATGTCTAGTTGTTGTGTTGTCGGGTGTCAGAATCGTAGCAGTGATGGGGTTAAAAATGTACAGAATTCCAGCAGGATCTCACCCATTCCAAAAAAATCGCCGACGTCTATGGCTACAAGCCATCAAACGTGTAGACTGGGATGAAAGCACTATCAAAAATGTGCGGGTTTGCAGCGCCCACTTCATCACAGGTAAGATCAGGCTATTTATTAAATCTTTCTTTTTTATTCTTTCTAGTCTTCGTTTATTGATGTAGCAAAATACTTTGGTAACGTTTGTCTGATTAGCTGGTCATTGTTACACAATGTAATGAATATTGTTAGCATGTTAACTTAGCTTTGCATGCAATTTTGTTTGTAGGAGAGGTCTCGCTTGACTCAAGCAGTCCAGATTTTGTGCCATCATTATTTGTGTATGCCGAAAATCACAATTTTAAAGCAAGGATGGAAAGGTAAAATTGTGTGGCCTCACTCTAAATGCCAACTTACGTTGACTGCTCTAACCTAGCTCCAGCCCCGTTCAGTTTCATTTCTGCTCTCTGCCGCTCGCTTTTTACGCGCTCTGATTTCTCTTAGCTGCACTCTTTACACTATCATTGTGGATATGTTGGATGATGTAGGCACGAAGTTTTTCGTGGGTGTACACTGAAGTCTTGTCAATAAGGTACGAGTATATATCTGGCCATTGTATACCAGGGAACTTACTAACATCGTCCGTCCACTCTTTAATTAAATACGGATCCGGTAGCGATGTCCACTTGTTAGAGTTAACTTATTTATGTAGCATTCTCGATCTTGTAACGACAATTGTTTTGCATAATCTGACAGCTCATAATGCCGGTCTATGGGCAGCGCCATTGTTTGAGTCCAGGCTGCGCGCGCATCCTAGCAATGGTCGGTTTGTTTACAAACATGCGAAGGGGTCTAGTTGCTAAGCAACAGTGCTTATTCAGTCATGACAGACCACGCGGCATTATCTAGCATTCAGTCAAGCTTGCGAAATCATGAAACGAAAACAAACGACACTATTTCAGTGTTTTCAGAAGTGTCCTCAGCAATCACTCTGTAACACAACCAAGGAGGCAATGCAGACCTCAAATGCCAGAATATAAAAACACCTGGAAAGTCCTGTAGACCAGGGCTTGTGGACTAACACACTGAAGGGCATTGCGTATTTGTTAATTAAATTAATTTTTTCTTCTTTGAAGCAAACATTTGTTTTAGCACATCTAGGATGTTTTCTTGTTCATTTAAGCTGATGTGCTGAATAGATGAGAAATAAGAAATGCATTTAATATGTTAAAAATATATTATTGTGTGATGTGTGTTTAATTTACATGTCAATATGTCAAATTTTCTTGATACATGAAAAATAAAAAAAACAATGATGGAAAAGCCCACTTATCTCAAGTTAAACGGTGAATCAAAATTTAATAAATTTTGTACATTTAAACCACATTTGTTTTGCATACAGTAGATCTGTACACAAAACCAGTTTCAAGATGCATATTACTATGCATTAGGCAGTGATGGTGCTCATGAGGTGTTGCTTTCAGGTTATCGGACAGTTACAAAATGGATGAGTACAAGTATAACAGTATAGCCACAACACACACGTACGTGTGTGTGTGTGTGTGTATATATATATATATATATATATATATATATATATATATATATATATATATATATGTGTATATATATATATGTGTATATATATATATGTATATATATATATATATATATATATATATATATATATATATATAATGTATGTATATATATATGTATGTATATATATATATAAAATGTGTGAGTATAAATTTTTTTTCCCGGGGGGGTTGCATGGCAAGCACTGAGTATACCCACTGCAAAAAAATAGACTACACCACTGCCGTTTATTTAAAGGGGCCAACTAGCTCATTCAGAAAATGTTTCAACTCCCTACATCTGCAGTACACTTTAGTTGAAAATAAGACCCCTTTTATGTTCATTTCATCTACTTATACCTTGAATATCTGTTGGCATTTATAAGGCCAACTTATCATTTTCACCATTACCGTTATCCATTTTTATGAACTTTCCGTTATCCATTACCGTTATCCATTTTTATGAACTTTCCGTTATCCATTTTATGAACTTTCGCTGCCGAAACGTGGGCGCAAATGTTAGCAACATCAGCATAGTGGCAGGTCCGAGCCTAGTTGTGCTGCTGACTGACTAAACTTTCTGAACTAGAAAGACACCAAGAAAACTCCCTTATTCTGTTGAACGGTATCTTCCGTCAATATCATCCACATCATTCCTGTTGTATTCTATAACGTGTCTAACAGTGTTCATTAAGTTCATTCAGTTGCTAGCGTTGCCTGCAGACCAGGCGATGACACTTTGGATCCTGAAGGTCCCGGAGACGTTATGTCTGGGCTTTCAGTTTCTTCCCCGCGGTCGGTCCGCTTCAACCACTTCAGCATTTTTGTTCTGGCAAGAGTCGGCGCAGCGTGTGCGGTAGCAATTCCATTCCAAGCCCATATAATGCGGCCGAAGATTCTAGAACAGAATGCGCTGCTCTGTAGCCTACTGATGCAGGTGCATCGAAAGTGTAGCTACTATGTATTTTTCGCTGTTAACGTTTTAAAATTAACAAATTAGGTGAATGTCTACGTATGTGTTACGGCTTTGTAAATAATATTAATGTCGAACTTTTTTTCTAGATCTATTTTTTTTTCCATTGTCCCGGGATTGTCCCAGATATGATAATTTTGTGTCCCGATGACATTTTTTATAGTCCCCGGGACATCGGGACACCGTTAGTTTCGAGCGCTGCCCATCAGAAAGAGAAACGTCGCCTTGCACACATCAATGCCTCCGATGGAATATGTAGTCCTAGAACACTTCCTTTTGGTTGCGTTTTTTTTTTTTGCTAGAAATGGTCATCCCCAATGTAACTACCGTGCGTCTGTTTGCTTCGCGGTGTTTCAGCTCCTCTGCGCTCTGTTTAACTTGCTCCATGTTCATTCCATAGTGAAATTACATGCCTGTATGCAGCTTAAGTAGCCATGAGCTCAGCTCGTATCATACAGCCGATTGGCAAAAAAAAATCCAAAAGACTTAAATCGTCACGTGAATGGCCCGTACGGTAATTTACCCACACCCCCCAGCAGGCTAGCTACAGTCCTGACAAAAACAAGACAATTTGCAACAAAAAATGTATGCTTTTCCTACAAAACAATCTATTATCTGAAATACTGATTGCATTCTTCAAGGTCTCAACTTGCACATTATGGAAAAAAACGAAAATCACAAATTTAAAAAAAAAATGCTTCTTTTGCGATTTTCTCGGATTCGTTTCGGCCGACATGTGCCCCTGGATTCCGTCTCGATTGTCTCGGGCTCTACCACACTAAGCTAGGTGAATCCGAAAATGCAGATTATTATCGGGGGTTTTTTAACGTAAAAACTGCTTCTTGGTAAGCACTATCGTTTTTGTGCCATTTTTCCAAATGTTTTACGTTCACACCAGAATGCTGGAACGCCTTAGTGTTTTGTTGTTGCACCAATGCCAGTCTAGTCTGTTTTTGATTGCAAGCATGCGGACAGCTGTCGTTTTCTGAGGTAACAAGCTAAAGTTAGCAGCTAGTTGATGAACTAGTCTACTGTTACGATGACCCAGCTGAGATGTGCCAAGGTGTTGTGGTGTGTTTTTTTGTTTTTTAACATGGACTGACTCATGGAAGATTCAAGGAAACACAACAAAGATTTGCCTCTCAGTAGATTAGCAAATCTGATAGACATGGCAGCATTGACTGACTGACTGCATTTCGCCTGTCGTGTGTTTGTTTTGGTGTCTCGAGCACAAACTTTCACCGGTGTCCTAGCAACCAGAGGTCACGGTTTCTGAAACTCTATTTTCTCTGTCCTCACTATAACACGAACCGGGTGTTTTTCAAATGTACCCAGATTAGTGTGGACATAGCCTACATCTCTTCAAGCTCTCTCTTTGACACACAAAAACACACACACACATATAGGAGGACACATTTAAACCATCTGTGGTATCCTTGTGAATTGCCAACTGAGTGGCCTTGGCACTGTTTGACCGGTCACTTAGATCGTAAATCTTCCATACTCCATTAACCTGTGAGATGTAACATTTTGGCACTAGCTGTACCCTTTATGGCTGGGTGTTTCCTTCATTGATATTGTATCATATAAAGTTATACTTTTTAAACTAAAGGGCACTATGGTTCGGGAGGTAGTGTTGGTGCCTTATAGTTCAAGGGTCCTTGGGTAGTTAAATTGGGGAGTCTTCATCATCCCTAGCTATACAATGAGTACAAATGTTTGGGACTCTAGAGCAGGGGTTCCCAAACTTTTCCATGCCAAGGCCCCCCAAACAGCATTAGCTTCTGGCCGGGGACCCCCTTTGCAAACCCACAGACAATGCTACAAAATATGTAAAGAAACATCAACTTTTAGAATGTTTTCTCTTACTTTTATTCAATATTCAATAATTGTTCCATTTGTTTAGCATAAGAATATTATTAACTAACACGTTTTCAACACAAATATTTTCGCACTGAACAATAAACTGTATAACCTCCTGTAGTACCTGATTCAACTCGTTATCCATCCTTTTTGCGACCAGTGCCTCGCGATGGAGCATGCAGTGTGTGGCCACTACATGCGGGGCCTTCTGTTTAATGAGCGCGGTCACTCCACTGATCTTCCCGGTCATTGCCGCGGCTCCGTCCGAACACACCCCCACACAACGGGTCCAGTCCAATCCGTTAGACTCGATGTAATCGTCCAAAACTTGAAAAATGTCTTTCCCAGTAGTTCTTCTTTCAAGTGCTTTACAAAATAGTTTTTCCTCCACAAATCTTTCCTGTGAAATAAATCTGATGTACACAAGCAGTTGGGCCTCATTGGATAAATCTGTGCTCTCATCCAGCAAAGTGCGAAGTATTCGCTGGCTCTCACCTGCTCCAACAGCTGAGCAGATACGTCTTGAGCCATGTCACCAATCCGTCGGCTCACGGTGTTATCAGAGAGTGGGACAGCATCGATTTTTTTTGGCAGCATCCTCACCAAGCAATTCTCGGACAATGTCTTTGGTGGCTGGTAAAATCAAATCTTCTCCAATTGAGTGAGGTTTTTTAGCACGAGCAATGTGGTACGAGGCTAAAAACGATGCCTTCAGGGCCCGCTCGGGGACAGTAGCTTGCTGGGTGAATGCAGCAGATTGCCTGACCAAATGCTCTTCTTTGCGTCTGAAGAAATCTACTGTTTTTTCAGCATCTGTTGGATGTTTTTGTACCAAGTGACGCTGAAGTTTCGAAGGTTTTAAGCACTCGTTTGACAGGGTCCCCAGACAGAGGACCCATTTCGGGCAATCATGGCCATTTTTCTGTATGGCTGTAAAGCCATTCTTAATCGGGTCAGCCACAATCAGATGTACCTACTTGTTTGAGATCATGTAACACTATGTAACAGCCTTCTATTTATGTTTATTAAACTATTTCATATGTTGTAATGGTAGACTATCGTTGCCAATGTATGACGTTTCAAAGCCAGATCATAATTTACCACCACTGAATCCATGTTTCAGTTTTTTTTTTTTATCAGACAAACTCTTCATATTGCACATTTTCACCATGTAACGCATGTTCATTTGATTTAATACCCCAGAATGCATCATTGCTGCTTAAACTTGGCAATAATTTGTCAAACACTAACTGTTTTAGTAAATCAGCAGATTTTTGAGGAACAAATTGACAGCTGAATCACGGAATTCCGATAAAAACGAAATCTTTCACAATAGTTTTGTCAATGGGGGGTGCTGAACCTAATTTGTTCTCTTTGTCACTGCAAAGTTGAAAATGGCCTGAGAAATCTTATTTAATGCATTTTAATAAACACTTTTTAAATTAAATACAGACATTTTACGTAGTATGTGATGTGATTTTGATACAAAACCCTTGTTGCTGGGGGCATATGTTTGCAAAATTCACATGCCAAAGATTTTGCGTGTCATTTCCGTTGTTTTCTGTAGTGTCCGTAACGGTCTTGCTGTAACAGAATGCTGCAGAATTTTTTACCATTTTTGGTGGTTATGACATGCATTGGTCCTGTTGGCCTCATGTAGGGCTCTAGTTACATATTCATACGTCTTTAGTTGTTATATTAATAGATATATTTGCAATATGTAGTGTCCGTAACGGGTGTAGTGTCCGTAACGCCAAATTGATATTTTGGTAAAGCCAGTTAATTGAGACTTCTTGACAAATTTAAATGAAACCTTCATGTCAGAATGACGCAAATTAATCATATTCTTCTCTCAAAGTTGTAACTGATTGAATTAAGACCCCACAGGCCAACTATTTGAACACTAAATTATTATAATCAAGATGTTACCAAGACACACATTTTGATCATTCAAGATACAGCCCTGGCTTGTTAATAACATTATTTTTTACATAATGTGCTTTTTAACACTTTTTTGTTTTTGAGACGGCTATTCATGTACAGTTGAACCTCGTTTGAGTGGCCTCCCCTATTGCCGGCCAAAAGTGGCCTTATAAATGAGGTGGTTGTTCACGAGAGGTCCAAATGCATCCGTGAGACAGCCAAATGTGGCCTTTCATAAGAGGTGGCTACTCACATAAGTGACCTCTCTAGAGAGGTATTACAATTACTAGTATTTTCCAAAAGCGTGTTTAAGTATGTATAACACGTGGTGTTGATCCTGTGTTGATATTGATATACTAGTATTACCCGGTAGGTTTCGCCCTGCTGCATGATGCAATGTTCGAGTAGTCAGCCTTGTTTTTTAATAATTCGTTAAGGTGTAATGTGTAGTAGATGCAGTGTGTCATGAATAATTGTACTAAAAACATTTCTCTGAAACACGTCCCATGTTGTGACTTTGGGAATAACCCAAGACACAGGTGGGGTTTACATTAGACCGTATCAGCGGATCATCAGATTAACGTTTTTAAAACGATTAGCGTGCACACAGCAACACCAATACACAATTTGCGTGCACACAGCAACGCCAATACACGGATACGCTCGGCTCCGCAGGCATCCTGCGCTCCAAATCACTCCGCCCTGAACAGCGAGTGCCCTCTGGAGGGTGCGCACTCCGGCCCTGCGCAGCTCACAGAGCGCGCGAGTGAAGTGCACAAGCTGTGATTCGGGACTGAGCCGCTGTGTGTGTGATCCCAGCGCATATCACTTACCACTTGCAAGTGGAAGGATGGCAAGCCTAAAGACAATCATAACTACACAATGGGAAGTATTTGCATCAGTATTTGCAGTATTTTCATACTTTTATACTCTTTAATGAAAGGTGATACAAGGCGGAAGTCCGCGCCGTTTTTCAGCAGTCGCGTCACATGACCAACGCCAGCGAATCAGGAAGGTGGATGTCACAGTGACGTTGTCCAATGACGACGCCAGCTAGAGCTCAGCACAGCGTATCCGCGTATTCTCAATGTTTACACAGCACCGGACCAGACACGATCTGGATTGAATACGTGGACGCTGGTGGATTCCCGTTTCCCGGCGTTTCTAGGCGTTTTAATGTAAACGGACAGTGCATCCGCGAAGAAAACGAGACAGATACGGTCTAATGTAAACTTGGCCACATTGTGTAGTGTCCGTAACGTTATGTGTAACATTGTTCAAGTATATAAGCTATGTAATCTTTGATGGAAAGGACAACCAACTGTCAAATTAATTAAGGAACTAGTATAATAAACCGATACTATGCATAAAATGATGTTTTGTGAGCCCAATTATTGGAGCTTTAATAAAGTGTTGTGAAATTTTGTGTTTCTCTGTCTAATATCGGGGTCCCTGATAACGTGTCACATAACTAGAAGACCCAGCAAATACATGTAACTATACTCAATTGTAACATTCGACAGGGCACTTTATGGCATAAGTTCGTTGCCCCATCAACATTTGCTTTTGAGGTGTTTTAAGTGGATCTATCCCGTTATATCTTTTAATGTAGTGTCCGTAACGTCAACAACCTAGCAGAATGGGGCATGTATAAAATGAGGTATATTTTCAAAACGGAAAGAGAATGCTACATGAAATTTTAGGTATGGGACCCCAATATGTTCAAGCCCATAATATCAGTTTTGACCATTTTGGGTAACCTTGGGTTTTTTGTTATTTTGGAACCTGTAAGGTCTATCTGATCTTGGCTGACCCGTTAATGTATGCTGCCTCATATTTTCGGATTTTAGTTGGCCAGGAGTTCTTAGTTTTTTTTCGCAGCAGTGTCCTCCACAGCAGGGCTGTTGGTTTGTTCCTTCGGTCTCTTCTTCAAAAACCTGTCCATTTTGCGCTAGCAATACGCTAGCTTGAGGAGCAAAGCAGCTTGATAAATGGCGCAAACCGCAACGTCACAGGCAATCGGAGAGATGAGCATGGCAAACGTTTCAATATGATGTATTATTATTAATAATTATATTTTATAATAATGATTTAAAAAACTAATTACAATATATTTAATAATAATAATTTTAAAAAAGTGGGTTTTTTTCGCAATTTTTTTGTTATCGTCCCTCCAACTTTCTGAGGCCCCCCTGGCGGCCCCCACTTTGAAAACCACTGCTGTAGAGTTTACTGGCATCTCTTCCATGGTACGTTCCTGCCTCATGCCTGGTGTTCTCAGGATCAAAAAAAGTCTTTTCCCATGCCACATTGGGCGGTTCCAGTTGGCCTGGGCCTCTCGCCTACAGCAGGGGACTGGATCTCTGGTAGGGTGACCACCTGTCCCGCATAGCGCGTGCGCGTACAGCATTTGAAGCCGAATTTATGCGTCCCGCAAATTCAGAACGTGTCCCGCATAATCGATGCTTGCTTGCTGAGGGGGATGTCGCTCTCCCCGGGCCACCCAGGCAGCCAAACGAATATTACTTGACATTTCAGCACACCACCGTCGCCACTATGGACTGTAGAACAAAACCACACACACACCCCTCACAACTGACTGGTTGTTGTCAACTTTTTGTTGTTGCCATGACACCGCACTCACGTGCACAGATGGTGACGAGGGACGCAGGTGCAACACATGCATTGCTTTCATATTAAAAAATGGAGAAAGGTACCGGGGAGATGGCAGGTGAGGCACCGCCACCTCCAGTTAAAAAGAGAAGGTGTATGTTCAGGAAAGAGTGGGGAAATGAATATTTGTGGCTGAAAGGGGTTGAGGGGGATACCGAGAGGGCTTTTTGTGACCTTTGCAAAACATCTTTCTCAATCGGACATGGCGGGGAATACGATGTGAAACGACACAGGCTCGCGGAGACTCACAAGAAACGTGTGCAACAGAAAGAAACGTCTAAATCTATGGATGCTTTCCTCCAACCTAAAAACGACACTCTAGCTGACAAAGTGACTGCGGCAGAGGTGACGAGTGTGTATCACACTGTCCAACATGCAATATCATATCGGGCAGGAGATTGTGGCACAAAGCTGTGGTTGTGAGTTAAGAGACTTTTTTTTCCTACTGTTTCTGTGGTGCTGAGCCACTACAATTCCTGTTAATCCACTGAAAACTAAATGGAGACTTGTCACTATTCCTGCTGTACTGATGCACTGCAAAGCCTCAGACTCAATATTTTATATTATGATTGATTTAAAGTAGTGCTGTCAAGCGATTAAAATATTTAATCGCGATTAATGTCGCGACGGGCGGCACGGTGGTGTAGTGGTTAGCGCTGTCGCCTCACAGCAAGAAGGTCCTGGGTTCGAGCCCCGGGGCCGGCGAGGGCCTTTCTGTGCAGAGTTTGCATGTTCTCCCCGTGTCTGCGTGGGTGTGCTCCGGTTTCCCCCACAGTCCAGAGGCATGCAGGTTAGGTCAACTGGTGACTCTAAATTGAGCGTAGGTGTGAATGTGAGTGTGAATGGTTGTCTGTGTCTATGTGTCAGCCCTGTGATGACCTGGCGACTTGTCCAGGGTGTACCCCGCCTTTCGCCCGTAGTCAGCTGGGATAGGCTCCAGCTCGCCTGCGACCCTGTAGAACAGGATAAAGCGGCTAGAGATAATGAGATGAGATAATGTCGCGACTGTCATAGTTAACTCGCGATTAATCGCAATTTAATCGCACATTTTTGTCACATGAAAAACCATTGTAATTCTCTTATCAGCATAAAAAAGTGAATGGGCTTGCTCACCGTTCGAACTACGGGGGTACACGGGGGATCCGAGATCCCCTGAAACAGACATGAGATCCCTTGAAAACATGATGTGGGAAATGTGGGGGGGGTCTCTAAAATATTGGCAAAATGTTTATTGACATAGCAATCGTGTGTAACGGGAAGCATTTGCATATCCGAAGTGAGCGCGTGATGGAGATCCGCGCTCTGAGACGAGCGCAAGCACCCCCCCCCAAGAGAAAAAAAGGGACCCCCTCCCGAAAATATCGGCATAGTTCGAACACTGGTTGTACCAATGTTGTTTTTTTTTTTTTTTATTGCAGAGCATAACACGTCTTGTCACAGCCACTGCAAAGTGGGGCTGGAGCCGTCGATGGGAAAACGAAACCTAAGCCGAGCACCGTGGCTCTTCGGGGGAGGGCAGAGGACTCTGGCTGTGCGGGGCGTGGCATCATGTCACAGAGCGTTAATCTCGCGATAAAAAAATTATCGCCGTTAAAATTGAGTCAAGTTAACGCGTTAATAACGCGACATTTTTGACAGCACTAATTTAAAGTGAATAAATTGTAATGGAAAATAAATAAAATTGAGTAGCTTCAGTAAAGCATAAGTGGAAGTGTGTCTGTCAAGTCATTGAATGGTCAAAATATTATGAATGTTTATTTAAAAAAAAAAAACACATTTGGTGGCCTGTTCATGACCATACATCACCAATAACAGCAGAATAGGGTATTATTGATATACCATGTAAGGTAGTATGCGCTAGAAATGGGTAAACCACTATCTGTGAGTCTTCCAGCGGCCGGCGCGGCGCAGTGGGGGCGGCGTCCCACATTGTCCCTCAAAAACATACCCCTTGTCCCCCCTTGGGCTTATGAGCAGGTGGTCACCCTAATCTCTGGTAACCACGAGAGTTTGACGTATCTCACCAAATGGCAGTAGGTAGAACTCGCGATCTCCCAATTGAGAGGTGGACACGCTAACCACTAGGCCAACTTGCAATCTCCAAATCAACTGTGACACTGGTCAAGATAATGCAGTAACTGAAGGTAAACTCATGAATCTGAACTCCGTTCATTCAATAATTCAATTTGAATTTCCGTCTCTTTTAATTTGCACATAAAGTAAACAAAGTCTGATGTGCATTCGAGTTTCCTCAGAAGTGGCCATTAGCAGGTCGGAATGACCAACGTTTTTGACCTCGGAGCATTCGGCATACAAAGTGGGTAAAAAACATGGCCGCTTCAGTGTTTGTCTTTTTTGTTAGCAAAAAGCGAGCCAGCTACAGTAACTAATGAGTGGTGTGTATTTTCCTCCTCAAACAGTGATCTGTATAGTCATTGTTATAGATTTAACAAGCGAATATGTCAGTATGTTGAGTAATCTAAAGCAAATACTTTTAAGTACAGCATAACTCTCATTTAAAGACTTGCTTTGTTTATCGGTGATGCTGTGCGCAGCCATGTTGATTTGATGTCGCTGCATAAACTGAAAGGAAACTCGTAGTCAAACAAAACCCCAAAATAAAACTTAATTCATCCATTTTAAAAATGATGATATTGCTAGAAATAAGCTTACCCGGATGCAACCATTTCCACTGAAACCAGATATCCGCCTGTGATGGAACTGGCACACTAGTACGGTGATGCCCTACTAAAAAAAAAAAAAGAGTAGCCAGCGATGGAGTGTTTATGGAGCACTTGCATGTGACGTCACAGCCGATCCAGATTGTGACAGACGCCATCTTGTCGGTCAAACGCCATATTCCGCCTTCTACTTCTACTTCTGGGTCTACTTCTGCTTTTACTTCTACCTTTTCTTCTGGAAAACCCGACTATATACAATTCTACTACAACGGCTGCGGCTACAAGCTCTCCCTACCTGTGCACGTTTTTTATGTTTTTTGTGTGTATTTTTGCGTGTTGTTCGTCTGTACCGGACTTCAATATCCACTACAGCCGTATGGACTTACTGGACATTGGTTTCCAGCAGAAAATGACGGTTTGTAGCGATTTCCATCGCATGCACAACATTCCGGATGAGAAAAAAAAAACATTCCGGACGAGATAGCGAGACCAGCGGGGTCTCCGTGGATTGTTATCGGAAGCAAAGCGAAGGAGGCGGTGCCGGGAGCGGAAGCAAAAGCGAGGCTACAGGCAGAGCCGGCCTGTTGACTAAGCTCAGAAAACAGCCACTCAAATCTCCACTGCCAAGCCTCTACCTCTTCAACACCAGATCCATGTAAACAAGACGGACGATTTGGAATTACCTTATTCTATTCTATAATCGGCTGGTCAGTGCTATACTCATTACTTAAGTGACTTACTCATCCAATGAGGATTCTTGTTTACAAGATGCCACATCTGAGTCGCTGACAAATCCTGAATTTCTGTAGAGATAACTCTCCAGAGATTTATAAGCACGCAGCGCTTCACCACTGAACAGCGAGGGAAAGTTAATGAGGTAATTATACACGTCCGGGTATTCCGCTGGCAGTTCAAAATCCGGTCGTGAAAACTCCGTCCGGAAAGCCATAAGGGTCACAAATCTGTAGATCGTTTTAGTCATATATCTAGTTATCTGTTCATTAGAAAAATGAGCCGTGTAGTCCGTCGGTTGAAATTGATCCATTCTGTACACGAGTGCAGCAGTATTCAGCTGTGTTTTTGACCAACAAGATGGCGGTTGTGTACTTTCCGGTCACGTGACTGCAAGATCTCTATAGGCAGCAAAAGGCTTTCAAAGGGTGTGGGTGTGTTTTTTACTACTTCAGTGATCAGGTTTACTTTTACACCCAAAAGCTTGACACTTGGGCATCTTCACGATTGTTTACAACAATTTAGAAGTGATGTATCCACTAGATCTCAGCCAAGGTAAGTCATGTAGCGTGTAAGTGACCTCACAGTCTCGGATTCTCTTGCGTAATTTGTACTCGGAGCGTGATATTTGAACCTTGGAGAGAGTAAGACATCCGCACCAAGGGACATGGGTCTTTTTAAAATAAAATCTGTAGATTAGATTAGATTAGATAAAACTTTATTGATCCCTTTGGGAGGGTTCCCTCAGGGAAATTAAGATTCCAGCAGCATCATTACAGATAAACAGAGAAAAGAAATGGAGAGAACTTCTAGATAAATTATTTACATATGCAAATATAAAAAGAATAAAATATGGGGAAGAAAGGGGGGGACTGTAGGAGAGATATTGCACTTTATATTGCACATTGTCCGGTATTGCTTATTGTTAGGCTAGGCTATTGTACACGGTATACAGGTCCAAATTTGAAGAAGAGAACACTCGAACAAAGGGCGGCACGGTGGTGTAGTGGTTCGCGCTGTCGCCTCACAGCAAGAAGGTCCTGGGTTCGAGCCCCGTGGCCGGCGAGGGCCTTTCTGTGCGGAGTTTGCATGTTCTCCCCGTGTCCACGTGGGTTTCCTCCGGGTGCTCCGGTTTCCCCCACAGTCCAAAGACATGCAGGTTAGGTTAACTGGTGACTCTAAATTGAGCGTAGGTGTGAATGTGAGTGTGAATGGTTGTCTGTGTCTATGTGTCAGCCCTGTGATGACCTGGCGACTTGTCCAGGGTGTACCCCGCCTTTCGCCCGTAGTCAGCTGGGATAGGCTCCAGCTCGCCTGCGACCCTGTAGAACAGGATAAAGCGGCTAGAGATAACGAGATGAGATTTTTTTTTTTTTTTCCCCCCAAAGACTGCTGCTGATATGGGCAAATGAATCGAAAATGTCTGTCAGGAGTTTTCTCAGGTGAGCTCTTGTCTATAAAGTGAATGTGAAGATTATTCAAGAGGGTTATTCACTGGAAAGCACAATTCCAAGAAAAAGTATTGCACTATCTTTCTTCTGTAATGACACCGCCTTTAACCTTGCGTGGGTGATTTTGAATTTTTTTGCAAGTGGCTGCAGTTCTTCTTTTGTTCTTCCATGCAGCTTTGCATACCTGAAATAGGAGTGTGTCTTTAGTTAGACGCGATTGAACTGGTGGTTGTTACTGTTTTTTGTAGATCCTCCAGCTGCACTGTTCTCCACCTGAACCAAGGCTTCACTCTCGGAACTTGCACTGGATTACGAATTAGACATAACACTGAACTGGATAAGTCAACATGATGTCACTGTATTGCACATTTTATCAATGGTGGAACGGGTTTTTTTTTTAAAAGAAACTAAATTTTTAGTTTGTATAGCGTGTCAATTTTGTTTTTTGACAGAAGTCATTAGTCATTTGGTGAGAATGGGAAACAGGATCTCATCCAGCAACAGTGTCGTTCTCAGAACAAATTCGAAGGGTTTTTTTTGTTGTTTTTTGGACGCTGCCTATCCAGAATACCGTGTTTGATTATGATAACGGGTATTCACACGGCACATATTTGCATCGATGTATTTTGTCGCGATATATCTTACACCGGTGTAAATTTTGTGGCGCGTTCACACGTCACAAACCTGCTTACTAGAGAGAAGCGTGTTAGCACCGGTGCAGCCCCACTTGCGTTCACACGGCAGTTTTTGCGACCGTGCTATACGATAGTAATAATGCGGAAATGAAATATGCGCATGCGTGAAAATGCACTTCCTTTTCCCGGTTGTCATGGCATCACCAAGCGCCGGGAAAACAACGTGGACAAAGACACCAGTGTTGCCAG
Organism: Neoarius graeffei; assembly: GCF_027579695.1. Classification (NCBI taxonomy): domain Eukaryota; kingdom Metazoa; phylum Chordata; class Actinopteri; order Siluriformes; family Ariidae; genus Neoarius; species Neoarius graeffei. The sequence goes on from NC_083569.1 coordinate 39,795,249, forward strand.
ATACTGCTGACGTTTTCCAGCCCAAAATATGTTCAAATCCGCCAAAATGCACTTAAAACCACCCAATCTGGCAACACTGGAAGACATGCAGTTCTGTTGTTGTTGATATTCGCCATTTTGGAAGCGCAAAATACCAGGATGCAAATTATGCAATGCCCATATGTAATCAACTCTCCTCACGCGTAGCGAGTCAACCCCTGTAGCGTTCAGACGGCCCATTTTATATCGGTGCTGCCCTGCAAACTAGCATTTACTCCGGAGTATATTTCTTAAACCACCTCCCGAGCAGGGTTAGATTTGCACCGGTTTAAGCAGCTTTCAGGGGCTATACCGGGATAACTTTGTCCCGTGTGAACGCTCTACCGGGGCTGCCCCGGTGCTACACCGGAGTAAAAGTTGCCGTGTGAACACCCCTATATACAGTAGTACTTAGTAAGAGTGATGCCAGATGCAGATTACAGTTGTATTGAATGGAACAGAAGACTTGACTGTGTGTAAGCACAGAAATAGTTTCCGTGCTAAATTAATAGCCCTTGTTTAATATAACAAGTTCTTGTGCAATCAGATCAACTGCATGCGTAGTTGGTTTGGTGCGTTTCCAGTAATTTAACAAGAAGAATCGCATGAATGATTCCGCATGTAAAACAGGGAGAAAACAGTATTTTAATGAGGTTTTTGCTTGGGCTAATTATTCTCAATAACCGTGGCAAGTTTGGGTCTCCAAAGACTCCTAGAAGTTTGTACTCCTGTATAAGATGGATATGAAAGAAAAAAAACCCGTTCAAAAAAAGTAAACGAGTGTGGATACCAACATGTATGTGAAACCAGACCCTTTTCCAAGGCTCTGTTTAAGCACCGGAGATGTGAACATGCAGAGTGAATATGGAATATGAATTCAGCATGACCACAGGAATATTAAGCAGTCATTTTGAGTAACGTTTTTTATTTTGCCTGTCATTTTTGATGGATTTACCAGACATTGACTTGGTTAAAGCCAAGTACTGTGCAAAAGTCTTCGGCACCCTATTTTCTTTCATACAAACTTTTTGTTACGGATTTCTATTTTATGACTTCATCATCGAGTCAGTACAAAAACATTTTGGCGTTCCAAACGTTCGTTTTCCAGCGCAAAATTCAATGTTACGGGGGGGGAGTTTGTATCTGAGCAGCATATTACAGCATATAAGACCACGTTTCAGATTTAAAAAAAAAAAAGAACATAATGAAGGCTACTGGGATTTGCTGCAAAATTAAGAAGCAAGTGTGACAGAAGTGGTGTTCACACGGCAACTTTTACTCCGGTGTAGCACCGGGGCTGCCCCGGTAGAGCATTCACACGGTACAAAGTTATCCCGGTGTCGCCCCTGAAAGCTGCTTAAACCGGTGCAAATCTAACCCTGCTCGGCAGGTGGTTTAAGAAATTTACTCCGGAGTAAATGCTAGTTTGCGGGGCAGCACCGATATAAAATGGGACGTCTGAACGCTAGGGGTAGACTCGCTACGCGTGAGGAGAGTTGATTACATACGGGCATTGCATAATTTGCATCCTGGTATTTTGCGCTTCCAAAATGGCGAATATCAACAACAACAACAGAACTGCGTGTCTTCCAGTGTTGCCAGATTGGGCGGTTTTAAGTGCATTTTGGCGGATTTGAACATATGTTGGGCTGGAAAACGTCAGCAGTATCTGGCAACACTGGTGTCTTCGTCCACGTTGTTTTCCCGGCGCTTGGTGATGCCATGACAACCGGGAAAAGGAAGTACATTTTCACGCATGCGCATATTTCATTTCCGCATTATTACTATCGTATAGCGCGGTCGCAAAAACTGCACCGGTGCTAACACGCTTCTCTCTAGTAAGCAGGTTTGTGACGTGTGAACGCTCCACAAAATTTACACCGGTGTAAGATATATCGCAACAAAATACATCGGTGCAAATATGTGCCGTGTGAACACCCCTAAAGTGTTCAGAAGAACTGTGGCAGGTTCTGCAAGATGCTCAGTAAAACCTACAGCTCATTTCCGTATAAAACTGCACTCACTGTACCGGAGACCATTTTTATTATTTTTTTTATTTTTTAAAGCAAAGGGTCGTCTCACACCAAACATCGTTTCATTTATTATGGCTTACTGCTGTTTATAGTTGTTGTTTTTTGTGGCTACTGCCTCATAGACGCGAAGTGAGGCAGTAGCCACTAGAGTATGTCATCGTGTTGTACGAATGAGTGTAACAATAGTGCACTACGCATAAACATTACAATCACCAGAACGGTGAATCATGATCTCGCGATACGAACACTTGATCTCGCGTTATCAAAAGTACACAAGAACAAGTGTTGTAAGAATGTGTGTAACAATAGTGAAACTTCATAACCAATCAGCACTTATCCTGATCAAGTTCGATTACCCGTTCTACTTCTTGATAAACTTCGGAACCAGAAACGAAATAAGAGAAACCTCGTTATAACTTCGTAGTATCGGAAGATAAAAAGATAAAAAGATCAACGAAATTCACCTCGTGGTTCGCCAAGGCTACGGATTCGATATCGAGTAAGTGGTGTTTATTTTAAGAAAATTTACTTTTTGATTATCACAGCTTTTGTTCAGTCCTTCTGAAAGGTCAAATGAAAGGTTTTTTAAAGCTTTTTGGCCGATATATTGAGAAGCTGGTATCAAACTTCTGCTATTTGCTTTAAATTTTTTTATTTTATTTTTTATTAGTCTTTACACTTGTGAAACAAAACGTGCTCATTAGTACTAAATAATGCTTCGAAGATAATTCATGAACAAGTGCTTTCGTACTATTTTGAGAATAGATATAGTTCACAGCGCTGTATTTTGAACAAAAGACAGTAAACAAAATTGGTAACCAAAATACTACGAGCCCTGATGCTGCTCACAGCTTGGTGATGCTTGCAAGAGATGATGCGAGTAGAATTGATAACGTGGACATGGTATCAGAAAGCTATTTTATTTTTAAATGTTGAAACATTTCATTATTTTAAGCCATTTTTGGTCTACAGCATTTCTTTACATGTGCCTAAGACTTTTGCACAGTTACATGTCGGTCCTGGGATCGAGATGCTGGCCTCTTCTGCTCCTCGGACCTGCCTGATCCATCCTGGTGCCCTGTGTCTGGTTGGAGTCTCCTCGCATCGCTCCTGTGGAGGGCGGCCCCATGAGGACAGTTGGGGGTCGCGCCTGGAGGACGCTCTGGACTCTTGCAGTGGTGCTTTTGTGGATGGGGACTGCAGTTAACTTGCTGACTTTAGAACTGCGGTTGTCGTGAACGGTTTTGCGCTCGGGTTTCCGTTGGTGGGGGTTTATAGCATCAACGAAGCTGACTTTATGTTAGGACTGCTAATGTTGTTGTCTGTTGTCGCCCAAATGAGGATGGGTTCCTTTTTGAGTCTGGTTCCTCTCGAGGTTTCTTCCTCATGTCGTCTGAGGGAGGTTTTCCTCGCCACCGTCGCCACAGGCTTGCTCGTTGGGGATAGATTAGGGATAAAATTAGCTCATATTTTAAGTCGTTCAAATTCTGTAAAGCTGCTTTGCGACAATTTTATTGTTAAAAGTGCTATACAAATAAACTTGAATGAATGAATGAACTGTATTTGCACCCACAACCTCTGTTCAGGCTTCATAAATCGCCCTGTTGGTGTAGAATCTATAATGCGCTGGCTAAACCTTGTACTTTGCACCTTTCAGTAGAAAAACACTGCTCAGTTGCACGTTCATTCAGGCAAACAAGCAAAGCTGGATAACGCATGATGTTTTATAGGATGTAAATGACCCAATCCTGTGTGGACCTGGTTACTAAATCAGCTTGCACATTTTTTTTTTTTAAGATGTTATAAATCAGGGTCTGTAAATATCTGCTATCGAGCACATGCGTCAACATAAAGCAGATGACAGAGCTATACTGGCGAAGCCGGATAATTTATAACATGCAAATCCAGACAACCTTTGAAAAAAAATTGTTCCTCAGACAGGCTGATTGTAGCATTTAAAATGTAGCCACGCTATTATACAGTGTTCTTTCTGCATATGATTTGCAGCCTGGAGGAATGTTTTTGTATCGCACTGACTAATGCAAGATGGGATCAATCGGATGACAGATTACGCTTATTGTGGTAGTTATAGTTTGACTATGAATGAACCTCTGCTTATCTTAAGCATGCTTGATCTCTGGTCAGCAATTTCTGTTCAGTCAGATGTGAGGGAGAGTGCACTTTGGGCTACAGCCAGGCTAAAGAAAAGCCAGCGAGAGCCATTCGCCTTACTGCATGAAGCCATCCATCTGGTATTCCTCACCCTCCTGCTGCATGTTCCCTTGGCTAGTTTCTAAGAAAGAGGGGTTGTTATGAGTACACAACATGCCACCTAGATCAGATTAGCCAAAGCATATCTTAAAGATATATTATGTTTATATTTGCTGTGGGGGTGTTACTGTCGTGTTTTCACAGTTTAGTCACAAACCATTACCTCACTGTTGACTTTTTTTTTTTATATTGATTAAAATCGGTTTCCATCCATTACCGTCTACCTGTTCCCTTTTTGCATTTTACTTAAATACTTTATTTCACAGTGCAACAAAGAAACCTTCCTTATTGCCCGGAGATCACACGTTCAAATCCCAACAATGCCCCAGCCATCTGTGCCCAAGAGAGCAAAATTGGCCGTACTTTCGGTATTTGGGTGGGATCGGAGGGATGACGTACTCTCGCTCTCTCTTTCTCTATCAGTCACAGTGATGCTAGTCAATCAATGGTGTCTGTGAGCTTACGCATGCAGAAGAGGGCAGGTAATGCTTTCCTCCGGGTGTGTTGTGCTGCCTTGTGACGCAACATAAGCAATAGTTTGGAAAGATACAGTGGTTGGCTTTGTATGGCTCAAAGGAAGCACATGATGGGCTTGATAGCAGAAGTGGCTGATGGATGGGATTTGGCAAATGAACAATTTGGGGAATGTCAGTTTATATATATATATATATATATATATATATATATATATATATATATATATATATAGTGATTCCACGCTTATGGGTACTGAAATGGGGACATGAACTTATTTTTAAAAATTCACCTAAAACCATTTCTTTTTTTTTTTTACCATCAGGTCACAAAACATGTAATCTTTAATGAATGATATGTTAAAATATAACTTTAATTTTCTGAGATGTAATAAAAACATATTTATATGCCAAAGTCAAGCCTACGAGTTCCAAAATGATGTCTGTTACATTACTTCTGTTACGATTGTCCATCTCGCGTCTGTTACAAATTAATTACAATCCAGCTATATACCATGTTAATCTTATTGAAAGAATGTGTATGTTTATTCTACTACACATGTTTATTAATTATATTTGCTAAAACATCACCTTCCTATGTTTCAAAAAGTAATTCTACATTGTTAAAATTGAGAATATATATGTCCACAACACTTCTGTTACGTTCTGACTTTGGCATATAAATATGTTTTTATTACATCTCAGAAAATTAAAGTTATCTTTTAACATATCATTCATTAAAGATTACATGTTTTGTGACCTGATGGTAAAAAAAAAAGAAATGGTTTTAGGTGAATTTAAGTTCATGTCCCCATTTCAGTACCCATAAGCGTGGAATCACTCATATATATAATTTTTTTTTTTTTACTTTAGAACGGTTTTTTGTTCCCTTTTCCTGTAAATATTTGGTGTCTAATTAGATAATTTTTCAATTCATATTTTTTCGAAGATGAACAGGCTTCAGAAACAAAAACTGTCTCTGGCTGCATCCGAATATGCATACTTCCATACTATTAGTACAGAAAAGAAGAAGCCTCGTCACATGCACACTTCAAGCACAGTGAGATTCATCCTCTGCATTTAACCTATCTGAAGCAGTGAACACGCGCGTGCGCGCACACCCAGAGCAGCGGTCAGCCATACTACAGCGCCCGGGGATCAGTCAGGGGTTAAGTACCTTGCTCAAGGGCACTTCAGCCCAAGGCCTCCCCATGTTAACTGCATGTCTTTGAACTGTGGAGGAAACCCACGCAGACACAGGGAGAACATGCAAACTCCATACAGAAAGGCCCCCGCCGACCACTGGGCTCGAACCCAGAACCTTCTTGCTGTGAGGCGACAGTGCTAACCACTACACCACGTAGGGTGTCCGAGTACTCGGTAGGCATTTAATAGCCGTCAAACGGTATCCGGATGATCTATCACATCTATAGAGAGCGTGCACGTGACGTCACGAGGTCACGTGATATTTGTTTATCTGCCATTTTGGACGGCAAGGTCGCGCATAGAACTTAGACGAACCCGTTCTAATTATCAAGTGTGTGGGAGTAGATCTTTCAAGAATGGTTATATCTTGTTCAGCATTTGGTTGTACCAATAGACAGGGCCAAAAGGAGGGCCTGTCATTTTATAGATTCCCTGCAGACGAGGAGAGACTCACTGTGCGAAGAGAAAACTGGTACCCCAGTTCTACCAGCCGAATTTGTAGTGAACATATCAGGTAGGTGTAATCTTCTAATTCAATACTCCTAGTATATCTGTTAAGTTGATTTTCGGATTGAATGATAACTGCATACTTAGAAACTAGACCGTCTCTAACGTTTAAAATGGCTATGCCTAGCCCTACTACCCTGGCCTAGTCTATGACAATGTTTTATCTCTTTGGCTCATATATGCCTTTGAAAGGCCAATCCATAGTAGGGATGGCGAAAACTAAAAAAAAATCTTGACTGACCACCGAGCCTCATTAGCCGGTTAAAGTCAGTTAACCTATGAGTTTAAACAGGGATGCAAACGACGGATGCGCCTTTTTCACGGCTGAATCGCGCAGATCTGATTTTTTTTTTTTTTTTTTTTTTTTTTAGGGGGGGGCGTTGGAGTGTCTGAATAATTTCATCAGAGTAAATTCTCTTTATGATAAACGTCTTGATGCCACTTACCCGTGAGGTTATCAAGTAGACGTTCTTCTTCGGGACCTTCCAGAGGTATAGTTGAGATACGCATCCCGCAACAAATTACAAGTTTCCAGGCTCTTGTAAGCTTTGAGGGCTTTGCCAGTGTAACACGATTCACGATTAACGAGAAAATTGTAAATGTCGTGGTAGGCCAGATCGGGCAAATCGCCGGCACCGCAGCTCCGAATTTCTCTGAACAAGGATTGCGGCAAGTTGTACGGATCTGCAATCCCCAACCTGGAACACTTTTCCACGTAACGCTGCCTCACGTCACCTTCAAGATGCTGAACAAACTTAGACAAGTAATCGCGCGATGTAGATGGGGTATTTTCCGAATTTTCTTGGGGATTACTCCCTGGATCCATTACGCTCGTGCAAGGTAAACAATCCTGAAGCCGTCCAATATGGCGGAGTAGGCGAAGTAAACACGGACGGGTCACGTGACTGCACATCCTCTATATAATTCATCTGGAGCCTCCGAATAACCAAAGAAGAATTTCCATGAAATATCGAAAGAAGATGGCTGTCTGAAACAAAGCTGGTTATTACAGTGGTGGAAAAATGCATCAGGAATTGTTTAAACATTTCTGCTTTTGCGGATATATAAATAAATTGCAACGTTCGAGGGTATGTCGTCTGTAAACAGTTGCAGTTGTTTGGTAGTAGGTACTTAACTGCCGTTAGTACGTACTGAGAATTCAGATGCAGCCTCAGTGTTGTGTTAAACCCTGCATGGCTTATTGATTTGGGTGTCCTCCTCTCGTACGGTGGAGATTTTCTCTGGCGCTGTGCCATTGCTGTTTGAACGAGTCGTCAATAATGGAAGCAGGAGAATGAAAATAGTGAACCGTATTTCGTCATAAAATTAAGTAATGCTGCTAAACGTCTCGTTTTTGTCCTTTTTCAGTTGAACATGTTTGGTGGCTGAATGTTGGATGTCTTCGAGGGGAGGTGTAACCTGTGTGTTTTATATTATTAATTTGTTTATGGCTTTCATTTGACCCGACTCTGAAACCTACTAGAGGGAAAAGGATTAAAGTGAATAACTAGGGTGGTGATCATTTCATTTCATGAGCTGCACTTGGAGCAACCTGTCAAGCTACTGATGTATGAGTACAGTGAACCTTCGCTATAACGCGGTTCATCTTTCGCGGCTTCGCTGTTTCGCGGATTTTTTTTTTTTTTTACAGTCCATTGTGTTCAGAATCCTGATTGGCTAAGGGACTGTAGTCTAGAAGTGAAAAAAGTTGATATTGGTCTTTCACTTACACCAGTGTCAACCGTTTCCGTGCCTCGTCTGTGTACAGCCTGCCAAATTTACGTTTGCAATTTTTTTCCATGCCAAAACCCACAATGTCGACGAAACGTCCTGCACCGACAAAGGCACCTCCAGACGCGCCCAAAAGGCAGAGGAGGATGCTAACTATCGCAGAAAAAGTTAAACTTTTGGACATGCTGAAGGAAGGTAGAAGCTATGCTGCTGTGGGGCGCCATTACGGAATAAATGAATCTTCGGTTCATTCCATAAAGAAGGAGGAAAATAAAATAAGGACGACAGCAGCAATAAGTTTTAACAAGGATGCAAAAAGGGTTGTGACTGTCCGCAACAAGACCATCGTAAGGATGGAGTCTGCTTTAGCTTTGTGGATTAAAGACTGCAGGAAAAAGAACATTACGCTGGATACCAACGTTATCCGCACAAAAGCTAAAAAACTTTATGAAACCTTTGCTGACAGCGATGACATTCATGACAGCGAAGAGGAGGAGGATGTGGATCTCGGGCCATCGACGAGTGCTGTTCACGCAGTATCAAGCCCATTTAATGCCAGCAAGGGCTGGTTTGAGAAATTTCAGAAACGTTTTGGACTTAAAAATGTTTCTCTGCACGGAGAGGCTGCCTCTGCGAATACCGCTGGAGCAGAGGCATACGTGAACAACAGATTTAAAGCGATCATTGAGGAAGGGGGATATAAGCCTGAACAAGTTTTTAATATGGATGAGACAGGCTTATTTTGGAAACGAATGCCCTCTCGCACCTTTATCATGCAGGAAGAAGCCAAAGCCCCGGGATTTAAGTCAGAGGGACTGTGAAATACGCGTGAGTCGCAATGTGTCTAACCTCGTATTCATTATTAAAAATATTATTTTACAGTATTATTACAGTATTATTATTTTAAAAGTATTAAAAACTGTCATAGTTATTTGCAAGAACGTTTTTTTTTTTTAAATTTCTTAAACAAATGCTTTACATTTGTATTGTATAATAGTTGTAAAAAAATAAAGTTTCACGGATTTCGCCTATCGCGGGTCCTTTTTGGAACGTAACCCCCGCGATAAACGAGGGTTCATTGTAATATAATGGGTGACTGTCGATCCCATTTATGACCCCATTGGCATTCCACATTCAGCATGCCCATTTTTGATCCTCTAGGCTTCCTCTGTATGAGCTGCTTGTTCTCGTTTACTATTCAAGCCCTCTGTAACGACCTTGTCCTTTTCCAGATTCTGTATGCATGATCCTTCCCAGAGTCTTGGCAAAGTGGTGACTAATGAATCGGCTTCAGCTGTGTGCACGCATTCCTGTCCACGTTTGTTGTCATATGTATATGGCGCATTTCACTTTACCCTCCTATACATTTAAAAAAAAATTATCTAGGTGTTTTTATACCCCCGCTCCAATGGGGGGGGGATACTGGTTTACCTCTCTCCGTCAGTCCGAAACACCCTTTTTCTCAGCAACCAGAAATCATAGCCACTTGGTACCAAACTTCAGCTTGGGGTTCTGTACCGTGTATACCGTTATCAGGTCTGTCGCACATTGACTTCCTGTTTTACCGGCTAAATGTATTTAGAAAACATATAGCGTGGATTTACAAAAATTTCGTAATAATTTTCTCAGCAACTACAAATCAGAACTGCTTGATATTTGGTACCGAGCTTCAGCTTGGGGTTCTATACCGTGTATACCGTTATCAGGTCTGTTGCGCATCGACTTCCTGTTTTACTGACAATGAATTTACGAAACATATAGCGTGGATTTACAAAATTTTCTCAACGACTACAAATCATAATTGCTTGATATTTGGTACCGAGCTTGGGCTTCTGTACCGTGTGTACCATTTTTCAGGTCTGTCGCACATCGACTTCCTGTTTTACCGGCTGAATGCGTTTATGAAACTTATAGCGTGGATTTACAAAATTTTCATAACACTTCTTTTTCTCAGCAACTACAAATCACAACTGCTTGATATTTGGTATCAAGCTTGAGCTTGGGCTTCTGTACCGTGTGTACCGTTTTTCAGGTCTGTCGCACATCGACTTCCTGTTTTACTGACAATGAATTTACGAAACGTATAGCATGGATTTACAAAATTTTCATAACACTTTTCTCAGCAACTACAAATCAGAACTGCTTGATATTTGGTACTGAGCTTCAGCTTGGGGTTCTATACCGTGTGTACCGTTTTCAGGTCTGTTGCACATCGACTTCCTGTTTTACTGACAATGAATTTACGAAACATATAGCGTGGATTTACAAAATTTTCATAACACTTCCTTTTCTCAGCAACTACAAATCACAACTGCTTGATATTTGGTACTGAGCTTGAGCTTGGGCTTCTGTACCGTGTGTACCATTTTTCAGGTCTGTCGCACATTGACTTCCTGTTTTACCGGCTGAATGCGTTGATGAAACTTGTAGCATGGATTTACAAAATTTTCATAACACCTTTTTTTTTTTTTCTCAGCAACTACAAATCACAACTGCTTGATATTTGGTACCGAGCTTCAGCTTGGGGTTCTATACCGTGTATACCGTTTTCAGGTCTGTCGCACATTGACTTCCTGTTTACCAGTTGAATGTAATTTACAAAATTTTCATAATACTTTTCTCAGCAACTACAAATCAGAACTGCTTGATATTTGGTACCAAGCTTCAGCTTGGGGTTCTATACCGTGTGTACCATTTTCAGGTCTGTCGCACATCGACTTCCTGTTTATCGGCTAAATGTATTTACAAAACGTATAACGTGGATTTACAAAATTTTCGTAACAATTTTCTCAGCAACTACAAATCACAACTGCTTGATGTTTGGTACCGAGCTTCAGCTTGGGGTTCTTTTCCGTGTGTACCATTTTCAGGTCTGTCACACATTGACTTCCTGTTTACCGGCTGACTGTATTTATGAACCTTATAGCGTGGATTTAGAAAATTTCATAACACTTTTCTTAGCAACTACAAATCACAACTGCTTGATTCATAAGAAGGGTCCTATTCTTTCGATTACTTGCATTCTGATATAATTGGGAGCCGGGGGATACATAAGAGAGCAGTAGCTCACAGTTGATCTTGTTGAGATTAAAAATATCTCTTCTGCAAGAGAGTCCTGGAAATTTGCAAGATATATATGGGCAATTCTTCAGCAGTGAGGCCAAAATTCTGAAATTATTAAGATTGCCTTAACTTGTCCGCTCAATCCAAGGCAAAATGTACTAAAAAACATATTTAAATATCACCACCCCTGTTATAGCAACATCACTTCAAAGAAAGCTTGGTTTGAATTTTAAGAAATGAAAGTTCAGGGTTTTTTTTCTGACATAATTCCGTTACTGACTTTTTTTTTTCCTTTCCTCATAAACAATTTTGCGTTCAGACTTAAACATAGAAAAATTGGCTATGCTTTTTTTTTTTTAAAGGGTCAAAAGATACCTCATACAGTGTGAAATTTTTATTTAATATCATTATCTTGAGTACTTGCAACTAAAGTTACCACATTTTGCTGTGAATGTAATTCCGTTACCAAAGAACTACTCATATGTTATGCAGATGTTGTGATAGTGAGGGAGTAAAATGAATGCTTTTTGCAAACCACTGTTCCAAGCTCTAAGAAAAGACGTAATTTGTTTACATTTCGATGAAGTAATTAGAGGTTGTTATTGGGGAATACATCTTAAAAAAAAAAAAAAAATCATATGCCTAATAAGTAAATAGTCACCATGGATGATGATGATGATGATAATAATAATAATGCTTTTAGCAAAAGTCCACAGGCTTCTATGCTTACAAAACAAACTTTATAAACTGCATATAAAACATATTGGACAAGCTTAGATCATAAGTAAGCAAGCCTCAGGGGGATAAATTAGAACGTGGCGTTCTTTCGAGGTGGAAGATTTCTGTGTAATCTGCTTTTTCACTTGAGTAACTCTTGCGTTCAAAGGTTCCAGTAAAACAGGAAGCTAGATGGCACTATGGGTGGCATGAAATCACCGTTGTGTGTGTCAGTGTGGAATTGATGACCGCATGACTGTCCTATCTCTCATCTCATGAAATCTGATAATTCTGGTCAAATTAAATGCTGACTTGTACAACTTGAGGAATCATGTGTGTAGCGAACAAAGCACAGTAGCACGAAGATTAATCTAATCGACTACGTTCAACATGTTTTACTGTAGTGGGTACATTCAAAGGCATTTTTATCTGATTACTGCTGGACAGAGTCCCCTAGTCGCATGGTTAATTTGGGTCAGACTGTGTGTGTCTGTGTACAAATGCTGGGTTGTACATTTGATTTTTACCCCAAGCGTATAGATGGCAGGAAACAACCCTGGTTGCGTAACCATTCAAACCAGACCGAGCACTCAGCTCACCCAGCCCTAAACTTCCAACAACACACACACAGTGAGAGAGAGAGAGACTTATTATATAAAACCCCAATCTTTGTCCATCACAGTCTCTAATCTCTATAATCTAAGCCTCATTTACCTCATGTCCATGTAACATCCTTAAAATTATGATTGTTCAAAACCCAAAAGCTTTTAAGCAGAAATAAACCACTCGATACAGTACAGCTGTTTTAGCAACTAGTGCTAGTCATCTTTAGAGACCTTGGGACGTTAACATTTTGTACATAGCTTTTGTACGCATTTGATTGAGGGCAATGATGAGCGAAGGCATTAAAGCATAGAATAAATGTTTATTGTGCAAAATCTTATTTTAGACCCAAGCCCTAATCCGTGTTCCTTCCTGACGGTGTCGGTTATGGGAAACATTTGCTGTCTTGTGTAGGGATCGACCGATATGTTTTTTTTCAGGGCCGATACCGATACCAATTATTATGGAATTGGGATGCCGATAACCGATAAATGTAAACATTATAATTCACATGAAATTAAACATAGCACACAGTGACACAGACCTTCATATCCATGAAATGCATGTTTAATTGTAAAATTGAACATGAAATTTTGTGCAGGGAGATGCCAGCAGCATTTGTACAATGAAGTCAAACATTAGTTAGAATAAAATGAGAAATAATAATAAAATAAATATTCACCAATAAAAAAATAAATCACTCCCTACTATATTACAGCTCACCATTTTCAGTGGAAAATAAATGAAAATACACTCCGGATTCTTTTACACTAAGAACTAAGGAAGACTTACCAACTTCAAGTAGTTTTTAAAGAACAAATCAAGTGTAGGGAGCTGCCTGCAGCATGACCTGGCGACTTGTCCAGGGTGTACCCCGCCTTTCGCCCGTAGTCAGCTGGGATAGGCTCCAGCTTGCCTGCGACCCTGTAGAAGGATAAAGCGGCTACAGATAATGAGATGAGATGAGAGAAACATAAAGTCGGCTATCACTCCCTATTATGTAACAACTTAACAAGTAACCGTCTACATTCTAATGCTTTTAATGCCCAAGCCTAATATTCCCAATTTAGGAGGATTATATTGTAGTGAAGGAAGCATTACATGTAGTTTCAGCGAGACTAGTTGGTTGTAGGCTAATTCAAGTGCTTCCTTCCGTAAGCTAAGTTTGCCTGGCTACACAGATGCAAATGGACAATTTTAACGAGTAGTAGATGAAGAATGTAAACATATAATGATGTTGTTCTTTTGCAACTTGTGTGTTTGTGACTTATTGCGGCAAAAGCAGCGTGTCCTTACCTTGAAGTGGGATCTGCTTCTGCCCGAGTGCCCATACGGCCGCCTTGAAACAGTACACAGCGTTTAGCTACGCGTGTTGATTGGCTGTATCCCTTGTGCCGCTTCTGCCCAAGTGCCCGTACGGCTGCCTTGAAACAGTTCACAGCGTTTAGCTACATGTGTTGATTGGCTATATCTCTTGTGCCAAACAAATCAGATGTTGTGGTGGGCGGGACCGTGTTCTTGAACTCAGAGAGGCGAGTGCAGGAAAGGACATGCAGTGACAGTCGCGTTAGGAACGAAATGGCTGCAAAAAGGCATGTTATCGGCATATCGGTGGAAATTATGGCCGATACCGATAACCCTAAAAATGCAGAATATCGGCCTGATATATCGGCCAGGCCGATTATCGGTCGACCCCTAGTCTTGTGCAACAGTCTGAGAAACCCACAGCATGAAGACTCGCACCAAGAAAAATAAAAAAATCCATAACCTCCTTCCCCACTTGGAGTGATGCATGTGGTACCTTTAACATATGATCTGCGCTTGGAAAGCTGGTGTATGGACATTTTAGCCATCTTAGAACAGTCTTTGCATTCTAATACAGTATTCAACACCCTTGTCAACTTCTCTCCGTGACTTGAAAGGAGATGAGGAGGTTGCAGCAGGAAGCGGCCCAGTCCGAAGACGCTTGCCCTTGGAATCGAGCACAATAAGGCAAACTTGGTTCCTTATTGTGCTCAATTCTATTTTATTAACTTGGCTAGAGCGTACAATAAAGTAATATCAAATATAAACTCTTTATTTATTTACATAAAGAACTGAATATTCAACTGAATAAAGCTCAATGTTGGCAACATTTCTTACCTCAACTGGTTTTTATCCCCCGCTGGCTAAAAGGTCCGGAGGTGGATTATGTCATGGCGATTTCCGTCTGTCCATCCGTCCATTCCGGGAAGGGTACTCACCTTTTGAAATCAGCTCCTCGCAATTTTTGGAGGAATTTCATGAAACTTGGCAGGATTCTTTGTTATATGTTGGTAATATGCATATTGCAATTTCGTTCAGTTCAGTCGCATTTTACCAGAGTTACAGGCCTTGATTAAGAAAATTATAGTTTGAAAATTTCATGAGTGTGTTTTTTCCTTCTAAAATCAACTCCTCTCACAATTTTTGGAGGAATTTCACGAAACTTGGCAAAAGGCCTTGTTATATGTCGGTAGTATAGATGATATTTTGTTCAATTTGGTTGCATTTTGAGCAATTCCAGCGTTACGGACGTGACACTTGAACTCAAAATGGCAACAAATGACCCAGTGCATGTTTTATTGTCTCCCAGTATTTAAACAGGTGTTGCATATTTTAAGGCTGTACCATACTGGAGAAGTGATAGAACAAGAACAGTTCCCATAGTACATTTAGGGCATGCCAGAAAACGCCAATAAAAGATGCATTATGGATGTGACAGAAAAAGTATCACTTTTCTTGGGTGACTGTACATTTTTATCAAACTCTGTGAAATTGTAAACCTAATGTCGAAATGGAGATATCCATTTGATAGAGGGGTCCAAGGTGAATATTAAAAAAAATCTTTAAAATATTTTGTATTTCATGCAGAGTTTCGGAAGGAAAAGTCAGCGTTATGGATGTGACGAAATTCCGTTATGGATGTGACGCGTCTGAAATAGACATGGCATATGTTTAGAAAATCAGCAATTTAACCACCATAACCCTTTGAAAAACTCTCTAAATA